>NC_136947.1:5830229-5855229 GCF_949987615.1 Pollachius pollachius | reverse complement strand
AGTGTGTTTCAGAGTCAGCGGTAAGAGGATCCAGCTCTGAATGCCAGTTGTGTTGAGTAGTAGGCCCTACTGTAACGCAACACTCATTAATGTTTCAGGGGCAGACAGCCTGCCATCGTCTCAGAGTCTGAGGAGTCTGAACACGAAGCAACTTCCACATTAGCAACCACAGCTGTCTGTCGGATGTATCCTGTTACTTTTTGTTAAATATAGCCTTAGACTTGGACGGCAGAGAACATTTTGTATGACAGCGTTCCTGGGCTATGTATAGGGAGCTGGCTGCCACTTGCGACTTAGAAATCATGTCTTATGGAGGGATTCCCCTGCGAAAAAGCTTCACAATGCCTTTTATTGCTGCCAGGCTAGCTAAAATAACTTATTTTTACGAATTCACATACACCCAGAGAGAGAAAAAAGACCAGCTCCAATTTCTGAATGGCTTTTTCCGAAGCATTACGCACGTATCCTCTTTTAGGTGCCAATAGACCTGTTGCATGTCTTGTGCTTCTAAAGAAGCATTACTATGCAAGCCTTGACAGCGGCTACTGAATATATTACCATATATTTATATCTTTTCAATTTTTTTCTGGTTTTCGTTAGCATTTCTTTGTTGTGAGAACACATTCAATTCCTCTGCAAATTTTTCCTAATAAAGAATAGGTCATTGTTTACGAAGCTCCCCTTACAATAACAACGATTCATTTCCATATTTCCATATGAATAATTTCGTATTCACTTTTTTTTCAATACCCTTTGAGTGAACTGCTTAGGAATGCAAAGTAATAAATGGTAATCATTGTTAACGTTTTCCCAAAGAACACACCTGCAATTTATCTAATGTGAACACACACACACACACACACAGGCCAGGACTGTGTATATGTGGGTTTATGCATGTTTGGATTTGTGCTGTGTGTGTCCCTGTGTGCACGTTTGTGTGCCTGTATGCATGTGTGTGTGTCCATGTGTGCACGTATGTGTGCTCGTATGCGCGTGTGTGTTTGTGTCTATGTGTGCACTTATGAGTGCTCGTGTGTGTGTGTCTGTGTCTGCGTTCATGTGTGCCCATATGCGTGTGTGGTTGTGTGTGTGTGTGTGTCCATGTGATCACCTACGTGTGCTCTAACGCCGGTGTGTGTGTATGTCCATGGGATCACCTATGTGTGCTCTAACGTGTGTGTGTGCGTGTGTGTGTGTGTGTGTGTGTGTGTGTGTGTGTGTGTGTGTGTGTGTGTGTGTGTGTGTGTGGACTCGGGGTGAGGGGTACAGACCAGATCTCCTTGACTAGATTGACTCAGAAGGTTGTGACGTCATCGCAGTGTGTTCCATATGCCACCGCTTTCATCCTTGTGTGTGTGTGTACGTGTGTGTGAGATAAGTGTTTGAGTGCTCAGACACACACACCACATGTGTGTGTGTGTGTGTGTGTGTGTGTGGATTCGGGGGGGGTACAGGCCAGATCTCCTTGACTAGATTGACTCAGAAGGTGTGACGTCATCGCAGTGTGTTCCATATGCCACCGCTTCCATCCTTCTGGAAAGATCCAGATGGTGGGAGGGGGGCCGCGGCATGGAGCGTCGTGCCACGTCTACTCACTCAGCCGCTTCTGCTCATCAAGGGATCGTCGCTCCACTGCACGGCCACGTGTTCTCCCACTCCTCCCTCTCCTTCCCACGCCCTCGCGCCTCATTTGTGCTTCTGTTTGTAATGCCGCTGCGGCTTCTCCAAAACACCATCCCCGGAACCCCGGGTTCACGACACCACCTTTCCCCGCTACGTCTGTAGCGTGTTTGCTGTTGGGACCCGAGGTGTTTTGAAAGTAGTATCACACCCTAGAAACCCAAACCTCACCCCCATAATGAATGACTCAAGAGTCTCCAAGTCCTTTCTGTTTCTATCATTGTCATAGAGGTCACCCTGCCCATGGCCGCTATGTATTTTTCATCAGAATCACTCAAACCCCCACCCCAACCACCACCATCTCCACCCTTCACTTCCTGGACAGCCATCTCGCAGGACTAAGCATCAAGCGCCTGACATTATCACTGTCCAGGGGGGCGCAGAGATCATTACCAATTCATGGGGTCTTTTTATGTTTTCCTTTTATTCTTCTTCATCTTCTTCATCTTCTTCATCTTCCTCATCTTCTACATTCTTTGGTTGCGACATGACTGCTAACCAAAGACAGAACACAGGACATAGAAAAGGCTTTTTTTTAAAAGAGATATGTTCAAAGGACACGTCAGATAAAAATAGAATAGAAATAAGCATGGCATTTTGACACGCTTGAACGCGTGACGGACGAAATGGGTTCATCGCTCTGTGGAAGGTGGTGATGGCTGGGAGAGACGGGACGGATTACATAAGAGCCGTTTATCGCCTCTTCATGTTGTTATCCTTTAAAGGTGGAGGCCGTCACACATGTACAGTAGTATGATTGGATGCTTATGTGTGTGTGTGTGTGTGTGTGTGTGTGTGTGTGTGTGTGTGTGTGTGTGTGGGTGTGTGTGTGTGTGTGTGTGTGTGTGTGCGTGAGTGTGTGTGTGTGTGTGTGTGTGTGTGTGTGTGTGCGTGTGCGTGCGTGAGTGTGCTTGTGCTTTGGACCATGACCATCTGTCGAGGTACTTTGTCACGTGTTTCTGACGCGTCCTAAAGGGCCACGTCGGGTATCATCACAACGCACTGTGTTTCCTAAAAATCAAAACAACAGCAATAATGGAAAATGTAACACTTTCTCTCCAGCATAGTAGTGTTTCGGCTTGCGTGGCCAATGATAATATATATGCCCCCAAAACATGAGCAATAAACACAAAACAATCAAATACCAAAAAATCCCACAGAAAGGACAAATTCATCATAAAGAAATAAAAAAAAACAAGGCGCTGTAGACGGCCATCCCTTGTGCTGATTAAAATGCCAGAATGTTTCCAGCAGGAGTCATCCGATAGACATAACCTTTAAGTGGGCCATTAAGAATATATTAAAAAAAAGCTCATTTCCTGGGGACATGTCACTGATGAATTATTTTACCATCTGAAATGGGTCGACCCCTCCTAAAATAAAAGATCCCCACTGATGGTCTGTTTAACCCGTTCTGCTGCGATGGTGGGAGGGTGGGGGGGCAGAGTCCATTCCGTTAGACTGGGAAGAAGGGGGTGGTTGTGGGAAGATGGGGTTGTGGGGTGTGTGTGTGTGTGCGTTCTCCAGCCTGGATCGAGCCTGTGTCCTTGCATCGTCGACCAGGCGTCCTGTTGGGCTACAGCTCGCCCAACCGGGTCAACACCGCTGGCTCTGACACAGAGTGTAAAGCCTCTCCCTTCAGCGCGGCTTTGATGCTCTCGTCAGGTGGGATTAAAAATACCAGCCGGTGCAAAGAGGAGATCAATTGCAACGACTGCGGCAACACAATGTGTCGACACACGCTGGATGAAAAGCGACAATGTCACCTCTTGGATGTGACGAAGTAAGTGCTACTTTTTTAAATGCATTCTGATGTTTATGGGAGACAGGTTTATACGGGGCAATGGCAGGGTGTGTGTGTGTGTGTGTGTGTGTGTGTGTGTGGGTGGGGTGGAGGGCTAATAACTCAGTCGGAATGACAAAGCAGGTGACTCCATGGCTCGTGTCTCACCTCTGCTCTTGTTGACAGGTATGTGTTCTGCTGCCGCACGTCAGAACCTCCCTGTTCCCCTCCCGGTGTTTGCCGGGCTGCCCCTGCCGTACCGTGCCGGTTGTGAAGGTGGTGGTGGTGGTGGTGGAGGTGGAGGTGGAGGGGGCTGCGGAGGCGAGCCTCAAGACTGTCGAGACCCCTGGCATAACATGACATCCATCGATGTTATCTCCCCTCATGCTCCTCCCACGTCACACCCCTGATCTCCCTGCGTCAGCTCCCCCCCCCCCCCCCCACACACACACACACACACACACACATCTGCACGGTGTTGGAGGTACGCAGAGGTAGGCGGAGTGTGTGTGTGGGCTTGGGGGAGGGGTGGGGGGGGGGGGGGGAGGGAGAGAGGGGTGGGGAGAGGAGGGATCAGAGAGGGGGAGGGCTGGGATTTGCGTGGGCCGGGCTCTGCAGAGTTAACCCCTGGGTGCCCCCCCCCCCCCCCGTGCTTCAGGCAGCTGCCATAGGGTCCTTGAGCTGAGGTCCAGGCACGCACAGACAGGCAGGAAGGAGGAGGGGGGCGGGTGGGGGGAGGATAGTGAGATGAAGGCGATGAAGTAGAAGAAGAGGAGGAGATGTGTGACGTGGATCTCGGCTCGCTCGGAGGGATGGAGGAAAGGTGTGGGGGGAGGGGGGGAGGCTGGGGGGGGGAAGGCGGGTGATCGTGCCGGAGTAGGCGCCTGGTTGGAGGGGAGCGTGAGAGAGGCCGCGGAGCTGGCCCACGGGGCCCACAGATGGAGCCTCTGGACTGGGGGGGGAGGGGTGTGGTGGTGTGTGTGTGGGGGGGGGTCTCAGATGGACCACCTGGTGGGTCATGACTCACCGGCCCCCCCACGCAACACGCAACACGCCACACGTCCACCCGGACGCACGGGGACGGCCCATGACATGGGAGACGAGGAACCACTCTAGACGGCCCATGACATTGGAGACGAGGAACCACTCTACTTGGGACTGCCCCCCCAGAGGATCATGGGAAATGGACATTTTCTTTGCAGTGCGACTGCACTGATTTCTAACCGTGATCACGGTGACACCCCGAGCTTGGCTCAAAGGCATGGTGACATCTTCCCATCTTGGTGGATTCAAAGCAGCGGCAATGCGCCTGCTGTGCTCTTACACTCTTACACAGTAGCAGTAGTAGTCGTTGTAGTAGTAGTAGTGGTGTTAGTATAAAGAGTAGCAGAGGTTTAATGATGCACCAGATAATCAAGAGATACGTACGAGATGAACATCATTGTACCTCAAATACGATAATGAACAGTTTCAGTTTAACACCTGGATGTGGCAAGGGCAGGCTGGCCTCAGGAATACAAAGCTGCTACATTTTGCCGGGAGCAAACAAAACTATTCCCGTTGGCCAGAATGTTCAGAATGAAGTGTGATGTGAAGATAGCTGGCAGATGGGAAAAGGACGAGCCAGCGATACGGCAAGGTGTTAAGAAAGTGTACCGGCGACGTGCTATTCTTAAACTCGCCATCATTGTGGCCCTGGTTTAAAACCACTATCTGTCTCCCCGTGCCAATCTCACTCTTCTTTTACACATGGCGGCATGCCGTGTATCTGACCTGAGTGGACATGACGGGGCTTGTGTGTGTGTGTGTCAGTGTGTGTGTGTGTGTGCGTGCGTGCATGTGTGTATATGTCTGTGTGTGTGTTTGTGTGTGTGTGGATTGCGTGTGTGTGTGCTCCAGAGATTCAAGAAAACCTAGCATTCCCTCTTTACCATTTCTACTGTGGCTCCATTAGCCCCCATTAGCACCCAGTAGGTGCCAGGTCACACAAACCAAGACGCCCCATCTAGAGAAACACACACACACACACACACACACACACACTCTCAGACCATCTGACATACAGACCTCGCGCGCGGTCATGTGCGTTTGACGCTTTTCACTCGTTTGCTCGAGCGTCGCATGTGACCGATGTCGGTTAGGGTTAGGGTTATCTTGGTTTGTTTTAGAGAGGAGGGGTAGACATCCAGTCCTTTAAAGTCGCATCATGAATCTTTCAGGAAGGCAGAGCCCATAAATAGCACTATGGACCTGAATAATTAAAGAAAGCTCTGGTGAAAATATAGGAATCAGGAACTATTCTGTGCTTTTGTGTGATTAATTGCAAGAAGTCATCATTGGCTGTTGAATCATTCATAACACTTTATGTGAATAAGTCCTGACTTGATTTCCGCATGATGTCGTCTTTCTAAAGTCATTACAGTTTTGTGAGGAATAATCCAAGAGAAGAGCGGGCTCAGGAGAAAACAGCCCCTCCGGGAATAGATCGAGGTTCAAATCAATAACCCTGGATAAACATTGCCGTTTAGAAATGTACAGAACAAACATTGACACGGGCCAATGCGAGCAGCAGTGGTGCAATAACGTCCGCTATCGCTTGACATTCATCCGCCGTCCACCATTCCCCCCCCCCCCCCCGGCGAAAGACAGACCTCCCGTCACCCGCTGATTCTGAAGCCGAGATCAAAAACCAGCTCTCTGGTGTTTTTTGTTGAGGATAAACTCGCGACAAGAATCTCCCAAAAAAGCTGATAAGTTTCGCCACTAAGCGGCTGGCACTGTGCGGGTCTGGATGTGGATGTGTGAGGTCGATGGGGGGTCAAACAGGAAGAGTCTCTTTACAAAGCAGCCTCTCTGACCTTTCACGTGGCGGTCTGTCAACAGGTGCTCAATGCAGGTATGTGTTTCTCTTTGATCTGTTTTGACCGGGGGAGGTGGATTTGGCGGAAGACAAAGTCAATACATCTTTTTTTTATGGGATAGTCTGCCTTTATTTATCAGGAGCGGAGTGGAGAAGCAGACCCGGGATCTGGGTTGAAAGTGAGAGAGAATTGGCTGAAGGATACAGGCCACAGACGTTTACCTGGGCTCCCTCAAAGGCTTTAGTTAGCATACTAGCAGGGTTGAGCCTCCCTAAAGAACTGTTTGGGGACTACTTTCAGGATGAAGACAAACGTCTCCACCTTTTCGTTACACAGAGTTAGTGAAATTCCCCCCCCCCCCCCCCCCCCCCCCCCCCCCCCCCATCACTGACTTGCTAAAGACGCAGCAACCAACTCCTCAGTGTTTATCATCGCCATGATGACCTCTACATCACCATGTATCTCCTTTTGTTGTCTACCGATATGCACACAACAATCCACAGGAAACATATGTTTTCTGTGAGCAGATGTTCAGAACAACAGAAAAAATGCCGCTCACACACACAAGCGAGCGAAGGAAGTGCACCTAACGTGGCTTACGGCTGACTGTTGCATAATTGAAGGGTTGCAACATAATGAATGAGGCGCAGTAGAGCAAGAGTTATGGTGGCGAAGAGAGAGAGATAGCTAGAAAGAAAGGGGGAGAGGTCTATATATAGAAAAATATATATATATTATCAATAGATGTAGATCTATAGATATAGAAGGGAAGAGAGAGGGAGCAGAGGGTTTACCCGGGAGGTAGGGGTTAACATTTGATCATCACATATGGCTGTCAAACGGAAAACACCACACATTTATGGGATACTTTCATTCTCACTAGCTCCAGCTGGTCTCATGGTAGGATTCCTTCCTCTACCTCTCTTCTTCTTCTCCTCTCTTTCTCTCTTTCTCGCACTTTCTCTCTCCCTCTCTCTCTCTCGCCCTCTCTCTCTCTTATTCAATCACGCTTTTCCACTCCCTCTTACTCACTTGAGTTATCACTCTTGACCAATTATTCTCTCTCTCTCCCTCTCTCTCTCTGCTTCCCTCTCTCTCTCTCTATCTCTCTCTCTCTCTATCTCTCTCTGTCTCTCTCTCTGTCTCTCTCTCTCACTCTTTTCCCTCTTTCTCACTTCTCTCTTTTCCACTCTCTTTCTCTCTCTCTCTCTCTTTCTCTCTCTCTATCTCTCTCTCTCTCTCTCTGTCTGTCTCTCTCTGTTTCTCTCTCTCCCTCTCTCTCTGTCGCTCTCTCTCTCTCTCTGTCTCTCTCTCTCTCTCTCTCTCTCTCACTCTTTTTCCCTCTTTCTCTCTTTCTCACTAAAGCTATCCCTCTAACCGACTTCATCTCTCTCTCTCTCTCTCTCCCTCACTCTCTCTCCATCTCTCTATCTCCCTCGCTCAACCTCTCTCCCCGACTCTGCTTAAATCCCACACAGGCACAGGACGGATTTACGACAGAATACAGAGGAGTTGTGCAGCAAAGGAATAAGTCAAATGAATTGGATTCCGATCCACGAGGGCTCATTCCCTGTCACTCGAGATCATTATGTCAGGGAAAGAAACATCATAAAGTGCAAAATGTCAATGCAAGCGCATATCTTCCATACTGATCTGTTTCCAGGACACAAGGGAGGATGTGGGCCACTCATACCAAACAGGCTGTGTGAGTTAGAGGGGGAATATATCTACCCTAAGAAAAAAATAATCTTTAAGACATCGATCTGAAAAGACATAGCCAAACGTAATTTCGCTCTAATTTTGCATCACACATTTCCAGTGAAACGTCAATGTCTCCTCCATAAAAACATGTCGATTGGGTGTACTTTGACAACATAGTTAGTCGTGACTTATTGCTCACAAAGTGGAGATGAACAACATCATCATAGATCTTTTGCAGATACACATTAGCATCGCTGGAAATATTACCCATGTTTCTTATCTAGAGCGTCTTAATCCTCCATCACTGAGCTAAAGGAGCTAAACAAACCCTGCTGTTGATTCTGTTGACCAAAGCAACTGGTCGTCTGTGGCTGTGCTTTGTTTTAATGTGCTTATAAAACCGTCCAAGTCCACTGCACCAAAGGGGCTGCAAAACCTTGACAATAAAAAACAATATCTGTCAAAGTTTTTGGGGCTGCGGGCCAAAGAGCTAAATTGAAAACGAGATGTTTCTAGACCAATCTAGACCCATCTCATTTTGAACCAAAACAAACCTAATCTTCAAAAAGCAAACATTGAACCAAGCGACAGGTCTTTTCTTTCCAACGCTGGGTCACGTGCCCGTCCGGCTCATAGCAAGCCCAGCGGCGGTACATAATCCACACAGAGGTAGAGCGATTGATAAGTCTCCCTAATATCTCTGATAACTCCGTCCTGCTTCATCACCACAGCTCTTGCTGTCCTCATGCTCCATGTTTACACATGGATTCATTCACACATAGATTAATGGCTATGACCCCTTCGACGCTGTGAATGCATCAGCGGTCGAATCACATTTCCATCAGGCAGGGCCTTTCGGGACTTGAAGAACGAGCTTCCGAGGCAATCTGTTAGGTACGTTTTTTTTCCTTTTTAGGAACACTCCTTATTATCTAAACAAGCTTTACGCTTGAGACACGCAAATGTTAATGGCGACAGACATTGCTCGCTTGACTGTAGACGCTTGTCGACATTATTTGTGCCTTTTTCCCTTCTTCCTTAATTTAGAGATGAACACAGTGTGACAGGATAGTGAAACATTCATTCCCCCACGGCCGTTGTAGAGTAAGTCGCTACTTTTCATGTAACTGTCGACGGCTGATGGTTGGACATCACAGCGAGACCTTTATTTATTTTTCGGTTTGACAAACCGAGAGTTTAATTAAGAGAAAGAGCGGGGACTGTGAGCACAGCTTACGTTCAACCGTCTGTCAGACTCTCAACATACCTTGTGTGTTTGTTGGTGTCTTAGAGTGTTCTCTCTGTGACAATAGTGTTCTCCCTGGGAGCTTTGTTTCACATTTGTGAGCAAACATTTGTCACTGAGTCACTGATATAAACTAAAGAAAGAGAGGACAGGATTGGACCGTGAGCCTTCAGTTGAATCTCACATGAAACCCAGATAGGTGTAATGAAAAAGTGAAGCCTGTGTGAATCCATAACATTTCACAACAGGATTCTTTTGATTATGTTTGTAATCCCGAAGCCAGCAATATGGACAAAATGTCAGCGTTCTATTGTCTTCTGCCTAGTCAAAATAAAAAAATTTAAATATATAGTAATAATAACAACAATACGAATCGCCATCATCATCTTCATCTTCTTATTCATCTTCATCTCCATATTTCTCCTCACAGTGTTGTTGTACCATCCTCGACCCCTTGCTTTAGAATGTACATTCGAGTAGTTGTGTCGATGTTATTCTGCAAACCCAGTGCTATTTCCTAGCCTTCAAGACGGTAAATGAGAAATGGGCTGCGCTTCAAACCTCACCTTCACCTCGAGAGTGGCTAGAGGCTCACAAGGAGCCGGGCATTGTGCACCCAGACCACTATTTCGCGTTCCAGACTGCAAAAACAACATGTTTTTTCTCATCACTTTGCTTCCCTTTCATTTAAAAACGCATAGACGAGTCAAGGCCTGCCTGGTTATAGAACAACTTTTTTTGTGTGTACCGAATTGTCCTCTGGCTAGCCTTTCGAACACACACTAGCGTTGGTTGCAAACCTTCCTGCGGCGCCGTAAGGGACAATAAACGCAGAGTGGCGCCCTCACAGGGTTCGATACAAGATGCTTATGAAACATGCAGAGCCGTTGTAATATCGCCGAGGCAGAATTGCGGCAACATTGCTAATGGCCTTTACGATGGCCTTGGTTCAAATTTGACTCCAACAGTTCATAATAACACCTGGCTCTGTTGCTGTGGTGAATCTCATTAGCGGCGGTGTGATGGGTGGGGTGGTGGTGGACGATTAGCAGGGGGGGCTTAGTAAAGTACCTGACAGCGATATCAGAGAGAGAGAGAGAGAGAGAGAGCATGTGCCCCTCAGAGCAAGCCCGAATGAGTCAATGTTACTCTACCAAGGTAATTACAGCCTGGGAAATTGAGTTTTAGTGGTAAATTCTCCAGTGTTGAATGGCATGCGAGGCGAGTGCAAACTAACGTTTGCTTCATGAATTGCTGTGCTCACGTCAGTCGTGTGGTTGTGTTTGAGCTAGCACCACATCCGTCCGAACGACAATAGCTGCTCTAGCCTATGTGCTACTGTTCTTTAATGCATTGTCACATGTACGCCCCCCTGCCCCGCCCCAGGGTAAGGGCATGCAACAACACACATACACAAGCATCAGACACACACACACAGACACACACACTAGCATGTATACCCTCAAGAGCACACACGCCCGCATCAATGCACTCATGAATGTATGCACGCTTGCACATGAAAATATGCAACAATATGCATGATAAAATCCTCCCTCTCTCTCTCTCTCTCTCCCTCTCTCTCTCTCTCTCTCTCCCTCTCTCTCTCCACAGCTAGCTTGCTGGCTAGCGGCAGGCCATGTATTTAGCTTGCTGCAGTCCTCCCCACACACACTATGCACCCCCCCGTCGTTGCTCTCCGATCGGTGGGTTCTCCGCCAGGCAGGCAACCCCATGGCTGCTGCTGATGCATTATTCAGAGCGTGCTACGGAGACGGGGGAGTCGGAGGTCCCCATCGTCGCTTTGATGACATGAAAAGATGAGGCGAGAGAGAGAGATGGATAGAGAGACATAAAGAGAGCTAAAGAGAGAGATAAAGATAGAGAGAGAGAGAGAGAGAGAGAGAGAGAGAGAGAGAGAGAGAGAAAGAGAGAGAGAGAGAGAGAGACATTCTGGGCAAAGTTTCCATCTGCTGTCATCACTCCTTCCAGGACCACCTTGATCAGAATGCTGGAACACTGGAAACCCCAAATGAGACGTTATGCGTGTGTGTGTGTGTGTGTGTGTGTGCGTGCGCGCGTGCGCATGTGTGTGTGTGTGTGCGCGCGCGCGAGAGGTTGTGTTCATGAGCGTGTTTGTGTGTGAGTGTGTATGTGTGTCTAGTGCGTCTGTGTGTGTCAAAAGGTAGAGTGTGTATTCACGGACGTGTGCGGGTGTGTATGTGTGGCCAGTGTCGTCCGTGTGTGTTAAACAGGTGTGTGTTCATGTGTGTGTGCATGCACAGACTTGTGCGTTGTGAACAAATACAATCAATATTCTAACACCTGCAGTGTAGATCCTCACGAGTATGAGTACGTGTGCGTCTGTGGGAGTGTTTATGTGTGTGTGAGTGTGTGTGAGGTATGTGTGTGAACACACATACCTCCTGTGTGTGTAGCTAATTCCGCTGTTTGCATGTGCAGGTGACGGTATAAGCATTGCCTAATGCCTTCCTCCATCTCGCTCACCCCTCAGGTTTTGGCGTTAATGCAACATGTTCATTAAAGCCATTCATCATATCCACAGCACTGGGTTTCCCCAGCGCTGCAGGCAAAGTCCCTTCGCCCCAATGCTATAAATACCCTTCACGTCGTAAACGCCCTGCCTCTCACGGTCGTCAGTTACCGATCTATCCGTCAGCGCGCATGGCATAAATGTCGACACACAACATAGGGTCCTTACGCAAGCTTGAGTCTGCGTGCGTTGTTGCAGAAGATAAAATACGATGGGATAGGGGAAGAGTGCGTGTTTTTCCGGATGTTTGCGGCTCGAGATGTTGAGATGTTTGCCTCATGGCTGTGCGGTGAAAGATGAGCGTGGAAAGCATGCGCTGTGTCCGTGTGTGTGTGTGTGTGTGTGTGTGTGTTAGTGTGTGCATGTGTGTAAATCTCTTTAACACCACTGTGGGTCTGTATGCATGTCTGTGTTTGTGTGTGTGTGTGTGTGTGTGTGTGTGTGTGTGTGTGTGTGTGTGTGTGAGTGTATGTGTGTGCGTTGGCGTGTTTTGTGTATGTGTATCTCTTCTTAATCCCTTTCTAACACTTTTGGTACGCAGGTGTTTGTGTGTGTGTGTGCGTGTGTGAACGTGTGTGTGTGTGTGTGCGTTGGCGTGTGTGTGTGTGTGTGTGTGTGTGTGTGCGTGTGTGTGTGTGTAATGTTTCCCAATCCACATCCACTGCCGTCGGTGTGCATGTACACCAGAGTGTGTGCTCACATTGCGATGCAGGCTTCAGGATCTTCCTAGCCTGTCCATTCATCACCGCCCTGCCGCTGGCATAGACCAACCCCCCCCACCCCTTACTGCTCGTCTTCCAGCATTATAATCCCACCTTTAGGATGTACACGCACGTCCTGGCCTCCCCCGACCAACCCAAGAACATACCCCCACCCACCCCCCCACCGCAGAGAAAATAATCCATTGATCCCTTTCCATGCGTCAGTCAGACAGAGGCGGCTGGAAGCATGCTCCGTCCACGCAGGTCCGTGTCAAGAGTGGTCCTCCAGCGCTGATGGGGGCGATAGCATGCAAGTCATTAGGGATGCAAATGGTCCTATATGACGGGGATAGGCGTGTGCTTTGTTGAGGTGTGTGTCTGCGTCTGTGTCCGTGGGTATGGGTCTGTGTGTGTGTTTTCCTGTGTTTTGTTAAGGTGTGTGTATGTGTGTGTGCCTGTGAGTGTGGTGCACGTGTGTGGGTGTGTCACTCTATGTGGGTGTTTGCGTTGTTTGTGTCTCTGTGACTGTGTGTCTATTCTTGTGTTTGTGTGTGTGTCAGTGTGTTTGTCTGTGACTGTGTGTCGGTGCATGTGTTTAGGTGTTTGTGTTTTTGTGGGTGTGTTTTTGTGTGTGTGGTTATGTGTGTTTGTGTAGGTGTTTGTGATTGTGTGTGTGTTTGTGATTGTGTGTGTGTGTGTGTGTGTGTGTGTACGTGTGTGTGTGTGTGTGTGTGTGTGTGTGTGTGTGTGCAAGCATGTGGAGTTGCAGCAGATGGTGTCCGCTGGCTGATTTGTACACCACACTGGTGTGTTTACATCCTCGTTGGCTGTGAAGGAGGAGCGACCGACGAAGCATAAAATTGCACTAAAAAAAACAAACACAGGCTGTTAATAGCCATCAATTATTATTAAGATTTGGTGACTATTTCCTCGCCCCTTGTTTATACCACATCAAGGCATTATTCCCAAACATGAAGCAATAAAAGTGATTAATGTGGCCGGGTGATTGGATGCTTGGGAGTGAAAATACCATCTGCATGTTAACCTTATAAAGAAGTTCTACTTCAGAGGCAGAACGAGACTGTGGCAATGGCACCATGTACAAGAATCCTTTCGCAGGGATCCCGTATTAAACAGGCTTCCCTCCCTTCTCTAATATTCATAGGGATGAGACTTACCAACCATTCCTTATCTCCCATCGCTGCATTGTGCATACCCGAGGTGGGGGGGGGGGGGGTGATAACATACATTTAATGATGCACCTTTTTTTATCAAACTTTCATGTGGTGTCGTCGTTATGAAAATCAGTAATCTCCTAGGAGCGGTTTCATCACCGTTGTTATGAAGGGTTACTGTGTGTAGTCACATTTGCAGAGTGCTATTGAGAGATAGAAGGTTTGACACATCAGGGGGTTTAAATAAGATGTATGACTTGATTGATGGAAATTCAGGTACGGTTTCACTTACAAACAAACGTTGTGCTATGTGAGCAAAAGCTTCTATTCCATCTGCACTTGCTGTACTTTTAAAACTGCTCTAGGTAAGAGTCAAGAGTTGTACCGAAGGAAAGCAGAAAAGAGCAGTGGGGAGCAATAAGAACAAGATAAGTCCCATTCCTCCCTTGGTTCCTCTGCCATTGAGAAGTGTCAAAATTCTCGCTCCTGTGATTGACAGGCGAGATGAATTGGCGAAACCACTGACAGAAGTGATGCCCTGATTGGTCAGAAATGAACAGGGATTAGTGTAAAATCTAAATTGTTTCGTACGGAGGCAGGTGCAGTCAACTCGAGACCGATATTCTCACAGTGCATTTTGCTCACTAATAGCTGACAGATGGCCATGCCATTTCTAACAACAGCAGTCAGATAATATCTTTTAAATAGTACCTACAGCAGCTTAAAGAGAATTCTGCCCACTTTGGATAGTTTTCCACCGCCAGTTGTCAAGCGAGGCTGTTCATCAGCTGTCAGGTGATTAGCCCATTGATAGATCTAAAAATGCTCACTGACATAGTCTGATTTAGATGTCTTTCTTTAGGCTAGTACGAAACTGTTATTTTGACTTCTTGCCGACAGATAGAGATATCAGAAGATAGAAGACCGATTTCACCCTCAAGACATTTAAAAAGACCTGCGTAGATATCCAATTTGATTTCCAAATGTAATTCCTGTTTTCAGATTAGACACCAGGAACAGTTGTCCAACAGGATGCAGAAGCACAGTCGTTAACTCAGCATGAGGAAGCCGAGAGAGGCTTTCAAATGTCAATGTGTTACAGTTCAGTAAATAAGTCATTATAGCGTGTTTTCCACACCTTTCAGACATGGCGGCGGAGGAGCATCTGCTGCCTCATTCAGTACCAGCGAGCAGATTAAATGAAAACAGCTCAATTCCTCCTAATCAGCCACGGATCAAACCATCCCCCAAACCTTTTCACTGTCGTCTGTGATGAAAGCGAACAATTAAGAAATCCCCAGCACTGCGTTCACAGCCCGGTGTATAAAAACCATCAACATTGTGGCTCCATCCACGAGGAGGCAGAAGAAGGAGAAGCATGGCAGCGGTATGACCAATTAGCCAGAAAACACGGCCATCTCCCATCATCGAGTCTTTCACACCGTCCGCCTGTGGCGCCTTGCAATTCCTTCATTACCGCAACAGTGTGAAGCAGACCCGGGCTAAATTGGACCAGGGTTTGGTGGACATGGTGGCCAGTGGGTGACAGTGTGGGGGGGGCAGGATGTGGTGGGGGTGGTGGTGGTGGTGGTGGTGGTGGGGGTGGTGGTGGGGGTGGAGGTGGAGGTGGTGGTGGAGGTGGAGGTGGAGGTGGAGGTGGAGGTGGTGGTGGACTCTCTTCCGCAAGCCCCCCCCCCCGGGCAAAGTGTGCTTGAGGAAATACCTGTGTGTGTGTGTGTGTGCTTGTGTTTGTGTTTTTGTATTTGTGCATGTGTGTGTGTGTGTTTGTGTGTGAGTGTGGGGCTGTGTGTGCGTGTTTATGTATGCATGTGTGTGTGTCTGTGTGTGTGTGTGTGTGTGTGGCAGATTGGTAAGTGGTGAGCCACGATTATTTATTTATAAATGTTTTGGTATTGTTGACCTTCCTCCTGTGTGATGAGAGAATAAAACAGGGACATCACACGCCCACACGCGCTGCCGATACAAGAGAGGACGGGAAGATGTGGGAATGCGGGGAAAAAAAGTACAAATGAGGCGTGGATCACATTGATATTTAAATATATATATAAAGTATCACACACAGAAACACACGGCTGCTGACGATTTGTGTGTACACCCCAAAACACACACAACTCATTGTGTCTCTACGGCACACATGAATCACATGCAATTGCACACGAATGCAGAAAAACAAAATCGTAAAAATACGGATTTATTTTAAAAGACGGGATATAAACTCAACCGCTAATGACATTCCACTGTTCACCTTCATCATCGCCTGCCTTCACCGTACTCTTTCTCCCTGGGTTTCTCGGTAACACAGACTTCTTTAGAATTGTTGTATTTATCATCAGACTCGACATAATGATGCAGCCTTCTGAAACCAATGCTTTATTTCACAACCGAGTTGGTTCTTATTCAACACACACTTTGTCATCAACATATTGCCAATCTCCCCGATATAGTCCTTTAAACACAAGTGTCAACATATACAGAGTGGAAATTCATTTTAAAGGTGATGTAGGTATGATTTAAGCTCTATATAAGCTATTATTTTAGCATCATTTGTCAGAAACGGCACAGCCATCCGTCAGCTATTAGTGCTGTTATTGCTCGGTGAGAATATCTGCTTTGAGGCAACTGTGCCTGCCTCTGTATGAGACTTTTCCAACCGCCCACGCCTCACTCCTGCCCCGGTTGGTACGGGGAATCCATCTTGCCTGTCAATCACAGGTGTGTGAACCGCAACACGTAGGGAAACGTGGAGAGAAAGGGAGCGAAAAGGGAGGAGACTTTTTTGGGGGTCAAGTTTCAAAATCGTCCTCCTATCTTCTCTCTTCTGCTCTTTTCTCTCTCTCGTTCCAATTATTTAATCATACCGACCTTTTCATTTATGGCTGTGGGCCGCTCTCTTCCAAAAGCCCCTCCCCCCTCCCCTGCCAAAGTGTGGTACAGGAAATACCTGTTTGTTTGTGTGTGTGTGTGTGTGTGTGTGTGTGTGTGTGTGTGTGTGTATGTGTATGTGTGTGTAGGTATGTGTGTGTGTGTGTTTATACATCTTTCTCCTATCTGCTCTTTTCTCCTCTTTTCTCTCTTCTCATTGCAATTATTGAATCCTCGCTACAGATGCTTTCATTAACGGCTGGAGTTAAAACAGCGGGGGAGGACTCACTACATAGTGGTGTCCTCTGTAGCCGCCGTTCCCGCTCCAGTGCTCAGACTAACGTGATTGTGTATCAGCGTCTCAGGGATCACAATCCGCTCCCGTCGCCTCCACGTTGTCCTCCACCTTTCCGAGAAGGTAAAACAGTCTGGCCCATCTGCTATTCGAACACATGCTATCAGGACACGACGCAGCCTTCATCTACGGCGACTGGAAGCTTGAGGGTCGTACTTTAATTATTAAGCATCAGAGACCTGACCTTCGTCTGGAGGTTGAGGGGATTGCCTTCAAGTTCAGGCGGGGGGGTCGGGAGGGGGGATTGGGTCGCGCTAACTAGCACAGTCAGGAGGCTTGAGAGGTTGGGGAATGAATGCTAAAGACTTCATGCTAAACGTTTACAGTAATGCTGGAGGACGAAGGTGACCTTGATCGAGCCCGTGTCCCACACTGTGGATGAAGTTTGGTGATCAAAATGAAGTTCCATCCTGGTATGATGGAAAAATACATAAGTTTCCTTTGGTCATTAAAAGCTGTGTTTCCTATTTCTTGCATTGTCTAGTCACCCTACCTTCCTCAGTGGCGTCTAAATGTTTACCTTTTAACTTGGAATAGCCCCCCTACCATTGCAGATATTTAATCTAAATGTTGACCTTTTTGCTTGGCTAAACCGGTCACAAGGGAGAAGGCATCCCCTTATGCATTCTTCTGCTTGATGAGAACACAGGAACCTCTGTGTCTTGGGGAAACATTACCTGATTTGATTATTGGCATCTGCACTCTGGAGAGGATGTGAAACTGTTTAAATAGCTCTGTCTCTGTATCCTGGAATCACTCTGCTAGAGAGAAGTCTAATGTATGCATACATAAAAAATGTGTGCTTTTTGCATTTAGAAATCTCATCGGTCCTAGACGCAATATCTCTAGAGGACAGTGTGTATGTGTGTGCATGTGTGATTCTGGTGTATGTATGTGTGTTTGAGTGTGTGTATGTGTATGTGTGTGTATGTGTATGTGTGTGCATGTGTGTGTTCTGGTGTGTGTGTGTGTGTGTGTGTGTGTTTTTGTGTGCGTGTGTGTGTACTTGTGTGTGTGTGTGTGTGTGTGTGTGTGTGTGTGTATGTGTGTGTGTGTGTGTGCATGTATGTGTGTGTGTATGTGTGAGAGAGAGTATGCCCTATGTGTGTGGACCTGCAGCAGTAGCTGTGGGCGTGTTAGGTAAATAAGAAGCAGGAAGTGCTCAGGTGTAACTTTCCCTAAACAACACGGTGAAAAAGCGCCGTAATCCCCGCCCACCGTTGTTTCTAATTCCAACGCTAACCTTTTCAAAAACCTGTCGCAGCGGCACCGTCCGCGGCAACAACCCAAAAGTCAGCTCTCACCTGGTGGAATCCACCCTAAAAGATCCGCCTCGGGCAAGCGATACAAATGTTTCATGATCACGCCAGCTGTTCAGTGTTTGTCTCTATGTGGGAGTCGCTGGAGCCCTTGTGTATGGTTCACGCTGCTCAGACACACACACACACACGCACGCACACACACACACACACACGCACGCACGCACACACACACACACACACACACACACACACACACACACACACACACACACACACACACACACACACACACACACACACGCGCGCGAGCACACACACACACACACACACACACACACAGACAAACCTCTCTCCTCGCTGTTCAGTGTCTGGTTCCAGAACAACTTGGGTTTATTGCCCTGAGATGCATGGCAGCAGTATATATCTCATCGCCTCTGTGCCCCCCACTTCTCCTTTATTAGATTGCTTTTTATTACCGTATACTGTAGGACCCCTTACCGCCCATAGCACACACACACAAACATCACCCCTCCCCCCCGCATTGCTTTAAGCTACACCAAAAGTTCTTTCATATTTAAAGATTCTTCTTCTGTTTTTTGTTTCTTTCTCTCCCCTCCGTTGCTTCTTCTTATTGTATTATTTGTTTGGAGAGAGAAGAGTGAAAAAGGCTTTCTGTAAATAGACGCAAAGAGATGCGGTTGGCCCTGGATTTCCTGCCTTCTCGTCAGACATCAGGCGGCTCATTTGTTTCTTCTCCTTTAGCCCCCTGTCTCATGGGTTAGTGGCCCAGGACACTGGGAGGGACAAGGGGCTGTGTGGGCAGGTTGCCTCCACCTTAGAATGTCGCTTGGGACACCCCCCCCCCCCCCCCCCCCCCCCCCTACAGACACACAGACATACAAGCACACACTTGTCACATATGTACTTGTTACCATCCAATGGTTTGCGCTGACGAATAAGTCATCCCGAGAAGATAAATTGCTTTCCGCTCTTAGAATACCTTCCGCAAGACGGGAAGAATGCAACGGAAACACAAAAGAGGAATGTTTCAATGCAGAAAGTTGGATGTCAGAAGTTAGATTGAAAACGAGGCATGTGTCAAGGTATCCAAATGTGGATAGGCACATAAATAAATTATTGACACAGAAAGTCTTAAAAAAAAACACCAAGTCACCTTGAGTATACCGCGTTACACATACCTGCGGAGGAGTAAACTCCATTGATGGTAATAGGGAGAAACAGGGCTGCATTCTGCACGCTTTTTCCTACGCAGATTTTGTCTCGGGTACACAACCCAAGCCCTTGTGAAATTACCAAAACAAAAGCTTTAGTGTCAACCTGCTTCCGCTGTTGACCACTGGCAGATCATGCGTGCGTTGAGACAGCTTGCTTGTCTGGAGGTACAGAGGGAGAGAGAGAGAGAGAGAGAGAGAGAGAGAGAGAGAGAGAGAGAGAGAGAGAGAGAGAGAGAGAGATCATCCTCATCCTCACAGCTGCATTAAGGGATTTATTATTCCATATAGGAAGCAATATGCGCACATGCTGCGTAATCATATTTAATCTGGTAATTAAAACGGCATATCCTGTGTGTGTGTGCGTTTGTGTATGTCTTTGCGCGTTGTTAGAGAACAGTGAGTTGAGCGTACCGAGGGCGTTTGTCACCACTTTTTTATTATTCTCAGTCCAATATTGCAGACATCCACCCACGCCTTTCTCTCTCTCTCTCTCTCTCTCTCTCTCTCTCTCTCTCTCTCTCTCTCTCTCTTTCTCTCTCTCTTCCTCTCTCTCTCTCTCTCTCTCTCTCTCTTTCTCTCTCTCTCTCTCTCTCTCTCTCTCTCTTCCTCTCTCTCCCTCTCCCTCACATCGACACAATGGTGATTCATCAAGCCTAACTTGCAGAACATGGAGATGAAGAAGAGGAAGCGGAAGAGCGAGGGATACCGATTTGTTTATTTTTAGATGAAAGAGAAAATACCCATCCCGCCTCCATACCCCCCTCCCCTCCCCCCCCCTACCCTACCCACCTCCCCTTCCCACCTCCCCTTCCCACATTCCCTCTATTTTTCCTTGAATAAACAATCGGGCAGCAATATATTTCTCCTCCTCCTGGCTCGTTGTTTGGTTTGTTTGTTTGCTGTTCCCGTCTATTTATGATCTCGGCGCGCGCATCGCCCGCCGCCGCAGACTGAAAAGTAGCGGGGTGGGGTCGCTGTGGGCGTGGCCACCACCGCGAGGTTAACCAATCCCCTGCCCCCCGATGCATCAGCCCTAAAAAATTAAATCAAAAAAAGCGTACGTCACGATGGCCTCTTCCTAACATCTGAAAGGGTGAGCGACCCTGACCCCCCCGCCCTCAAATGGCGTCTGTGGCTACCGTGAAGTTCTCAGAGCGCTCAGGGCTCTCTCAGTGAGCGGCCCTGGAGGCCTGGAGTGATGAATAATTTGGCGGAGACATCCTATACCGAGGGTATTCATGGAGCGCAGTCTGCCAGAAGGTGACAGTGATGTGGAAACCGCTGCCTCCGAGACACTCCATCCAAACATTCTTACATTTCTGGGGATATTTCAGACCCGTTTTTTGTGTGACTTTGTATACCCTTCCCACTGTCTGGCAATGTTTGGCTGGTGACTTTGTTCCGTGATGGGGGTGTTGGGGTGGAGTTTGTGGGGGGGCGCAGTGTTGCCATGGTGAATGTTGCTTTTTTGGACACTGTCCGCCTCATTATAGTGCCCGGAGGTTCGCTAGCATCAGCTGCGCTATAGAGGGGTGTGTCCGTACGTTTACCAATCTCCCCCCCCCCCCCAAAAGAAAAGACATGAAGAAGGAGGCATCTTGCCGCCGTGGTGACAAAGATTTCATCTTCCCTTTAATAGACCTCAGAGTGCCAAATCAGTCTGAATTAAAGTATTTGATTGCCAGTTTCCTAGCAACAAAAGCACCATAGCCATCTGTTGCTTCTGCAGAAGGGTTACTTGTCTGCTTCGCAGTCAGTTGGGAAGAAATTCCACCACAGACCATCTCAAAATTGATATTTCTATATCTTGTATTCAATGTTTCCCCTTGAAGGAAACAGAAATATTGACAAGCACACAAACCGTGCATTCAGAGCTTGTGAATGCGCAACAGTTGAGCAAGTCGCCCACCTGAATGTCTTCTCTTCTCTAGCGTTTTTCTATTACTTGGCTTCAGGAGGCATGTATCTAAGTTTCAAACACCCTCGGACCGGGCGGCAGTCTTGTGGTCTTGTTTTCACAGGGGCAGAAAACAAGCAAACAAAAGGAACAGAGCCGTGATGGAAGGGAAGTCATCTTCGTCAAGCACCTCACAGAGCCTCTCCTTTCCCTGAGTGCATCCTCTTCAATAATGCAGAGGAAAAGAAAATATGTAATATTCATGGAGACAAATGTCCCCCCCCCCCCCATTATATTCTACAATGGCCCATGGAGGGCCAGGGAGAAGCCACACATATTTCCTTTGACGGGGGCTGAGAAAGCGAGCTCAGCTAACTCGAGCAAGCTAGATAGGGGGTTTCAAAAAGTGTGTGATTCAACAAATTTTGAATGTGCTGCCTGCGATGTCTCCCCCCCCCCCCCCCCCCCCAGAGGGTTAGAGCGAATCAAATCAGCCGTGATAAATGTCAGCAGCCCTTGAAACACCGGGGTGTTGAAGGATGTAAACGCAGCTTCTCAGGAAGTGATTTAGTGAGTGAGTTCTCTAAATGTTGGGGAGGGAGAAAGATGGAAGTTTAGGGTCCGCATGTGTAGCATTTCAACTCGCTCAAGGCTCAAAAATAAACGACATATCTATGCTAGTAAATATTGATGGATAATGATTTTTATATTTTTCAATAAAATCGTATCGAAGACTGCAGTCAACACATTTTAAATGCAGGATGTGTGAATATACAGTGTATATTTATATACACAACATATATTTCATTCTTTTTTGCAGTTTAATCCATATTTGGATATTTATACATATTTGCACATGCCAAACCAACTGAACAACCTCAGAAACAGGAATTGGTGCATTTACTCTACGAACAACCAATGCTCCTGAGGTGGCCTGTGATTGGATGTGTCACCCGTGGCACATGATCTACTGCTGTTGTATCAGATCTCGGATATGTAAGTGTGGCGTCTGGTGACCAGAGCAGGTGAGCAATCAATCTACTGGACAAGGGAGGTCACATATAGAACCAATGGGACGCTCCGGATAATACCAGACTAATGGCAACCCTAAGAAACAAATATATATCATTCAACGAAGGCATTGGTTTAAGAACGATTGGGTTAGGTAATATTAAACAACTTGTATTTTATCAGGAAACAGAAATGAATGACTAATGACATAACTGAGCGTGTGACTCATTTCAGAATAGTGTGTGTGTGTGTGTGTGTTTGTTTGTGGGTGGGTGGGGGAGGTAGCTTTGACATCGATTTTGATAATAGATAATAGATAAGCTAAGCAAGGGGCTCTGATCTTTTTTTGTTGGATCCAGGGTGTTTCCCTGCAACTCAATAAGGTTTTCCCAGGAGCGTTGAACGAGCATATACCGGTCAGGATGTGTGAAGCCTGGGGTAACCTTGGCTATGGACCCGGAGACCCCTTGGCCAAGCACTGGGGAGTGTGTGTGTGTTGGTGTGCTTGTAATGTATTTAATTGCAAATTCAGTCCAAATGGCTTTCCTCAATAATAATTCAAATGTGTTTTCCATAGGTGTGTGTGTGTGTGTGTGTGTGTGTGTGTGTGTGTGTGTGTGTGTGTGTGTGTGTGTGTAGGTGTCTGCCTGATATGTGTGTGCATGTGTGTGTATGTGTTCCATATATGTGTGTGTGTGTGTGCGTGTGTGTGTGTGTGTGTGTGTGTGTGTGTGTGTGTAGGTGTCTGCCTGATATGTGTGTGCGTGTGTGTGTATGTGTTCCATATATGTGTGTGTGTGTGTGTGTGTGTGTGTCTTAATGTGCATGGTGCATATGTGTGTGTGTGTGTGTGCGTGTGTGTGCGTGTGTGCGTGTGTGTGTGTGTGTGTGTGTGTGTGTGTGTGTGTGTGTGTGTGAGAGTGCGCTGTAGCCGTGACAGGGCCTGTTTATGGCCCGGGCCCCTCCCTCTGACTCCTCCCACTGGCCACCAATTGCATCATTCCACCATTCATCCCCTACGGTGTTGGGGTTACACCGGGGGAGCGGGGGGGGGGGGGGTCATTATTAGTATGCTGAAAAGAGGGGACCCATCTGTGGATGCAGTGATGAGGGGGTGACAGGAGGGGACGGGGCGTGGGCTGTGTGTGTGTGTGTGTGTGTGTGTGTGTGTGTGTGTGTGTGTGTGTGGAAGGGGCTCCCTCGAGGGAATCTTGGATTAACCATTGACACATGGAGCCTGCTAATAAGTGGGGGAAGAAATCCCCCCGCCTTCCTCCTGTCTGTAGGCTGGTACATGGACACACGTGTGCAGACACACACACACACACACACACACACACACACACACACACACACACACACACACACACACACATATATATATACACATACACACAAAATCAAACACATAAGCACACCATACACACACACACACACACACACACACACACACACACACACACGCATACACACGCACACACACACACACACACACACACACACATATACACACATATACAAACACACATATACACACACATAGAGGAAAGCAAGCTCAGACAACCATGGGCAGAATCACATTCAAAGACAGGGATGCAAACACACACACACACACACACACACACACACACACACACACGCACACACACACACACGCGTACACACAAACAGGAAAATGAGAAAAAACACTCACAGACACTCAGAACTTAATACCTTACTTCTTATTTCACTACTTTCTCACACTCTTTTAACACCCCCCCCCCCCCCCCCCCCCCCCCACACAAACACACACACACACACACACACACAAACACACACACATGCACACACACAAACACACGCACACAGAGACAACAGGGCCGGTAGCATCTTTATTAAATTTGCAGCAGAGTCACATCTGGTCATACACACGCACTGAACAAAGGAGAGCGAGAGAGAGAGAGAAAAACAGCCTCCATGTCGACCATGGTATTAATATGTGCATGTGCACGTGCCCGGCATCTGTCACACATAATTGGAGGGGTGTCAGGTGTGAACATGGGAACCAAATTCAATCCACCCACGACATGAATAGTTTGCATCCGTGACTGGCAGAATCTGTGTGTCAACATCTATATTTATTATAAGGGCTGACCCCAGGGTTCCGAGTGAGGGGAAAACAATAAGTGTTTGGGGTGGGGTGTCTGTGCGTGTGTGCGTGCGTGTGTGTGTTTGTGTGTGGGTGTGTGTGTGTGTGTGTGTGTGTGCGTGTGTGTGTCAGGGGGGGACGGACTCTCGGGATTGTCATGAATCAACTACCCCCCCTCCTCACCAAAGGTTTCTCATTTGCGCCACTGCGTATAGCCACCGTAGGGTCGTCTTGGTGTGTTTTTTTTCTTTTTTAATCAGCGGCCATTGATCGCCCAAGAGCCTTTTGCCCTGGGCAAGGATGGGGAAGGTTCCCCATCCTTGGGAGATGGATTGACAGGTCTTAGTGAGGAATGGATCTGCTGTTTTATTCCCCTCCACGCTCCAACTTACTTTCATCCCTCTGTTGGTCTGTGTGTTTGCTTGTTTTCACCGCGACGCGTAAGATGAGTCCTCCGTTGCCAACTGCGGCTCTGGGCGCCTGTGTGGGATTTGAGACCGCCAACACGGGGGGGGGGGGGGGGGGGGGGGG
>NC_136947.1:5478761-5830029 GCF_949987615.1 Pollachius pollachius | reverse complement strand
AATTATTCCTCAGGGAAGCTGAGATCTGCCTTTATGCCTTTTAAATACAGTAAACCCCCTCCCCAAACACAATCACACACACACACACACACACAGACACACACACACACACACACACACACACACACACACACACACACACCACCCCCCCCCCCCCCACACACACACACACACACACAAAAACACACACTCAAGCACCCCCACCACTATTGTCTCCAAGACATTCCAAACATATTTAACTATTTGTGACACACAGGGAACATCCTTTTTCATTTATTTTTCTTGCCGCAATTTGACTGGAAAATTGTCATGGTAGTTTCTCCTCGACATTACTGTTATAAGCTTGGCCAGAGCTTAACATCGGGACTTATAACTCTGAGTGAAGTTCACAAAAAAGGTCCTTGCAGTTCAGCTGAGCGCAGCTGGTTGCATTCTAGTAGTGATTGTCGCTTGAAGTCGTCAAGGAACAACAAACTATGGGAGGTATGCGATGATCCTACTAAAGTGACTCAACATGCTAGCTTGCTCTTTGTTAGCGCCTAGCAAGGTTTTTTCTAGAGGGGACAGGATGACATGATATCAGAGTGTGGATTGAAGGCTAAGCGTCACACTTTGTACGTTTTGGCATCACCACTGGAGAAAAAATATTAGATTATTGAAAAGGAGCTATTGTCATCCCCAAAAGAGCTGTCAGAAACTTCAACAACTTTTTGGAGTGACTATTTTCTTTCTAACCATTTGCTGAGGGCCAGGCTTAGGGCTCATAAGATGACAGCCATCTCATGAGCTGTCATTTAACTGGGTCTACATTAGATACCAAACAATGTTGATCGATAAATTCGTTTTTATATCAAATATATTATTATTATTATTAATATTATTATTATTATTATTATTATTATTATTATTATTATTATTAATAAGAATAAATAGATTGAGTTAATAGAAAATTAACTTTAAATTCAGCATGACTGGAAATCCAAATAAATATTTTATGGTTTTGGAATTTGGACAAATATGAAATGGGCCTAATGACTTTCATTAGTCTGATGCATTCTGTGGGCACGTTTCTGGTTCTGAAGAGCCATAACCAGGCCAAAGCACAGTCATAACCTCCACCTTGTATTGCAATTACAATTTTGAATATGCATAATTTGATACTGATTTTTTGTCGATTTGGAAGAGGGGGATAACGTGCACCCAGCTTACCGTACAGTGATCCGCATCCATGAAGAAGAAAGAACAAAGATTTTCATATTAGCCTCTATTACTAACTTTTGTTGATAATGGAGTTTGGCCGAGCTAAGGCTAATGCATTGAAATGTTGAAGATGGTGTACATTTGATGAATTGATTTTGTGGTGTTGAATTTATATTCAAACTTAACTCATGCCTTTGAGTGAGTGAAATATGCTCTCAGGTGTGTAGTGTTTGTGTGTGTACGACTAGGCCTACCCATCTTAAGCATTCACACCGTCTAGTTGACTGTTGAGAGCCAGTATCTGCCCTTCAGTGCAGATACTGCAATGTTCTCTCCCAAACATTTAACCACATCGATGCACGTTAAGTATTAGGCTTAAGTGTTTAGTGTCAGAATAACATCAACACTTCAAATCGTCCTTCATTATAAGCCGGGATTAGAGACTAGCTCTTGTCATTGTGTTTTTTTTTGTATTAAATGGAATTTCATAACAGGAATGGACTTGTCGTTTGCACTCTTCTTTCTTCCGTTCTGTGCGGAATCCTTGGCGAGGTAGACGGTGGGCCAGTTAAAGGTTGTGGAAAGTCCTTGGATCCTTTACGACGTTGGCGGTGTGAGCTCGGGGTGAGACTGCTTGAACGGCATAATGAAGAGGTGAGATGTGGAAGTGATTCATGCTACAGAGAGAGGAGTGATGCATGCTGGGCTATCGATTCTGCAGCGTTAACGTGCACCATGTGTAAATCAGTGCAGGACCGGCCTCGTCTCATGCTAGCCATGTGGAGGCTATTGCTGGGTAAACAAATCAAGGGTCTATTCGTCTAAACATTCATCCATGGCTTGCATTTCTAATCTGATTTATAAAAGACTAAATCATTTGGTGTCTTTCTTTCTGGCCAGCCACCTGAGCTGCTCATTGGATAGAGAGATATGAACTCAGTATGGCATGGCTGGGAGGAAAAACAAAGGAAAGAACATCCTTTCAAAGATAATAACCAATCGCCTCAGGCAGTCAGTATGTCTCTAGGTAACTGTAAATTCACTCAATGAAATCTTGACCAAGTACTCTGTTCCAGTGAAACGCTTATTTGTCTTGACAGGAAGTTGTGTGTTCATCAGCATTAAAGCCCATAAAATGACCGCCTTCATACATAACACTTGTATTAACACTTATCCACTCTTTGATGCGTACGTTTTTCTCAAAGTTGTCTCATTTTCTCATTAGCGGAATACCTGGATTTCCATTGTTTTTATCTGGGTATTTTTCAGGGATGTATGTGAAGATGATCAGGCATTTTTGTACTTTTTAGTCTGAGGTCTCTTTTGTCTCAGTAGGCACACACACTGACGCCTATATGCACACACACTTATATATGCAGTCCCTTTCTTTTCCGTGCCCTCTCTCCAAACTAACACATAAACATGCTCACACATGACACGCATAAACATAAATGTATCCCTTTGGTGGAGCGTTGCCAAGCAACGTCTCCCTGATTGGGTTAGTGGAGCTCTGGTACACACCCATACACACACTTACTCACACACAGGCACACACACACACACACACACACACACACACACACATAAACACACACACACACACACATACATACATGCTCACGCACAAACACACACACACACACACACGTATACATACTCTGAATGCTAAGGAACAGATCACACACGCACACACACTCTCTCTCTCTCTCTCTCTCTGCTACCACACCCATCCCAAACTCCTTGGGGAGGTGGGTGGGGGTGGGGGCATTTCCAAGGCCAAGGAGGAGGCGGGGGTGCGAGAGGGGAGAACAGCAGATGTGCCGGTGTACTCCACCGCCCCGAGAGGCCCCTATTCAGCCTCCGCCAAGGCTGTGTTCCAGGGTCCAGGCTCCTCCGGTTTCTCCCGTCAGCCTCCATGGCCATCGTGGACGGTTCATTCTTTTGTTTGGTTGGTTGGGCGGTTCTTTTGATTGGTTAATTGGTTGGTTGGTTTGATTGGTTATAATGATATGTATATGCCGGTTTAATACGCAGATGAATAAATCTGATGGCAATGCAATACTAATTGTCATTGTTGGCTTGCCGCACGTTGTGATTTTTAATGCTGGTGTTTTGATAGGATTTTGTAGCAAGGGTCAATGTAAGAATTGGCTAATCATGCCTCAGACCATGATTTTATTTATATCCGTTTGTATTTTCTATATTCTTATTTATGAGTATTTATGGTTTGCAGATCAAGACCTGGACCATCATGCCAATACTCCAATGTCAGTCTTTTAGCTCTTGGCTTTATAGAGTATATTTCTCACTTGAAGTCACTGAGTCAGATAGATTCCCCTAGGCAAGATTGGACTGAAAGAAAGTGTTTCTGTACTGCACCCTGGACTAGTGATGCTGTGGCTGCAGGACATTTATCTTGATATCTTGATGTGAGACTTTGTGACTGTTTGTATGAGTGTGTGTGTGTGTGTGTGTGTGTGTGTGTGTGTGTGTGTGTGTGTGTGTGTGTGTGTGTGTGTGTGTGTCTGTGTATTGTCTGTGTGTGTGAGTAAGACGTGAGTAAGAATTGAAAATATGATTTGAAAGTTTGTTTTTTCTGAGCCTAGATTATAAGCCCTAAATCCTAACTTCAAATATGTTTGTTTGTTTTCTTTTTCTTTTCAAAGATTAGACATTCATAAGAAAATCGTATTGTTTACAAAAATTTATTCATACAAATCTTACAACACTTTCATAACATTGAGAAATGTAAAAACCCCATCTAGGATTTCTGCGTGTATAATGAGTCTCTTTTTTTTTTTTTTTTTTTACTAAGGTTCACTTGTAAAACACATTTGTTTTGTTTTTTTCAGATTGTTTAAGAGATCAAACATTGAAGTAAGGCGTTTGGCGCTTTAAATATACGTAGTATCAACAACAGGCATCTGCTTTGATCTGTAAAACAACTCATGTTTAAAGATCCCCTTTTTTCATCTTCAAACCTAGTGGTGCGCACTACAGCAGACCATGGGGCTTCGCTTCTCACCGATTAATAAATCACCGACCAATATTGAACAATCAACAACACCTTATATTCAACATTGATTAATACTGGTCATTGGCTCAAAACTCTCACAAAGACAGAACACACAAACACACACACACGCTCACACAAACGCAAACACACACAAACAAACACACATGTTGCCTGCTCCATCAACATGTATTCTTTTTTCTTTAACCTAATAACTCATTGGCCGTGCTTTCAACAAAAAATGCCTAATTCTACTACTCTACTACTTCTGGGGCAGACCAAGCCAAGCGACTAAAAAGAGTAAAAGGAGGGCTTCATTGTAAGCTAATGTACTGCAGCATCGTAGGGCCACTAAAATTGCCAACTACCATGTGTGGCGATTTTGAATTCATATTTTCATAAAACAATGTAGAAGCAAGGCACAAAAGCCAAAAAACTGTTTCCACCTCTACAGACAGCTCAGGCAATCCTACACACACATTCACGTCCACACATCCACACACACACACACACACACACACACACACACACACACACACACACACACACACACACACACACACTTACAAACACACGCACACACAGAAATGCTTTCACGTATGCATACACCCACAGATAAGCACACAAACAAAAATGCACACCCAGATGCACACTCACTCCAAAAGATTCATGTGCACGCATTCGCGCGCACGCTAACAAAGTATACACGTGCATACACACACAGGTGCAAATTCAATAAGGATTATATCGATAACTCTCTAGGGGAGCACAGAGCGCAGACTGGTGGTCAGGGTGCACGAAGCCACATTTGCATAATATTGAATAAACCCATGAGATATCTCTATATATTAAGAGGTCCAGAGAGGATCCCTTTGAAGGGGTTGTGTGTGTGTGTGTGTGGGGGGGGGGGGGGGGGGGCGGGGGGGGCGGGGGCTATGAATTTTATACACCTCGGTCCTACTTGGAGGAGGCTAACTCAATGTGGCAGTGGCCATCTGCTCCGCTATGGTGCCTCAAGCCCTGGTGACGGAGCGAAGGGAACGGGGTTTCAACATCTGATAGGGCTCTCGCATCAGACACATTGACCCGTATTCTCGGACTCTCGCGAGAGAGGCGGGCAGAGCGGTCAGGGGGCGGGCGTTTTATCCGTATCCAGGTAATGAACCCCTTCACCCAATTTGGGTTCTGTTACAACCCAACTCTTTTGTAAGCGACTCGTTTAATCATCTCTTGCTCTGTTTGTTTTTATTTCGCACGCCCCTCCTGTATTACAAATTGCGTGGCAGCAATCTTTGAGGCATAGTATATTTTTTCTATCGCTTTTTATTTGTATCCTCTATTTCTTGTCTTTTGTGTCGATCGGCCATGCCGCTGGCAATTCAATTCATCCATTTACCCTGGTCTCTATTTTGACTCGCATATCGTGAGACTAAAATCTCTCTCTCTCTCTCTCTCTCTCTCTCTCTCTCTCTCTCTCTCTCCCTCCCTCCCTTATCTCTTTTTCTTTCGCACACACGCCGTATTTCTCCTTCTCTCGCTCTCTCCATCTCTATACATAAATAACTCGACGCTACTCTTGTCGATCACGTGATCAGGATCAGCTCGTCCCCCTCTCGCGTACATCCGACATCCAACGCAATTATCTTTGTCATAACAGCAAACCACAACATTGTCAAATCAACGCATTAACACAACGACCAAACTGCCAAAGAAAATATCAATAAATGCTACTTGGAACAGGACATTCAGAAGGGGGGTGGGGGGGGGGGCTCTGATATACATCGACGACGCCAGGCGGGGTGCATCAACAGGTATTTTCCTACCCTTTCCTATAGCCCTCCCTCTTTCATATTTTCGAAATATCTGAGATGCAATAGGGTAGAATTAAGCTTAACATAAAACAACCAACTCTAAATAGCCACAGCATCAAGGCATGCAGTTTTTCTACTCAAAGTATAACAAGGTATCCACCTCTAGCCTACAAGCAGCGCTATAAATAATAGCCTAAGCTGAGGGGGGAATTGCAAATGCATAATGTCTCTGGGTTGTGTTGGCTATCCCATATGTGGACTCGTAGTACAATCTTCGAACAGGTGGGGTCCAGAGTGTAACCAACCACTGGAGCGCAATGTTCCTAAATCAAAAGCGTTGATGTGGATCAAAACAAACGGTGGAATGCATGATGTATCTTGTGGTTGTTTTCATGCTGGCTATCGCTAACCAAAACTCATTAACACAGATCTGTCAATCGTGGTTTATCCTCCGATATTTCACCACTTGTGAGGCAAGTGAGCACGCAGTGTTTGCCGCATAGTCTACAGTAAACAAACTCCTCGTCGTCAATATGTGCAGTCACACCAACGCCACTAAGACTGCAAATAATTGTTTTTTTTCCAAATGAGTGAATTTATTTTCCCCTCAGAGGAGTGGCTACAACCTAAGCCAGTATAACCTCGAGCTCTGCAGGAGCCACACACACACACACACACACACACACACACACACACACACACACACACACACACACACACACACACACAGCCCAGTGAAGGCGTCTGTCCGGGCAGAGGGGCAAATATTTAGATTCCTTTTTAGTTATGCTTTTTTACAAAGCATGCTCACTGCTTCTTTGATGCCTGTTTTTAAAACAACACCACAAAAAAAGGAAATACTACTAGAACGTTGGTTACAAAAATAAGTATAACATTCAATACTCTGATTGTCTTTTTAAAATCTATTTATTTTCTGCATATGTAGATGACCTTTAAAGATGTCAAGCGCATAACGTTGAAGGTGCACACTTATCATTTTTTTTCTAATGTCTTTTTTTTTGTCATTTTGTTTTGTTTTTTTCAACATGTTGACATGAAAAAAAATATTGGTCCACAAAGTATATAACTGTGCGGTATCAAGTGCTTTTGTACAAAAGAAAAACGATATTATTATTAAAATATTCATTTAATGGCTTTTACTTGATACATAAATACATGTTTAAAGAACACAGGCGCAATCCACTGTTTGTCAGGTATATCTGAATGACTTGAACGACTGGATATTTACACAGGAGGGGCAGTTTTGGGGGAGCTGCTTTAACATCGCTACAAATACGCGAGTCGACGTCCTTTGTTCCTCACCCTCTGTCTGTACCTTCTCCCCAGGACTGCTGCGAGGTATTTCTTCACAGCCATCTGTTTTCGATGGCGGCTGTAGCTGTCGGTGAATATCCCGTCCGAATGCCTTTTAGATAATGGTTCCGACTCGTCCTCCATGCTAGTCTCTTCACTGCAAAACATGAACACACCTCGTGTCAGACTACAGGTTGCTGCACTGAAAAGCCAGCCTCATCCTTGCAACACTGAACTGCATTTTGTTTTAATAGTTTTACTTTCTGATTTTAAGGATTGTACGACTGAATCATCGATTTGCCTGTTTTAGCATTTTTATTATTCAAGGAAGTGTTTCCTTTTTGGGATTTTTCGTTCCTTAAAACCAGCGCGGACGCCAATGTTAACCCAATCAGGGCTTTAATCCTGTCAGACAATTGTCATAAATGATTCATTTGCATCCCATGGCACATTCTGGCGCATAGAGAGGCCCACTGGGAAAATAAAAATCAAGTTATCGATTATCAACCTTAGTTTTTTTTTTATCTAAGTCAACTGACCTATCTTTGTGATAATAAAACATAAATAAAAGATGGTGTGTGTGGTTGTGTGCGTGTTAAAGGGGTGGTCGGTCCTAATGAACGCAATACCACGCCCGCTATAGAGATGCTCACGAGGACATCGAACATTTCTATAGTGGACTTTGTTGCACAAAACGAAAGTGAAACCACTACAGAAAAATGATACGAAGGGGTCGAGACAATGATGCAGCGACCTGAAGCTGGGCGGCGCAGAGCACAGTGTGATGGCGGCTTAGTAAACGCTGATAAGAAATGCCCTTACCCTACACGTATTGTCATCAGAGAATGCAGATATTGTCTCGCTGTTAACTGACCCAGGATCTCCCTCAAGGCTCTATCTAATTCTTCCTCTGCATGCCTCTCTGTTCTGAGATGATAAAACGCGAAACACATACATCGTCAGTGACCAAAGCACAGACAGAATGATCAGAAGTAGCCCAAAATGTGCCTTTAAGTTCAATGTCACAGCAATAGATAAACCGTATGCAACCTAATACACCCGCACACACACACACACACGCACACACACACACACACACACACACACACACACACACACACACACACACACACACACACACACACACACACACACACACACAAACACACACACACACACACACACACACACACACACACACGCACGCACGCACACGCACACACACACACGCGCGCACACACACACACGTGTTTCTAACCTATTTTTTCTAATCGTTACTTTATTAAGAATTTACATCAGCATTTTAGGCTACTAGATATGAAAATAACATTGAACAAATAATATGAGTTACTCTGGAAAAACAAAGCAAGCAAACATCCAAAATGTTTTAAATGGAATTGAGTTCCATTATAAGTCTGTACTTGAGAAGGGTAGAGGGTTATTTACCTTTTTTCTGGAGGGTAGTACAGTGTGTACACGTCGTCATCTAAGGATGGTGGGCTTCGTATAGCAATTTGATCACTGTCAAACCCCATGTCCGATAATGAATTCCCATCTTCATCGAAAGCGTCATTATCTAGTCTGGAATAGAAAAACGAAATCGAATAATTCGATTCGTGATCGTTTTGGGAAAAGAAGGAAACACTATAAATGGCACCAGAATAATCGAATAAGGCTTCAACAAAAATAACCGAGGTAACATGATATTTTAACTTTGTAGTCTAGTGGAAAAAAACGAAAAAAATAACCATTTTCTGATAAATAACTAAAGTGATGATGCAATTCCGCATATAATAATTTACATTTTATTGTTTCGGACAAATATGCATGTGATGGGTTTCCGAGTCTCCATTGGCTGAAGTGTCATTAATTATTAAGGCCTAGAGATAGAGAAACAATGGGGATGGACACGTTTTGTACGTGGTGGGCCTTAGAGAGCGGAAACACGATTTATAAAAAGCCGCAGCGAACAAATGAATAAAAAACCACGCCTAAGTTATGGCTTTGCTTTCGATTGACAATTTTTTTTATAATTTAGGATAAAGCATTCCTATTCGTTTCGCCTCGCCTCCTCTCGGTGACGCCTCTCTATCGTCATCCCCAGGGCTATCCGTAGCACTGACTGCACTCTCGTCTTAAACAGGGGCTGTTCTATGCACCGTCCCGGTGGACCCAAACCACTACGACATTTCCACTGTCATTTTCCAAGAGTCAGTTATTTGTGGAAGTGGAAAAGAATTGCCATATCAACGATTGTTTGTCTCCTTTGTTAAATAGCAGACGCAAAAAAAGAGATAGCATGTGTAATAACGCTTGTTGGAAATAAGGGATACCCGATCCAGAATGACGCGCTATACTCACAGTAGCCTAGAAACTGTACTGCAGTGGAATAGCTGAACGTACAATACATGTTCGTTTTAATCGAATTCTGGTTTTTTTTATATCCGGAATATCACATGTATAAACAAAGTGGAAGAAAAAGCACATTCACATACCTTATCTTAGGGTAACTTAATCCGATAGGTGTGCAGTAAACACTGTAGTGCATTATGATTCCGTAGATGAGCAAGACTAAAGTCGCTTTACTCGAACTGGCCATGCTGTTGGAATGGAAAAGAAAAAGAAAAAGAAAAGAGATGTTAAACAATTGAATACAACCATTGCATTCCAAAATTACTTATTCGCATTCTTTCTGTATAAAATCACAGGCTACCTTACGATATTCCTAACATTAATCTGATGGATTGGTTAAAGAAAATTAAAACCAAGTATACAGAGGCACACTCCGTTCTACGAAACACTGTTTTCACGCTCCTTATATCACTCCATTCCATAAAAGTGCAGAATTGATCGTAAATCCACAACAAATTGTGTTCCTTTGGAGGCAATCACAAAGTTAAGAGAGAAAAAAATGGAAAAACGTGCTGTTGTGCGCGCAAAAGAAAAATGTAAATTAAAATAATCCAACTTAAACTTGAGCTCCGTTAGGCCTATATAATTGTTCCGTGTTACTAAAGCGACCGAGGCTGCTGCATAAAGCGGTGAGCACGTACCTATAGCAGGGGTGGAAGAGAGGAGCGCGGTGGGATGTGATCCGGGCGCGGCTGTCGAAGCGTGTGAGAGAGATAGAGATCTTCCTCTCGGCACCTCTTATTCTCTTCCCTTGCTCAAGCACCGCTGCCGTTTCCCCTTATGTTCCCCTCAACGCAGCGCAATCGCACTTTTATACACACAATAGGTGACTAAACCGGTCGTTGAAGCAAAACAAAAACTGAAAAGTATACCGCCGTGCGTCTACATATCTTTGCACAAAAAAGTTTTTGTCCTGCGCTCCGATTCGCCTTGGATTTTTATCCATGTATCGCGAGCCTTGCCTTTTTTCAATAAGTCACATTAAGGATGCTATAGACGTCATCAGGCGTTCCTCCCGGAATATAATAGTACAGTTCCTTCCTCATCGATGCATCCGTCAGACTCATTCCCCCCACCACCCCCACCCCCCACCAAACCCCCTAAGGAAGTTTACTTCGAAACTTAATTCTTCTGAGAGGGGCGATTGCATACATTTATGAACTTTACACGAATCGACGTGACGGTCAGCACAAATCATGTTATCTCTCAACACGACCACTGCGTCTCCCACGCGTCATCGATAACTCCAATTAGGGTTTTATGATTATGGCTGAGCTGGGAAATGATCATATTTATGGTAGCGCTGTCTCCGTGATATGGACTTCGGGGAGTAATGCTTGGGACCGCGTTTCCGATATAGAAACCCCAGGCCTTCGGGAATCGGGAACTGTCCAGTGCTGAAATGACGAGAACAATTTTGTAGCTCCCTGAGCCAAGTCGTTTTTTCCACTATGAGCCTATTAATCTATATTATAAAACATGAATTGCGGATTTGGATCGATATCAAATGTATGGTTCATCATGGCTTTGAATCTCCTCGTTTCCTAAAATAACATTTCAATATGTTGAGTCTCACGCAACCTAAAAATATGCATTTATAGACACAGGCCTATATTTGATATCCTTTATAGGCTATAGGTGGGCTAGGCCTAAAGCTCTATACCCACACCCAAACGAATCGGCCAGGTGTAGGCCTAAGCAAATTTTATAAAGTGTTATTATACAGAAATTCTTCTCAATATATACTTATTTCATAAAGGCTTTTGAACGGTGTGTGCGTAGGCTCCAATTCCCAATGGCCTACCCGGTCATGCGCCTTGTCATCGGTAAGGCCCGTTACCATTGCGCCAATTCTAATTCATTTCAGCCTCAATACGTTCACATCAGATATGAGTTGACTCTGACGCAATATGACGAACGCGCAGCCGTCGCCATACAGCCCATCCCAACTTTTGTTAAAGGCGTGATTCAAAAAGAGTGAATGCGTCGGCAAGGGTTAAAACTAAGGAAAGACTCTCACCTTAATCCGTGCGCTCGTTCCCGCCGTGCCCAGACAAATCGCTTAACAAATGGCGCCACCATGAGGAGAAGGACACAATGCGGACCGTTTGACTCAGAGGATGAATCACCGAGAAAGCTTTTCACTCCATCTTTTTTTCTATCTTTTTTTGCCAGTTTACTTTCTCTATAGGGAAATAGACAACCTAATATGGCAATGAAACAAGCCCTGATATGGGCTATAGGCCTAACTCCACCAAAGCAGGACAACTATCCTAGAGATAACAACCTTTATTTTCATTATAACACCCAATTATATGTATGACATATTTAAGTCAATACACTTCATTTGAATCAATACCAACATAGAGGTACAACAATAATAGAGACATGCATTCAAGGAACATTGTTATATAGGATAAATAGGAAAAATAGGGACTTAAATTCCCTCCCCGAACAGGGGTCATTCAATCACTATCGCAAGTAGAGACTTAAAGGAGACATATTATACCACCAGGTGGTGAGTGTGATTAGCCTTACAAGCTGTTTCGAAAATCTGCCCAATATGACATCACTAGTGGGCAGTTTTTGTAATAACACCTTTCAAAAGAAAGGCGTTAGGTAACGCCGTTATTTTTTCAGTAACGCGGTAATCTAACTAATTACTGTTTCCGTCGTTACAACGCCGTTACCGTTACTGTACGTTAAATGCGGTGCGTTACTATTAATTGATTGATTTGAACTACGCAATTCGAACGCACCCCTGGCTCCACACACAAACTGCTCGGGAGGAGACTGGGTGGGTTAACAACGAGATAAGCGATTATGATTGGCTAAGGCAAAGTCATGTTTCATGGTAGCCAATCGGATCCAGTGGTTTTACACACAAGTCAGTTTTTTTACAGTAACGCAAATAGTTAATTTCCCTGGTAACTAGTTACTTTTATTATAGAGTAATTCAGCTACTAACTCAGTTACTTTTTGGAACAAGTAGTGAGTTACTATAACTAATTGCTTTTTTAAAGTAACGTTCCTCATCCAGCACAGATCTAGGTGGACACGCCCACTAGTGATGTCATATGGGGCAGATTTCCGAAACGGCTTGTAAGGCTAATCACGCTCACACCTGGAGGTAGAATATGTCTCCTTTAAAACTGAAAGTGGGAGGGGCTTATAACTGTAAGTGGGAATGGCCAGGAACAAACAAAACGAAAACCCAACCACGTGTCAAGATCCAGAAGTTTAGGAAGAACCGAAGGAAAGGCAAGTAAATATATTATGTTGATGGAAAATGTTTATTTTTTTATGAACCGATATGAATACAAACATTTAATCAAACATAAAATAACTGAAGCTTTCTGTGTGACCTGGAGCCCATGGCAGAGAGCCGGCAGGTTAGTCATCAAAGACTGAAATCTTGTTGTTCATGGGGTTGGTTGTCCTTCTTTGTCCCAATGGCTTCTAATTGGTGTGCTTCTCAGATACAGTTATTTAATGTTCTACTAATATAAACCTACTTTTTTATGTGCTATGTGAATGGCCAATGTGTATAGGCTACTACGGTGTGTTGTATTATACTATAATACGGCTGTGGTCTGGTTCCGCAGAAATATAATAACTATAGTAGCCTAAATAATAATTGGTTCAGGAGTGAAGTCACACAGCCAAAGATTGCGGGGGATGGATGAAGTAGAGAGGTAGGTTGATTGAAGGACCCGGATCATCGTCGACCTACTGAGAAGACATGGATATTTTTTATGACTCATGTGTGTATGTTCAGAAACTCCCAATGCGTGTTTTTGGGGTAAGTTGTGTGGGGAAATAAACCTGTAAAACGTTTTGTGAAACCCACATTCTGTTCAGAGAGACATCTAATTTAAAAGACAGCGTTTTCGTAGAAATCTACGAACAACGGCTGAATACAGTCAATATTTTTGAAATAGCTATCCATAACCTCAGGAAAGGTTTTGGACAAATAAAAAAAAAGGTGTACTCACTTGTTGATCAATTCATATATTATTTATAATCATAGGCTAAGTTTAGGTTTTAAGATAAATGTCAGAGAGGGAAAACAAAACAAAGTGATGCTGACAGAAAGCTAGACGGATAGAAGATAATAGATGGATAGACTTTGAACAATAAACCCACAATTACCAACGCTGCAATAGGAACTTTCGAACTGGGATTGGCTATACAGCCCTCTGAAGACACAGAAGACAAAATATCATCCGTGACCTTGAGTGATCGCCTGCATTTATGAGAGAGCTGGATGGATTGCAAAGCGATCCACCAGCCAAACATCCTTCTTTTGGTAGCCCCCTTTATGAGGCTTTTAAATGTGACTCAGGGTCCACAGTAGGCTACGTCATTAGCTCAGTGTCTGCTGACATTCCTCAAACTCACATGTGTTGCTCGTCAAGAAAAAGCCTTTGAAGCAATGTATTCAGTTCTGTAGTGGTTCCACAACAAGATTTCAGAGTTTAAAGTCAGAACTATTTTTATTCTGAGTTTAAAGTCAGAATTCTGAGATAAAGTTAGCACTCAAAAAAAATCATCATATAGCTTATGTGTAGGCCTAATCTTTTGAGTCCTGAGTTTAAAGTCAGAATTCTGACTTGATAGTCAGAATTCTTACTGCGTCTCAGAATTCTGACGTCACAGTCTTTTTAATCTGATTTGTTAGTCAGAATTTTGAGAATTCCGAGATTACAGTCTGAACTCCAAAAAAAGAATTACATGTGGCCCTATTCCTCTTCCGTAGGATGGAGCTAAAAAGAGAAAGAAAATAAAGACAAAAAAAAAAACACAACAAAGTATATTGTAAAACACTGCATTCCATAATTCCATAATTTCTTATCAAATTAATTGAATGTACCCTTCAATACAAGGTATTTCAGAGTAACGCCAAATTCACTGTTATTGTGATATGCGTAACAAAGGCTTAAATTGCAAAATTACAGTGAGGTTTATAAAGTTTATCAGTGGCCGTTTCCAACATCAAAGCCTAGAGGGCGCCAATGCCATTTGGATTTGGTTCAACTAAGGTTCAAAGGTTAAACGACCCTACACATTTGTGGTTATTTTAACTATTTATTTATTTTAAATGTAAAAATATGTATATTTTCAAAAAGGATGCACAGTTAAATTGCGAGGAAAACAGGGGCGGTCAGGGATGATTTTCCACACCAATATGCATTTGGGATGTCGGCCATATTGAGTGCATGGGAAATCCTCGCTAAAGGGGATGATTCTTCCTGGCCTCGTCCTAGCTGCTACTTCTATTGTTGTGGTGCTCAATGGAGGCTTCGCCGGTTCCTGTTTTTGTTATTCTCCATTGTCGACGGTCTCCGCCTTCGTGAAACAATCCAGGCTTTTAATATACATGTGGTAACGACTGGTCGATCCTTGTGATTGAACATTAACACAAGGGACCTTGGGATTGTACGTTTGTGGGCGCACGAGAGAAGCCGCCATGGGACCGACCGAAGACTGAGATTTCACAGTCGAGTCAGCCTTCGTTGGGTAATTCCTCCTGGATTTTAACCATAAACTACGTGGAACAAACGCCACAGGACGTATGTAGCCTCACCCCGAAGCAATAAAGGTCTCTTTTAAGGTAAGTGTTTTTTCTAAAGTGAACGTATGAGCCGAAAGTAGTTTGGAAAGTCAACGGTGGAGCGATAGGTTTTCGCTGACTGCCTACCTTTAACAACATAGGAAGAAGTTAAAACAATTTTCCAATACGTCTGTTCATCTTGCTTCACTGAAACAAGGCATGGGAGTTTAATTTAAAATGCGGCCCGAACTGACGGCAATAGTCGTCTTCGTGTTATGGTGGCTGTCTGGAATCGCCTAAGCTTTCCTTCCAAAGTTAACCTACGAGTCTGTCTCTCACACATACAAACCTAACGTTACCGTGCTGAGGCCTATGTGATCTCGGCCACAGACTGTACAACATGTGATGGACCTATAGATCCTATTTGATACCCAAACATTTACTTGGCACTTGAAAACACCGACCGATTTTTGAGTCGTGTCATATATATACTTAGATAGATGGATGGATACATGAGTAGGTTACTGTCCTTTCATTATACACATTAGTGGCCTCTATTCTAGGGTTTAATTTGTACTGATGTGGTTCCTCCCTCATACTTGGAGTCTCAACGTGTGTACTTCTCGCCTGGGGGTGTGCTCTAGCAATGTGTGTGTAGATGCAATGTTGTCCTCCAGTAATCCCCCTCTATGGTAATCCTTCAGTCTGTGCAGTACTACCCTGGACGACACTTTGGTCGTCTCCCATTTACACTCTCTCTCTCTCTCTCTCTCTCTCTCTCTCTCTCTCTCTCTCTCTCTCTCTCTCTCTCTCTCTCTCACACACACATTTACACAGACAGCTGGAGTGGAGTAGCCTGTTGGCAGCTAAGTGAGGAGCATTCACAGGTGGTGTTTGCCGTGGAAGCTGGGCTGAAGGATCTCCACTCCTTGAACATCCCTAGCTGTATAGATGTTCCCCATTTGTGTACATTATATGCGTGGCATGTTTGTAAGGCAAGCTTCCATTAGCTTGCCAAAATGTTGATAGTCCTCGGAAAAGATTCCCAGATGGGTTACATTGGTGGGGGAGAGAGTGAACGACAAAGCTGTGATGATGTTTGGGGGACAGTGACCAACAAAGCTGTGATGTCTAAGTCAGCAGAATTCAGCGGATGTCTATGGTGCTGTGGCTTTTGTGTTCGCCGGACAGGGAGAGAACTATAGGGAGAGCTCTTCTTTGAAGATGTCTCTCTCCCTTGCCCACCCTGACTCAATCCTTTGACAGGCCCAGCAGGTGGTCTGAATGGCATGAATGGAGTCGGAAGGAAGTCCGTCCCCACCCCCAACTCGCTCTCCTCCTCTGCTCTCTGTGATTGGCAGAGATTGCAGGATGACCCAGTGATAAGCACCACAGAATGTCTGCCAGGGCTGTGACTGAATTACACTGCTTAGTGTGGGGTGCCTTTCGTATGCTCTCATTCCTTCTGGCTGGCAGCCCATTTCAGCTGAACAAATGTGTTTTCTTATTTCTTTAAAGCCTGACCTGCTTATATATAGAGGCAATGTATTTCAGCCAGTATAATAACCGTCTTGTATGGTGGTTCATGCAATCAAGCTCAGGCTTTAGCCCATTTGAGGTTGTGTGAATCGACAGGCACTGGGGAGAGTTAAAGGTGTGCCGAAAGTGAGTGCAAACATTACGCAATGCTGTGGCTCAAAGGTTACAGCACCTTGTCCAGAACCTTTTCACCTATCTGATTAAGCACCTCAGCGATAGGGTTCTTGAGTGCTAGTTTAGCTAGCTTCCAAATACATTTCTCTCTGTCTACTTACTTAACCTTGCTGAGCTACCATAGCTGGTTGTTATGTCTGTTCAAGGCTAAGCATGACGTTGATACTGTCAAGCGTGATACTACCATGTATGAGCCTAGGTGATTGACTGAACTGTTACCTTCTTTTTTTTTTCCGGATGAGTAGCTTAACCTCAAGTCATGATAGTCCTTTTCTTTATCTACCCCAGGGCAATGAGTTATGTTTCTATAATGCTGTTGACCAGGTTATATTGCTGTTTCTTTGACAGGTTATACCTTGCATCATTATCATAAAAAACGATGACAGTGGACCTGAATCAGGGAAAAGGCTCCTATTCAGTCTTGTGTTTTTATCTCGGAAATCGTAATGTCCAGCTCTAATGGGATTCCCCCATCCCAGTCCTGGAAAATTGTGTCATGAGGCCCAGTGAAAGCCAGCATGTCCCTTTTAATGTGACGCTCAATGTTTGCTGTCTGGCCCCAAGCCCCCCTGGTCACATGTCCTCCTGGGAAAGGCTTGGCCTCCCAACGTTTGTTTGAGCGCCACACATTTAGTCAAATCCCCTTTTACCACAGCATGCTGGGTACAGCTTTCAAATGAGAATCAACTGCTGGTTCACCCAGTTCTTGTTTTGTGACTCTGCTTTGTAAAGTCTGCCTTGTGGGTTAGCAAACAGGGAAATTGAAATTAGTTTTATAGTGTTCCTCATTTCACTTATTGTTCTAAGGTCTTTACAATCAGGCCTTTTTATAGGCTTATTGGTTAAACCTTTGTAGAGTAATTCTTTCCTCAACATTGCCTATTCAATTTGTTCTGTATGCAAGGGTAGATGTATGATTAATTTCAATAAATGCGTAAATGGAAGCATTTCTTTCCAACACCCGTGGTTTTTCCCTCTCTAAATGACAATTGCTTGAGTAGTCATTCATAATCCAATTCGTGACTAGAATCTCTTTGAGGCCTGTGCTTGTGGACACATTTCTCTGCAGTCTGCCACCCTGTTCCCTTGGAACCAGCAAAAGAATGGTGCTTTTCTCACCATTGCAAATGTTATTGTCTATTTAACAGCCTAATTAACCAAGTCCCCGGGAAGAGGGCAGCCGATAATCTGACTTTGGCCCCGTCCACACATGGAGCCGAAACGGGCGAAACCGATCCGGTTTCGTTTTATGCGGTTCAGGCATGTCTCCGTAAAAACGGATTCATTGCGAAACCGCATCGAGCTGTAGAAATGCTGTGGTAAATATTCAAGGCGCTGGTTCTCCACAGAAAAAGGTGGAGCTCATCAAGCCTGCGCGCATATAGCCTGCGCAAACATTCAGTCACGAGGAGATTCAATCTTTTTAAATTGAGCAGAAATACTTTTTAATGTACAGTTAGTAATTAAATTTAACAAGGGGCTGTATTTAAAGCTACAAAAAGAATACAAATAAATCAAAAATTCAACGCAACTCTGACGTCTCCCAGCTGGTGGGGGGGCAATGACGTCATTGTTCGCATTTCAGGCGTCCACATGAATCCTAACACGATGGATTCGGTCGGCCGAAACGCACAAGACTTATGCGATTTCACGAAAAAATCGGCTCTGTGTCTTAAAATGTATTTGCATTGAAGGATCATTTCAGCCATTGTTGGTTCTGCTAAATTTTACACATAATTCTGGTGCAGTTATTTTGGCGGATAATTGTAATTTTTTTCTTTCTATGATTTTCTTTCCTTAATTCCAAAAATAGAAGATTTTCCCAGTTGTATGTAATGTGGTTGTAGGCTGAATAATGAGATGGTACCAGGGGATGGGTTGTTTTATCAAGAGAACTGGGTATTTTTCCTTGTCCTTAAAGAGATGGCCAAATGCACTACAGTGTCTCAAACCCTTTTGCTTTCCGCATCCCTTTGCTCTCAACACATCTTGGTGCAGAGACCGCATGTAGCCTGGCATCGCCAGACGAACTGCAAGATGCAATTAGGCTGGAACATCTCTGTTCATATTCGATTTCCAAAGGGCGTCACCTACGGGCGAAGACCAAAAGGCCTCTGGACGCATAGGTCGGATAGGAGGACTGCAACGAAACAGGTGACGGATCTTCCTTCTCAGCAAAAGCTAGAAGTACTGTCGTTGCTTCTTCTTTTAGAGAAAAAATAACTTCCAGTTTGTTTAATACTGTCTCGGTAGAGGAATTGAGCAACCGTTTCACAACAGCGACAGACTTTTTTGTTGTTGTTGAAAAGGCCTCTACGGCGCTCCTCTACTCCGTCATCGTATTTATCCTGCCTCATATTAGATAAGCGCTTGTGATTGGTCAGTCTATCTCGTACCTGGCAGAAATTGTTTTGTATGAAAGGGGTGCCAGTCCTTATCTGCAGCAGAGCAAATTGAACTGGAGCTTACAGGATTCGTCTGGTTCCAAGTCTAACCATAATGTGAACTCGTGGAGTCTGTCAAAGTGGAATATGTTGGGATAATGGCGTCTTTATCATTATCATTCATAACCCACCTATCGTAAGTTATTTCCACATGTATATTAATGCATTATGGTTTGGCAGCCTACTACTACTCTACTACTGTGGTCTGTGTGGTGGTCTAGGTAGAGGAATTGTTGCCTTGTCACAACATTATGGGCTTGTGCTGCGCAGCAGAGCTTGTTCTACCATCACTATCATAATAAGGGTTTCCCCTCTAAATTCACAAGCTGCCTTCCTAACGACTGACTAAGGGAATGCAGTGAATGTAGTGTACTGAATCAATACAGTCATTCCTGTACCACTTATTTAGTTGTACTGCTCAACGAGACTGCTCCATAGGGACTGCCACTGTTTACCAGGAGGACAGCATTGTTATCAGGGTAGTCCACAAGGTACTTGTCGTAAGAGTGTACAGTTAGCTTGCGGCCCTGAATTGGCCCAAAGAAGTATCTGGGTCCCATGTGCTGTAAAATCTAAGAAGGACAAATTCAACTCTTTCCAGCACGTCACCATTTATTTTTGTATTGGTCAATCATTTAAACCAACCTCCACCCATTTTGCTTTTGTCCTATCCCTTTGCCGTGGACAGCAGATGTGTGCTTTTGTTCGAACGGAGGACGCAGGCAGATGCTTCTAGGCGGACTCTCCATGGTGCATTACTGTGTTTTTGTCGTAAGGTCAGGATGAGCATTGCGATAATGCTGTCCTGTCGTGAGCACTCATTAGCATTTGTACTGCTTATTGTTAGCATTTGTATGGCTTTCAACTGGTCAGGGAAATGTTGAGGATGCTGCTGAATGTGGGGAGAACCACAACGTCTTCCACTCCCTCTTTTCTCCATAACAAAAGATGAATTAGAGGATTTTAGACGGACCTGAAATACACCTTTTGTAGTCATTTTTAAAAAGAGGTGTCATCAGGCTCTCTTTCCACCAGGGATGGCTCTGTGGATGAACCTCCTATCAGAGTAATGCTTTATTCTAGCTTTAAAAAACAGTCAGGAAAAGACCATGTCAATCCAATGGGATTCACATACAGCTTCTTATGATGGATGCAGAACAAAATGCATTCCAAAAGAAACTTCTCTCACTGAAGCATCCATAGTTTGTCTAAATTCCTTTGATTAAAGGACATTATTTAACAACCAAACTCAAATAGGCTTTCTAAAATGTATAATATGTAACAGAACATACACGAAATCATATCACTTGCAAAAATAGCGAGCAAAATGAATAATGTGCATGCACACAACTAACACATTCATGTACACAAATCATTATTGCAAGCACTTTAACTGTAGCCTGGTCCTACGAGATTCTCGTACTTCATTTAATTTGCACAGAGTGTCTGGACCCACTCAATTGACTAACGTTAACTCACTTGAAGGCGGGTGTCTGTTTACAACTATTGGATCTGCCCAGTGCCGCTCTGGATCTGCCATAACCAATCGCTTATGTTTGGCCAGGAATCACATTGCGCTCAGGCTGTAAACAAACCAAACACCTTGGTTGAAGATGCCCTTCAACGAGAGCTGACTTTAACGTCATTGTTCTCAGCCACTCCCTCTGTTCGCTGATTGGATGCACAAAATTTGGATGGAAATTACCCACCAACATACCCCGGACCCAGACGTAGTACTGAAGGGAAATAAAAATCGAGCGGAAGTACTTAGATACTCAGAGCCAGGCTACTTTAACTGCACAACATGTAACCAATCCCATTCAGGGATACTACGGCTTTGGCTGGCGCCGCCCACTAAACCAGCGCAAGGCTGCATTTGTGTGCACAAGGACAAATCGTCTGTTTCATTTCGAAACAGACGTCTCAAACAGACTCACAGTGCTCGCGATAATACTATAGGTGCACGCATGTGTTAGTTGTGTACGTGCGAAAAGTCGTTTTTGCTCGTGATGTTTTGGCAGTGATATTCCGCCATAAACATCTCCATCACAACTATCATAAAACGTTCATGTTTCGGCTGTGAGCAACCTCCTTGCTATCTGTGCCAGAGAGCATTGGTCTCGCATTGCAAGTGAAATTGCTGGAAAATGAACAAATTTCACACACAGCATTATCGACCTCCCTGAGGGACCTGCAGGCTTATGAACTATTCATGGCCATATCAGTCTTCAGGACGACAGGTAGGGAGCCGTACATTTACAACCCCGACCTCCTTTCAGCTTCTGCGGATTAATCGTGTTGAAGCTGGGGTGGTAATGTTGCATTCAAAACAGCCTTTACCAACCTCTAAAATAACTAAGTGGTTATTTTACACAAAGCGAATGGGATGAAACAATTGTCATGTCTCGATCATTTCATCACAAAAATTCCCCTCAGAAGAATGCTTACATTTGGAAAAGGATTTGAGTTGCAGCTTTTTAACGCTGGGGATTTCAACTCAAAGTTAGTCCGTCGCTAAAATCTCTAGAAAAGATTGGGTGTTCTAAGGCAAGGCAACTTTATTTATATAGCATTTTTCATAAAGGAGGCAGACTAAAGGTACTTAGCATAAAAACATCGCCATACCATCAAATTAAATATTAAAAAAGATAATTAAAAAGTGATAAAATAAAATTGATACGTAAAAGAAAATAAAGTAAAAGAATGCTTAATAGAAAGACTAAGCCTCATTACATCCATCCATTTTCCTCCAGATAAGACAGTAAGACAATCTAGGATTAAGTTGACTTTGGTCATAGGGCAAAGACTTTGGCCATGTGTCGGTCCCCTCTCAAGCTACAAGATACCACCACCCCTGCTCTATCGCATTCACCATGTTGACTTGCCATCCTTCCAAGAACATATGTTGGTTTAGCTTTAGCTTTAAGCATTTAGCTCCAGCACTGCTAAGTCCCTCGTTGGCACTTTAAAGCTACGAGGTGGCTGACATGCAGTTCAGCGCAAGGTCAAAGGTGGCTGTCAGGTTCACAAAGGCCTCTGTTGTGGCGTCAGTGGCTGCTCTATTCAAACTATGTCACCAACAGCTGGTAAATTCCCCAACTTGCCCTGACTTCCCGGACAATGGGGGAAAATGTCCAACCTCGTCCCGGTCCAACCATGCCAGTCCGAAGATGGAGCGATAAATAGGTTTGGAATGATCGAACAATGGTCGGTATATGGCGGCATCCTTATTTTTCCCAATGAGATAGAGAAGGCGCCACATTTATTGCCCTGGTGATTGGTCAGTCACCCTCTTCTAACCAAGTCTATGCCAAGGACTTCTGCATCCTTCTCCAGCTGCTCTCGATTTAGTTTGGGCCACTGACTTCAGGTCTGACTCAACAAGTCTGTATATTAGCTGTGCTACTGGCGATACATAGGCCCTTATCACCATATCATGCCTCTAAATACTTCCCATTTGCCTCTGAATTAAGATGTCCATTTATTTAAGATGTTCATCTTCTCCCAGGTTTGCTATGGCTGTTTTCATGTCAATGCTGAACCCTTTAAATCTTTGATTGAAAGCAACTAACAAGCAAAAGCGTCACACACCTCTGATCAACCTCGTTCAGTGGTGTCTAACTCGACGACAGTGTAACTGATGTGTGGCAACACTACTAAGTTACCTGAAATTTGTACGCACACACTAGCTCTCACACTCTCTGCCCCGAAGCATCTGACACCGGTTTCTTCCAGGGACCACATTCCTCTAACGATACATACACGTCTGACACACCCATTTGGGAATAGTAGTGGTTAAAGTATTTATGCTTTTCCTAATGAGTTGAACAAAATCAATGGGCTGACATCAATTTCCCTAATCATCCTCCCAGCCTAAAGCTGTGCCGATGACAAACATTAACTACTCATCCATAAAGTCATGAGCTGGTACCCTAGCACATGATGGATATGGAGAGACATGCATAGATCCACACTACGCATATCATGTAACCGTTAGCTCTGTGGGAAAGACTTCCATCTTTATCTCTGGGAAGGCTGTTATGCTCTGCTTCTCAAATCTCTGAGCGACACATATCTTTGTATTGGGGGCGGGTGTGGTCAGGGCTCTACCATGGCCATAGGCTGTAATGGGATCTGCAGTATCTGGCTGCTGTTGGACATCTGAAGCATGCAAGGTCATGTTTAGCCAGAAATATTTGCATCTGTTTTCCCCACCTGATAGTGTGTTGACGACAAATATTTTGGCGACGCAAAGGCTTTATATCAAGGCTTTGTATAGGTGTGAATATCAGCCAAATGCTACAATTATCGGTTTACTATATTCGCCTGGAAGCCCACTTCCTATAGTAGAAAATCACAACACGTAATGTTGGCATGAGTTTCCCTCAGAGTGGAACGGATCCAGCGTTGCAGCTTCATTCGATGTTGATGATTGAGACAGTGTTTTGTGAAAATCCTGGTGAATATCTGACGGGTACTCTATATGCTAATATACATCTGTGGGCTGATGAAAAAATCCTAAATCTGTGCTTTCAAATCAACATAGAAGCATGAGGAAAAGGGAGAGTATTGCTCCTTAATCAAGGTCAATGTCCTCCGTTTTGTTTTGGGGATATGAGCTGATTGTTGAAAAAAGTTAACTTCTATAAAACTTCTATAACTTACCACAGGGCAAGTCTGTTCTCCTGATCAATAAGCCTCCTTCCCTGATCACGCGGTAACGACTGATCTCCTTTTTGAACCGTCACCCGAGTCGTGTCCCGCAAGCAACAATATGATCATCAGTATTTTGACACCCTCCTCCTCCTCCTTCTCCTCAGGCTCGGGGATGGGTTGCGTCAAGAGCAAAGAGGACAAGGGCCCGGCGATCAAGTACCGACCGGACAACAACGCGTCGGGGCCGGGCAACTCCCACATGGGCCACTACGGGCCGGACCCCACCCTCATGGGCCACTCCCCCGCCGCCAAGATGAACAACAGCGGCTACGGCGGCCACAGCATGGGCGCCTCGCTCACACCATTCGGTGGTGCGTCGGCCATCATGACGCCGTTCGGCGGCGCCTCCAGCTCCTTCACGTCGGTGGCGGTCAGCAGCCCCTTCCCCGGCGTGGTGACAGGTCGGTGTGGGTGTGGTAGTGGGGAGGGAGGGGCCTGGTGGTTTATGGCAAAGGAGGTAGGGGGGGTAGGAAGTTGCAAGAGGGAGGAGTTGAGTGTGATAGCATCGTGAAGTCTCTTTGATGGTTTGTTTTTTCCGCCGTCATCCATCCATCTTGTCAGCTTAGCTCAGATAATGTGGTTTGTTTTGGGGGATTAGAGTGAGATTTGTGTCTACCGGGGAGTTGCAGACGTCGATCCACACCTGTGGTTTGGATAAGCATTAGTGTTTAGCTGTCTTGCATCGTTCTCTCTTCCAAGATGCCACCTCCTGTGAGCGCTCCAGGCGCTGCATTGTTTTTCATGAATACACTGTGAAGTCATGTCCTGGGAGCAGTGTGTGACATCACGTTTGTTATGCACATTAAGTGGTGAATAATAGATGCTAACAGCGAAGTACAGTTTGCGTATGGTTTTGTTCAGAACATTCTGCTCCATCTTAATTTCACGAGCACAATCTCATGTGCTATCGTGTTTTGTAAAGATGCATATGCCAATGCCGTTGGTTGTGGTTATGGATATGTTGAAGGGGTAAGGCAAGGCATCAATTTTAAATGGGAATGAATTATTTATATTTCATGAGCCTTGAACCTTTTTTTTACTCAGGAAAAAGATCAGAGATCACCCCAAATGGTTGAGGGTTTCGCCCTCTATAATTTATTCCATAGGGAAGCAGTGGCCAACTGGCGAAATGTAATGGACATAATAAGCCATGAAAGACCTGACATGGTTTAGAAGCGGTCTCCAACCAGCAGGTTGACATTAGACAAACAGTCCTAGATGGGGCACATTTTGGTGCTGCAACCAGAATCTCAGTTTTACAAAGACTTCATTATTTTAGTCATTATTTTAATGTACGGCTAAGACACCGCTATTTGGGACTTCCTACAAACATCCGGTTATTTTCCCTCCGTGAGCTCTGACCTCCTCGACCCCTGACCCTTGGGCCTCTTGTCTCCCCTCCCGCTTCCAGGCGGCGTGACCTTTTTCGTGGCGCTGTACGACTACGAAGCGAGGACGGCGGACGACCTTTCGTTCTCAAAGGGCGACCGCTTCCAGATCATCAATAACACGTGAGTGCGCCGACGGGAAGGCACGCTCAGTGCGCCCTCATTCTGGCCATTCATCACCTCGTCCCGGAAGGACGGGCGATGAGTGGGGCAACGCTTGATCCAAGGACAGGAATGCGCGTGCGTGTGTGTGTGTGTGTGTGTGTGTGTGTTTGTGTGGTCGACCATGAGCCTCCGATTTGTTTTTAATCACACTCATGCGATCTGTGCTCCTGTATAAGGATACATGCTGGCGTTTGATGGCCCATCTGTTTAGCCCTCATCGCTACACTCCATACCAGCAGGACACTGTGGCGTGACTCCAGCTTGTTGACTATCACAGAGCAGCTCGAAATGAACATTTTACCTTAATGCACAGCAGGCTGATTGGCATCCTGCTGCTATAGGCTAGCCAATGACGGTCAATGTCGGAACTTGATGGCCATTACAGAGGGAGGAGCTGGGAGCATATGCTGTTCTTGTTTTGGGGAAATCTGTTGAAAACCGCTTTAAGTTGTTTCTGGTGTTGCATCTATAATCCTAGCAATATTTGCCTACTTCTTCAGGGGGATGGATGCACATATTCATTCTGAGGTGGTTTTACTTTACTGTGTCGTGACATGTCTCTGATTCAATTTACCTAAGATCTATCCTGCATGCTTTTTCAGTGTTTCTGATGCCTCCCTCTCTCCCTCCTTCTCTCTTTAGGGAAGGTGACTGGTGGGAAGCTCGCTCTATCAACACGGGTCAGAAGGGTTACATCCCAAGCAACTACGTGGCCCCGGCAGATTCGATACAGGCCGAAGAGTAAGACCTAAGTCGCCCTACCTTGTTGTTTCACTTTAGATCTTTCCGGGTTTCATTTGTTTGTTCTTTGTTACAACTGCCAATAAAAAATGCAAATCATTTCAATATAGATGAATAGCAAATACAAATCTAGACGCGGTTAATGGAGCTCAGTGATTGCAGGTTGGATTCAGCCTTGAAGCCAGATGGTCACCTTTCGGTAATGAGATAGCACGGTGGCGCTAGCTAATGGGCCTCACGGCGACGCCCTGCCCTGGGAGCACATGACCGGACATTGGACAATAGCTCCCTGTGCTGCGCTAGACTGAGACCAGATCTGCCTGGCTGCTTGCTGCTGGAGCAGAAGTAATGCTACTGTGTGGTGGCTCACAGTTAAAGGGCCAATGCCACCGGGCTGTATGTGATCACTTAGTTCCCCTTTACATGTCGTAACAGGCCCTTTTCTCTGGAATTCAGAGGGTTTGGTATTTTTTCCCCCCCAAAGAGGCGGGCCGCTTTGATTGTTGATTTATTAGGTTTAGTAGGTTTGGTATTTGTATTATGCAAACCGGTTTGGAGACACAATATGCTTGCTTGGGGCAGGTGGAATCATTTGTGTTTGACACGAGTGGTGTAATCGTGGAACAGACTGCCTAGGGATATGTTTACGTGAATTGGGTGCCTTTTAAACTTACAGTATCATTGGGCTTCTCCATTCATGTCAACATTGTATTAGTCATCCACAACTGGGAAGGATATATATTTTTATATATTATATAATTTTCTTTCCATCCGTTGAGTTTGAGGGCTTAACTATTTAGTTTAAGATCACCGTGGTACTTATTGGTAAAGAAGCTCCTTATATGTCATCAATGCATAGGGGTTGTGTTCTGTGATTTGTAACAGGCAGTCTTTCAGTCACTTGTAGTCGTAATTCGTTTAGGATTCCTATTCGTAGGGTATTTTATGTCTTCCTCCCGTGACACATGGCTCTCCTCTTGGACAGATGGTACTTTGGAAAAATGGGCCGGAAGGATGCAGAGCGTCTTCTGCTGGTGCCGGGGAACCAGAGAGGGACGTTCCTGGCACGAGAGAGCGAGACCACTAAAGGTAATGGGCCAACCAACTGTAAACAACAACACATGATCAGGTTATATTATTACATCATGTATTGGTCCTTCATTGGACCATGGTTTAAACACGCTCTGTGTGCATCTCTCTACTGCAGTGTGTACAGAACAGAATTGTTGCTCCATTTACTGGTGTATTTTAGTGCACTTCAAAACGTTCCTGTTCGGTGTTGCTGCTTGCAGCTTTTTCCATAACGGCTCATCCAAACAAACTTCACACTTGCTGTGCTCCCTTCTGTAATTTACCCAGCAAGCGTGAAGTTGATTGGATGAACACTTGTCGAGATCAATCGAAGGACAGACAATTTATATAGAATCAGCAACTCCACTTTTCACCTCCACAGTTTGATATTGATTTAAACTGCGTTTGTCTTTTACCCGTCTATAAACGGGGAGCTGTAACGGAGCGCTACCGGTGAGATCACCAGCCGAGCCGTCGAGTGAAGTCTCCCCTCGTTCTCCCCGACAGGCGCCTTCTCCCTCTCCATCCGGGACTGGGACGATATGAAGGGCGACAACGTCAAACACTACAAGATCCGCAAGCTGGACAGCGGGGGCTATTACATCACCACGCGGGCCCAGTTCGACGCGCTGCAGAAGCTGGTGAAGCACTACACAGGTACGTCCCCTCCCCCCCCCCTCTGCTCCGGCCTCGGTGACCTGATGTCCCCGGGCACACGGCTGATGTTTGGAGAAATTGTTGCTTTCGCACAAAGCGAAGCGCGCCTTTGGCGTCGGTTGCGCTCGGCCTGTTATTAACTTGAGCAGAACACATGACGCGTGTAGACCTTTGTGTCGCCCTTGTGTTTTCCTGACGCCGTGAGTCATGGCCTTTTTTTTTTATTTTATTTTTTTAAAAGGGTGGCTCTTGTTACAATGACGTTGAGGCTGGTTTGGTAACAACAGCCATCATTTAATTTCTGAAGTATGTTGGCTGAGCGAGACAGAGAGAGCAGGGACTTTTAGAATTTATTCTTTTCACCTGCCAGAGTTGAATAATCCCCCAGCAAGCTGTGTGTGTGTGTGTGTGTGTGTGTGTGTGTGTGTGTGTGTGTGTGTGTGTGTGTGTGTGTGTGTGTGTGTGTGTGTGTGTGTGTGTGTGTGTGTGTGTGTGTGTGTGTGTGTGTGTGCGCGTGTGTGTGCGCGTGTGTGCATGTGCGCGCGTGCGTGTTCTGCTGGGAGTTGAGGCTGTACCCTGCGTTCACATAACAGAGACCCCCTGACCGTTGTCGTGTCCACTCTGTGCAGAGCATTCGGACGGGCTGTGCCACAGGCTGACCATGGTGTGCCCCACGGTGAAGCCCCAGACTCAGGGCCTGGCCAAGGATGCCTGGGAGATCCCCCGAGATTCCCTCCGGCTGGAGCTCAAGCTGGGCCAGGGCTGCTTCGGAGAGGTCTGGATGGGTAAGGCAACCCTCCTCCACCGCCTCTTGTCACAGGTCTAAAGCCTCCACAGGTTTAGCACAGTTGTGTGTTGGACGGAGTGGAATGACCACGTGCACAAGTTAACAAAGAATAGAAGTGTACTTTATTAATGACGAGACTTCATGCGCACATTTTATTCATAATATATACAGCCTAGTGTAGAGGACAAAAGTTTGAAACGCGAACCCATTGGAAGGAATTTGAAGGTTTCACAACTTTTGTCATTTATATTATATTGCTTAACTTTGCTTGCTTGCCACTCAGATTCTGTAGAGAATCTGTCTGCAATCAAGTAAGTTCCTTTATGTACGAATCATTCATTATCTTACAATCAAGAGTTTCACAACCGTCATTGCTACTCAAAGATTATTGTCTATAATTTACAGAGAAAAGAACCAGCACTGTATGTTGGGGTTGCATTATGTGCTGACATTCTACATCAAGATTCTGTTGACACACACACACACACACACACACACACACACACACACACACACACACACACACACACACACACACACACACACACACACACACACACACACACACACACAGGTTGCCTCCCACACTGTGTGTGGGTATTAGTGTTGGCCCCCCCTATAATAACTCTACCATTTCTTCAAAATGTTTTCTGAGAACAAGTTGGAACCTGCATCCTTCCTCTTACTGCCAGGAATCCCCCAATTCAATAATTGTATCTATGGTTTCATGCTTTCAGTAATATTGCATCATCACATTTCACTTATCGTTCACACCATCAAATATATAGTATATGACTATGCGTCATTATTGGTCATATTTTAAACTCGACACATTTGGAAACTGTTTCGTCATGGAAGTTAAGATGCCGTTGAAATGCAGCGGAGAAAAAAAGGAACTTCAGTTTGGTTTTTCCCTCTTTTGACGTTGTGCAAACCTGCCTACGTGATTCCGTCCGGTGTGATGAATCCGCCCAGTTAAGCCCGGTGACAGTAGTGCTGCGTGCCTGGCCCCATCTCTCTGTGTGGGAGCCCGGGCGTGACTAAACGGGCTCTGAATCAGGAAGTGGCCGCTTATCTAATGACCACTCGGACGCGAGCACAATGAGCTGTCCTGTCGCTTTAAAGAATATACAGACTCGCCGCAAGCGCACACACACGCATGCATACACACACACACGCACGCACACACCTTTTGGATGCCATCGGATTTATATCTTTATGACTCATGACCCAGCCTGTCGATACCTACCCTGCGGCAGGCTTTTGCCTTCTTTTTTTAGTTTTGTCTGGCTTATTAATCGTTCATCTTGTTATGAATCATTAAGCTTTAAGCTTAACAAAAGACTAAAGCCATTGTGCGATAAGTCTGTTATTAACGTAAGTCACACTGAATAACAAGGTTGTTCAGATAAAGGGGGAAATAATTGTGTTGCATATGAAAAATACTACCATATTAATATGAATGAGCTTATATTGTTCATATAATGCAAGACAATGACATAATATATCGTCACTAAATATATCGTCATAAACCATTAAAAAAAACAACGTACTTTCGGTGTGATTTTATCGCAAGGCATGCCACGAGCGATGCAACATAATTGCCCCAGTTCGGCCTTTTCAACGAATGCCGTAGAACACGTTCACCCGTGTCCAACGCCCCCCCCAGCTAATCTGACCTGCGTTGTGTCTCTGTTTTGAATTGTGATCAGGCACGTGGAACGGCACCACCAAGGTGGCCATCAAGACCCTGAAGCCTGGCACCATGTCCCCCGAGGCCTTCCTGCAGGAGGCCCAGATCATGAAGAAGCTCCGCCACGACAAGCTGGTGCCGCTGTACGCCGTGGTGTCGGAGGAGCCCATCTACATCGTGACCGAGTACATGGAGAAAGGTGAGCAGAGCCGGCCGGTCCATGGCGGCTTCGCTGCGACATGGTCGTGAGGACACGAGTGTACCTGTTGAGTCGTCGCTACACATTGGATGTCACTAATTCATACTTTATTTTATCCCCTGCAATGTAATGGATCATATGATTGAGCGTGAATGTTTAGTTTCAATTTTGTTTTCCTGTCATATTTACCTTTTTTATTTTGTCTTGTTTTAGCTTTTATATCTAGCCCTTGACAGAATTCAGTCTGAACTTTGCCTGAACTATGAATCGTTTTCTCCAGGGAGTTTACTGGACTTCCTGAAGGAGGGAGATGGAAAATACCTGAAGCTGCCCCAGCTGGTTGACATGGCTGCACAGGTAAAGCTCGGGAGGTTGTCCTCGATTACAAACAACACTGTCTACATCCCTGCCCACTGCAGGGAGTACCTCTTAGCCTAGCCGCCATGAGTCTAGTCTCAGTGTCCTGTGTGTGGTTGTGTGAACAATTAGGAGGGTCAAATAATGACCATTCATTTGCTCGTTTAAGTGAACAACGCACCAGCACACAAAAGGAACGTTTCGGCCTCCAAATATCCTCCAGAGGCCTGTCCTCTCTGCTCCATCTGCTTCCGCTCTCTCTGACCTCCATGTATCCTTTTGTCTGTCCCGCCTCCCTTGTCCGTCCTCAACCCCCTCTTGTCCAATCACGTGCCTCAGATCGCCGACGGCATGGCCTTCATCGAGAGGATGAACTACATCCACAGGGACCTCCGGGCCGCCAACATCCTGGTGGGGGAAACCTTGGTCTGCAAGATTGCTGACTTCGGGCTGGCGCGCCTCATCGAGGACAACGAGTACACGGCCAGACAAGGTGGGCGTGGGCGTGCGGATCATGTGCCCTTTGACTCCTCCCACAGGAGTTGACCCCCTTTCTAAACGCTGTTTCTATGTGAGGCACTTTGAGTCTGCCTCGTGGATGAACAGTGGTGTATAAATAAAGTTGCCTTGCCTTGCCTAAACGTCTGGCAATTCATGGTATCTGAGAATCTGCTGAAGTGATAATGCTTGATATAAACCTGTTGGCCCAGACGGTGCTCGTAGTTCACATGGGGCCTGCTCATCAGCATGAGCTTCGTTTTCCAGAGCTCATTTGAACGCAGCCCTGTTTTAAGTCCTTAATCACCTTAAACGGCTGTTTATAAACCCAATGTGACTTTGCATGCATGCCCGAATTCAGCTCATCCCATTAAACCTCATTATGAATTGATCTCGATTTCCCTGCCCCGTTCTACTGCCTGCTCGTGCGACCTAAGTGTGTTGTGTCACGGGGCGACACAACAGTTGGCAGACGGCATAATGCGGCCATGTCCGTATAAAACATTTATAATTCCACTTGACTCAACAGGATGTCAACAGCACCGAGAGTAACCGGAGTCTGTTTGCGTGTTTTACACTTTCTTCCTCTTCGCCGCACGGCACGTTGGCCGCAGGGCAAAGTCCATCCCCGCGCACGCTCCATCTTGACCATCCCATCTGTCTCACTTCCTCTTCCTCCCCGTCGGCTTTTCAGGTGCCAAGTTCCCCATCAAGTGGACAGCGCCCGAGGCAGCGCTGTACGGCCGCTTCACCATCAAGTCTGACGGCTGGTCCTTCGGCATCCTGCTGACCGAGCTGGTCACCAAGGGCCGGGTACCCTACCCGGGTACGTTGGAGGGGGGGGGGGGGGGGACTGTGTGTGTGTGTGTGTGTGTGTGTGTATGCCTGTAGTAGTGCCTGTTTATCTTATGTCAATAGGGTTGCACTGTTTCCTCTTTTATTTATTTTTTTGTCAATATTGACTCCGAAAGGAACTTCCCCTGTGCCTCCGTCGAACGATAACTAATCAATATTTGAGTGTGAGTTTCGTTGTGGCTGTTTTGCGACTTTGAGCGGAGAGCAATGGGACGCGCCATAAGTGGTGTTTATAGACGGCATGCGTTCCGAAATAGAGCGGCACACTAGTTTATGACCCTCCACAGATGTCTTCTTGCTCATCCGTCCGTGGGAAAGTACCCCCACTCTTCCACGTATGGCTTTAACCCCGGGGATATTCCCATTCACAAACAGCCGGGCTGACGCATGTCGCCTCAACTCTGGCCTCTGCTGGCCGGCGACGGTACTGCGCCCTGTCTGGTTGACAGGGGTGACCGGCCCTGATTACAGAGCGGGCCATATGGCCGACACAAACCACCGGCTCTTATAGGCTACCATCTGGCTCCTGTGGCCTCGTTGGCATTCAGCGTGTCCCTCCCCCTCCCTTTGGTCTAATTAATGTGCCCAAGAGCTGCTACTTCTAAGGACTTGTACCCCCCTCCTCCCCCATCGGCCCAGTCCAGAGGCGGCGTCTCGATCGCTGCCCAGATCTCGGTCCCTTTGCGGCTTTCGCTGTCTAGTCGTCGCCGAGTTACGAGGACCGATTTAGTAGCGCGGGGGGGGGGGGGGGGGGGGAACTCGCGGCTTAATTGGCATGAGAACAGCGAACCACTGAGGCATGACATGGTGTATCTACATCTAGTATCAAAGCTGCTGTGTGTGTGTGTGTGTGTGTGTGTGTGTGTGCGTGTGCGTGTTGCGCACAGTGTGGCGTAATGACAAGCCGCATTCACATCCACAACATAAATCACGGCAACACCAAACCCAATGCCCCCCCCCCCCATGAGCCCCCTATCCCGAGCGGCCAGTTGTTGTTCCAAGGCCTATCGGGTTGCCCCCAGATGGGCTGGGGAACCTGAGCAGGAGTGGTCGCCCGGCAGAGACCCAGTGGCCCCGGGCCAGCAGTGTCTGGTGGTGGCCTGCATGCTGAACCTCTGCTGTCACGTCGGAGACACTGGGTTCACAGTCACCGCGATGAACCCACTGGGCCGGGCTGGGGCCATGGCCATCGTGCTTAACAAGAGGATTCGCTAGGCTTTTTTGGAGCACGCCGCACTTAATATACTCTGGTTGTTGCTTCAAAGCACTGGTAAGAACCAGATGTCGGCGTTCCTGTGTGTGTCAATTACATTCCCCAGGCGTATTTCACTCTCGCCAGTTCCACAATACGGCTCTCAAAACTATTCATTATGGTCATGGTTGGCTTGATGCCGTAAAGCAAACATACAACAGGGAATGGTCCAGTAAAGTGAACGCTGGTTGTCAACAATGTGACATTTTTTGGACCCTTCACAGCTGTCAGGCATTACACCAAGCTTGCTGTAAGGGGAAAGGACACCAAAAGACAGTGTTAGGTCCCTTTTTCATTGTTTGAATTACTTCTATCTGAACTGAGCATACAAGCATTGCATTCTGATGAGCCATTGATTGTAGCCTGACCAAATACGGGCGATATCAGGCTTGAACTAATGCGCCTGAAATGCGTATTAGCCTGGAACCTCTCTGTTCGTTGTCGGATTTCTATGGACCATTATTAAAGGGCACAGACCAAAACGCACAACCAATCAGAGCAACGAAACATTTGACTCATCAGTCGCATCCATTTTGGGTCGTTTGCGGAAGGTTGCTAGTTTGATCCCCCGACCGTTGAGCGAGCTGGCTGTCGCCCTGCGTGGTTGACCCTACCGTCGCCGTGTGAATGACTGGCTGCAGGTCGCTTTGGATAAAAGCGTCAGCGAAATCCCCATAATGTAAATGTACAACGCACGTGTTAGCGTTAACACTTAACGCGGTGCCCCACTTGTACTGCATGACCTAACCCCAGCGCTGTGTCCCACCCCAGGCATGGTGAACCGGGAGGTGCTGGAGCAGGTGGAGCGCGGCTACCGCATGCCCTGCCCCCATGGCTGCCCCGAGTCCCTGCACGAGATGATGAGGCAGTGCTGGAAGAAGGACCCCGACGAGAGGCCCACCTTCGAGTACATCCAATCCTTCCTGGAGGACTACTTCACCGCCACGGAGCCCCAGTACCAGCCGGGGGACAACCTCTAGACTACCAGTAGAGCTCCCCACCTCCATGGGAGGGGGAATTATTATTTTTTTTTATAGAAAAAGATGTAGGTTGAATTGTAGGCGTTTTAACAGACGCTGGCTAAGCTATAGGGTACCGGATCGAGGGCTACGAGAACCAGGACCACAAAGAGTACGTGGACAGGGCGAACCCGAGACCTCCGTGCTAATATCCCACAAACGTTGGCGGCCGATCGAGACGTACCTGCGGTGTCTACCGCGGTGCGAGTGTGTCTGGGTGTGGATGTGTGAGAATGATTGTTTTGGGGGGGGGGGGGGGGGATGGGTTGGTGGGCTTTTTACTCAAAAGACGAGGCTGGTTTCACCTTTTAAGGTGATGCTGTTGTTTGTTGTGTATGTTTGGATGGCTGAGGGGAAGCGGGGGGGGGGGAGGGGAATGTGTCGGGCGGGGAATGAGAGCAGAAGTGTAAGTCGGTACCGAGGTACGAGAGAAGACCAGCGGAAACAAAACAGTCCACCTGCACCGGCCTGAACACTGTGATCCAAAAACTAGACGGAGGTTCTCGAAGCGGTGCACTTCCTGACCTTTTTTTGGAATATTTTCTTCGGAACATTTGCAATTGCACAGGTTGTTTGTACTTGTGCCACAAAGTACATAGTACATTTCTTCCCGTTTTTGTTTTCTCCAAACCACCCCCCTTCCCTCTTCCTACAACACAAGTCTTTAACATTTGCTGTTGAGATATTTTCAGCATAGAACAGGAATGTGGTTCACCCTACGTTTTGTTTTAATTTGTTTTAGTTTTATATCATTTTGTTTTATGACCAATGCCTGGTTTTGAATTGGATGTGTATGTGCTAAACCTCTTAGGGGGAAGGTGAAATTGTGTCAAAGGAGCGGTTTTAGTAGAAGGTGAAAATGGTAAGAGTACAAGCAGTAGCCCATGTACATGCAAAGATGATGTACATGCCGGAGAATGATTAGGGTAATTGCTTTTTTTTTGTCTTCATTTCGTACAGCTAGAAATGGAAAATTATGGTTAAAATGGAGGTTTAACACATGGAATTTAATGTGGGGGAAACCTTTTGCTCTAACCTTTTTTTGTTGTTGGTGAAAGAGACACTTCAGCTGTGAACATTTTAAAAGTAATAATTTTACTGTTGATTTTTATATTTGTGTTTAAAGCAAGAGGGGCTGTGCTGGCGTCAAAAGATCTATCATGTAGTGCTTCTAACGGCCCACATCTCCTAATACAGAAGTGTTTTTTTATTTTGGTTTCAGGGGATTTTCAGAGTGAGGAGGGACGGTGATCTAACTGTTGTCACAATATGATTCTTTCTACATGTAGATTAGGGCTGGGTAAAAACATCGATTCATCAATGCACTGCAATTTATTTGTTCTCGATTCAATTTCGATTCAGAATTTTTTTGAAATCGATTATTTCCATTAAAAAAAAAAAAAAAAGTATCATACTCAGTCATTGTGATCTAGAAGACAGTATGCCTAAATGTACATGCCCTTTTACATTTGTCCATGTTATGATTATTACTTTATGCTGCAAGTTTAGCTCAGGAACAAAACTATACAATGGTGTATTCCCTTTCTAAATAATATTTAGGTATTTTTGTCATCTGCACGTATTATTGAATCGATATCGAAGCAATTGGATCAATATCGAATCAAGGTCTAAAGACTCGAATTGAATTGTGAGGTACCTGGCAATACCCAGCCCTAATGTAGATCATGACTACGATGTCTATACTACTGTCTTTTTTGATTTACTTTACTTCACAAATCACAAACAATAAAACTATGCTTTCAACATCTGAAATTCCATGCAAATCTATGATTCAAAAGTACGATGGGATGATAAGATGATATTTCGCCGAGATTGCCTGATACAACCCCCCCTCCAACTTGGTAATCACTAGTTTACCCCATTAGCAAATTTTGTGGTCTGAATGATGTACGGATTTCATGCTCCTTGGCGGGCAAGGAAGTAAACCTCTTTCTCATTCTCTTTTCATTATTATTGGAAGGAACAAAAGCTTTGCAAAGGCTTTAGGTTGAAAGATGGCTTCATTCTTCTTTTTTTTTATATGTATGGAAATGGGAAACTATCGAAGTTGGGCTGTGAAGAACAGGCCCTTTTTAATGGTGTTTTTATCCCTTACCTGTCCAAAAGAAGGGTAATGAGGATTTGCAACGACTCCAGCAGCCATTTTCCTGTTACCCATTTCTTTCCTCTTTTTTTCAACGATCAATGGAGGAGGAGAGTTGGTAAGTCATTCTCATTTCATTCTTGGTGCCTGGGTGCACTGCTCTTGAGAATCCAATTTGCGCTTACTCCAAATGCTGGCAGTAAGTGAGAATTGGGAGATGGACATTTTAGAGAATAGATACTAGTACGATTTTGCACAGTGAAAATCAGTTGAATAAAAGTTGTCTTTTATATCTTAATATTTAATCAATTGTTTTTATTTTTGTTTTGAACCATATGATTCACTTAGAATAAATAGACCACACTCTTTTCTTTAATTTAAAAAAAGGTATTTTGGATAACATTCTGTTTCACAAGCTCAGTTTATTGTGTTTTTCATTCCACTTATTGCAAAGGATTACATTCTTTCAAGATGTTTTACATGCAAGAAATGATCTGATTACATCGGGTCATATATCCAACATGAATTTCCGCTAGCGAGTCAGTGACACTACCTGGTACTCTGAAGTCTACCGTTTAGTTTAAAACCGCAGTGACGGCTGAGCCTTACATATTCATCCTGGGCGTGACGCCCTATGACTTCTACTCATCCTCGAGTCTGTAAGAAAACCGCAAGCATCAGAACATCAAGTTAAATGTTGCAACAGATTAAAGGGCTAATCATAAGTCTACCAAAGTACCAATAAAGAGGGCTAGATCCATCCCATAATTGCTGAATCAAATTACAATTTGTTTTCCAATAGAAAGTGTACAAAGACAGCTCATGAGCCAGTTCTGAGGCTCCGTCTGTAGCGTGTTCCTCTATAGAGACTGGTTGCTCTTACCTGACCATGTCCTTGTACTTGCCGAGGGCCTCTTGGGTGACGTACTGGAGGAAGCCTGGGTCCTGCACCTTCAGCTCCCCGGGGACGGAGAAGGTGAGGGGGGCTGAGTTCAGGACGGTGACCTGGACCTCCGTCTCAGTGGCGTTCCCTTCTCCGCCGCTGCTCTTTGGCAACACCTGGGGAAGAAGTCCGAATCCATGGCCGATGTCGTGGTTATTAGGACTGTTAATGACCCTTTAATGCACCAATCCACGCAAATATTTGAAGATGTTTTTTTTTTTCGTAATTTGCCTATGTTACACTGTTTATGAATGTTTCCTGCAACGTACTTGGGACAGTTATCAATCCAACCACCCATTCCCTCACTCATCCACCAGCTCATCCAACCACTTATCCACCAGCTCATCCAACCACCAACCACCCATTCACTCACTCATCCACCCGCCCATCCAACCACCAACCACCCATTCACTCACTCATCCACCCGCCCATCCAACCACCAACCACCCATTCACTCACTCATCCACCCGCCCATCCAACCACCAACCACCCATTCACTCACTCATCCACCCAAACATCCACCAACCAAACCACCCATTCACTCACTCATCCACCCAAACATCCACCAACCAAACCACCCATTCACTCACTCATCCACCCAAACATCCACCAACCAAACCACCCATTCACTCACTCATCCACCCAAACATCCACCAACCAAACCACCCATTCACTCACTCATCCACCCAAACATCCACCAACCAAACCACCCATTCACTCACTCATCCACCCAAACATCCACCAACCAAACCACCCATTCACTCACTCATCCACCCAAACATCCACCAACCAAACCACCCGTTCACTCACTCATCCACCCAAACATCCACCAACCAAACCACCCATTCACTCACTCATCCACCCAAACATCCACCAACCAAACCACCCATTCACTCACTCATCCACCCAAACATCCACCAACCAAACCACCCATTCACTCACTCATCCACCCAAACATCAACCACCCACCCACTCACCACCCGCCCACCCACCCGTCCCGCCCTCTCACCGTGGTGATGCGGAACACGTTCCAGGGGCTGTCTCCGGTGGCGCTGCTGCCCTCCTCTGTCCAATCGGGCGCCACCCAGCTGTACTCGGCGGCCATGTCACCCAGCCAGCTGAGGGTCTGGTCGGTGTGGCGCTGGACCACGGAAAGGATCTCCTTGTACTGCTCCCTGCAGACCTCCAGCAGCTGGGACGCCTCCTCCAGCGCCACGTGAAGCTCCCTCACGCTGGGACACTCTGAGGGGGGCGGGGGGAGGCCAATGTATGAGGAGGATGTGTGATGGGTTTAGTCCGTCTGTGTGGAACGTACTGCATCACCAGTTTGAGGTGAGTGCTCCGCATCACCCAGGTGGTGCTCACACACTGGTAGTGGATGGCGTGTCATGTCCTTGTTCCAACTGTCTGAACCAAACTTTCCGTTTTGGTTCGTGGACACCACGTAGATGATGAATCTCAGAAACCCTAAGCCCACAGAAACACCTTCTTTAACACGTACTGATCTGCCCCTGAAGCTCCCCACTGGGACCCGACTGGAAATAGCTGAGCAAGTAGAGCACTTGGCTGTTATGCGAAGGGTTGACGGTTCGAACCCCTACGGGTTACTTGATATGGCAGAAACCACTTCAGAGAAAATCACAGGCTATAGTCTGAACGATGGTTCTCACATAGGGGTATGAGTACCCCTAGGGGTACTTTGAAGGATTGCATGGGATATTGTATTTGAATAATACTTAAGAGGAGTAAGGTCTACGCTTTTCACTAAACCCTAAGTATTTGCAACACCAATTATATGTTCATGCTCACCAAATATACAATATTTATGCTCATTTACATTTTCTCCCCTCCCAAAATAGTTTTGTGCTGGGAAAAGGGACACACAAATTTGGTTATTAAAAAGGAGAGTTTTAAGTAAGTGCACGCAAAGGATTGTATGTGTGTGTGTTTGTGTGTGTTCATGATTGTGTGACTTTTCGGATGTGATTGTGTGTGTGTGTTTGTGTTCGTGATTGTGTGTTTCTGATTGTGTGTGTGTATGTATGTATGTGTGTGTGTGTGTGTGTGTGTGTGTGTATTTATGATGTGTGTCTGGTGTGTTAATGTGTGTGTGTGTGTGTGTGTACTTGTGTTTACCTTTCAGCAGGGGACCCTGGCAGGCCTCACACTGGTCCTGCAGCTGCCAGCACTCGGAGGTCTGTCTGCGCAGGTCCCGACACAGCTGTCTGTTGTGTTGGTACCGAGGGAACACGCCCCGCACTGACCCCAGCAACACAACGTACAATACAAATATATCTGTATCTATAGATATAAACATCACCTTTACAAGATACCAAACCCTGAAACACAAAGTACAATGCATGTCTATATGTATCTCTATTTATGCATGACGTTTACAAGCTACACAACTTTCTGCGTATTACTTAGAACATCAAAAAATGGGCGACTAAGAATGATAAGGCAAGAGTTTATGATAATAATGAAAGCCTTCACCCACTAGGTTTGAATTAATTAGGACGTGTTCGTGGGGGGGGGGGGGGGGGGGCGGCATGTACCTTGCGTCCTCCCTCCCTCCGGCCCCTGGAAGTCCTTGGGGATCACCTTGGTGGCCACCACGGCCCCGAACTCCTCCACCACGCTCCTGCCGAAGTCGTAGAAGGAGTCCAGCACCTCCTCCAGGCCCACGCCCTGCAGGAAGCCCGAGTCGTGAGCCGGGTCGAACGGCCCCGGGCTGCCGGGGTCCGCGCTCTCGCTTTCGCCCGCGCCGTCGCTCCCGCTCTCGCCCTCGTCTCTGTTGAAGAAGGCCCCCCGCAGGGCGTCGTCCAGCCGGCTCCTGGTGCGGCCCACCAGGGTGCTGCTGCGCTCCACCAGGCCCCCCACCCTCCGCATCAGCCGGCCGAAGGAGGCCTCGATGAGGGCCGCCTCGGCCGCCTCTGCCAGTGGGCTGCCGGGCTCCTGGTTGACCATGATGTCCCCGGCCTCCACGGTGGGCTCCTGGGGGACGGAACGGCGGGACACTCGGTGGAAGAAGCTCTGCGCCTGTGGGGAGCGAATACGTCAATGGGAAGGTTTTTTATTATTCATCGATGTTTCATTAAAGTTTATCTAAAGTGATTGACTTACAACGCAGGCAATGCTCAGAAAGGAATTTTCCATTTTGGCTTTGAAGGTGGCAAGTGACCTTTGCTCATGTGTGTTCCCCCAGACTTTCCATACCTTGGCGCGGAAAGAGGCAAAGCCCCTACGGCAGGTGGAGGTGAAGAATGACTTGCATGCCTCCTCCAGACAAGGCCTGCACTGCTCCCACTCGGCCTGGAGGGAGTCCCGGCACTTCTGCTCTGCCTTGATCAGCTTCTCAGTCACCTCCTGCTTTAGCTGTGCTGCCCCCTGGTGGCAGAAACGTCATGCTGTAGAAACTCTCTCTTTTTCATTCTATCGTTTGTTTGTCTTTTCATTAATTCGTCTTTTTGTAGTACTATGATTTTATAGGATTCGTGTTATCTTCTTTCTTTCTTTCTTTCTTTCTTTCTTTCTTTCTTTCTTTCTTTCTTTCTATTGATAAACTATTTCTCTAGTAATCCGAAACATTTATGGCCATCTTGTTTGACGCTTTGAAGCCATCAGACCTCCACCTGCCTGTATCTCTGTAGGCCCATGAGTGTGTCACCCACCTCCTTCTTCTCACTGCTGCGTCTCAGGGACTTCATGAGGTGATGGTGCTTGAGTTCGTTGGTCCTCATCACCTCCTTTATGTCCTTGACCCCGTACAAAGCTCTCTTCACCTCCGCGTCCACCAGCTTCTCTCCATCCAGGGACAACTCTGGCAGAAGTAGAGGGAGAACATGGTGTCGTCTTATGGCAGATGTTTCATTGTGGAGCTCAATAGAGCACTTCTCAAAGAAGGGGCTTCACTTTGGTAAGACTTCAATAGAAATTCTGGATGGAATGACAAAGCCTATTAAAGGTATAAAACGGGGGATTTGCTTGAGCCACATGCAAGAAGTAAAGGGACGCATATACCGTGTGAGCATTTATAAAAAAAAATATTAGAGCTGATAATTATAAATAATTAATACTATATTGCACACGTTACATTGTGTGTGTGTGTGTGTGTGTGTGTGTGTGTGTGTGTGTGTGTGTTTGTGTGTGTGTGTGTGTGTGTGTGTGTGTGTTTGGGAGAAGGGGTAATGGACCACTCCACCAACTCACGTTTCAAAGTCTCCACTGGGAGCGCGTTGGGCTGGTCTTCAAGAGCGGCGTGGAGGGCCACAAAGGTGGTCCCCAGGACCAGCAAGCCCAGTAGGATCCTCATCCTGGACCTCAGCCTCTCACTCGTCTGCATACAGGGGAAGTCAGCCCCGAAAAGAACAACGTTTGTTTATTGTTTACCTCCCTTCCATGCGGGGTCATTCACATAACTTACAATAGTGCATAAGTCGCCTTCATATACACACCCAGTCAGGGTCGACCCACGCTAAAACATTCAGATGACACGCATGTTTCACGCAAGTGTTTCGCTCAGCAGATGTCCCTGGCGCCCGGGCTTATCCAGTAGGACCACTAATAGGATTTGAGTCTGAGCCCAAGTTGGTCAACATCAACATCCCATGGACACACAGAAACACACACAAACACGCACACGCTCAAACCTCGACCACTTGATGGCACTGCACATCTATCTCAATGTGGCAAAGTGAAGCAGTCTTCTTTGCGAGGCTTAGGCTTGTTAATCCCAAAACCCACAAAGTGTTTATTTGTTGACACTGCCCTGATGCAGGAGGTTTCTTGTTTGTTTTTCTTCCCAGTTGGAATTTCTCATTTTGGAAAACGTGCTCATTTTCTGTACACACACATTTTAAATAGCTTTGCAAGAGCTACCAATCTTTTTTAAGATCATCCCCACTTTTTATTGTGCTTTTTAAAGCAGGTATCTAAACTAGTAAAAAATATGAGGTGGGAGGAGACCTTCTGGGAACAAGGAGGAGTACATCCCTGCCTTACTCAACTTAAGACCTTTTCATTTAACTATTTCAACCTCATGATGAACTTATGTGTAACCGTTCATCCTTGTGCGCAGTGAGCATTAAAACTGCAGACATCAAATGTTAACATTCCTATCTGTTTACATTATCTTTCCTTAACTGTATTATTGTTAACCTTGAGCTGGTATAAAGTGGGTTTATGAAGAGCCTTCTGTTCTGAAAAAGATTATTCCCACACCAGTCCTTTGTTGACCCGGCCGTTTGAACAACTTTTCCCCATGGTTGTTTAACTCAGTACTTAAACCTGCAGTATGTAGGTTTTGCCATTAGCAGCCTCTTGTGGCTTGAGTTGTAGCTACAGGTATGGCTGTATAAAATAGTGGCAATACATACAAAAAATGTAGAAAGAAAGATAAGAGTAAAATTCCCTGGATAAGCTTGTTTTATTCTTGAGAATGTCTCTGGTCCAGCTTTTTTTTTATTCGAGTAAATAGCGGCAGTTAATAGCTGCAGCAAATAGCCGTAAGTAACTAAATAAGTAAGTAAGTAAGTTACGTAGTGCAGATTTAAAAGTGGTTGCAGACTTAGCAGGGCATATAAAAAGTAGTCCACCTCCCCTCAAATACATTCTCAAGCTTTGTCTGTGACCCATCTGTTGTTCTTCTTCCCGGCTCATCACTGATGTTGACTCTGGTCTACGTATTGCTTGCAGGAGGTATTTAACTGCGTCACACTCTCAAGTTACCAAGCCAGTTTCACTTTGAGAGACATTGTCCCAGCTCAGCCATGTGTAGAGTTACATAACTTTGCATTCACAAACGGTAAATAAGGGATCTCATTTGGGATCAATTTATCAATACTGTCTGAAAAGTTTATTAAAATAGGCAAAGTCTGAATGTTAAGGAGCTTCTGAAACAGTGCCATACGAGTGTAATTGTTTTATAAATACTATGGGTTAGTACTTTTAACTGCATTGCACAAAAATAAACAAAATCGCTTTTGGATATGTTCCGGGGGAATGTTGCCAACTCCTAACCAAACAACATCTCAATGTCATCTGCAGGCCACTCAGAGAATCAGGCTGAACAGATCAGGGTCATAAACAACTTCAATGGAAATACAACTATGACCAGAACGAAAAAGGGTGGACTTACCAGATGGTTAGGTGCTTGGATCCCCGATAGAGCTCAGAGAGATGAAGTCTTCCTCGCGGTAGCGTGTTTTATGGTTCCGTTCACCTGGCCCCTGTCTGTCCGTGCTATTTCCACCCATGCTTCATCCAATTACAGCATGTACCTGCATGTGATGCCTGGCTAATCCCAATGTTTACAAACTGCCATTGACCTGTGTTATTGGGGCTGGTGTCAGCACTACCATTATCCCATATTATACCATGGAAACAGTGGGTGAATGATCTGTTTGTCGTTTTCATATGGACCATCCTCAATAGTTTGAGACTGAACGACCAACCCTGTCAACAATGCTGAGTCTCAGAGACGGAACATTCACTCCAGATGGAAGAGACATCTGACCCCACATTGAACTGGGCATAAAATGTAAAACTGGACATATCTCCAGCTCTGCTAGGAACTTGTAGCATGTAAACGGGTTCCTCCACGGCACTGTCTTGTCATTGTTGCATCTGTAAACCCTGTACAAAGTGTTGCCCACCTTGCATGCAGTGACCCAGAAAACAGGTTCCTCGCTTGGGTCCTAATCAGCACCAGTAAACTGTGTGTGTGTGTGTGTGTGTGTGTGTGTGTGTGTGTGTGTTTGGCTGAAGACGGTCAGTGTTACTGCTGCTGCCTCTGTTGTTCTACCCACCTCAACACACCTGGTTCTGATAAGACCATGGCCGACCCTTAGCAGTCATCCCAGGGGGGTGATGAGAGCCCGGGGCCGATCGCGTAGAGATGGGCCCATAAGTCAACCTTTTTAACAGGGGAGTGGATACTATACATGCGTAAGATGCTGGCAACAGCCATGTCACTACCTTTACAGGGCCTGCAGAATGTACAGAACCATGGAGCCCCAGTCTCAACCCCTCTGAGGCCCAGAACCTCCATCATCCAGAACCATCCCATGGTTATTATGTACCCCTGGCTGCTGTTTTATATTACGGTCCTCCGCATGATTAATGTGTTGTTTTTGTCAGTCAGCCAATAGTTTTGATGTCTTTGTTTTTTGTGTGCTTTAATGCAATGCCTCGCTCAACAGTGGGTCAAGGGAAATGTATACAAGGGAAGAACCATTTTCTGAATAAAGTCGACTAATTGCCACAGGATGGATGTTGATTGAAACCAGTCATATAACAACAAGGCTATTTTAGGAAACAGTATAACCAATTGGTGGTTGTTAAGGCAGATGTTTGGATTTGCAACATCTGACAATGTTTCTGTTGCAATTTTTTCTTTGTAGATTAAAAACTGACAATGAATGATCAGGCATATCAACTCTTCTCAATATGTATTTGTATTGAATTATGTTAGTTGCGTTTAACATCGAAAACCGAAGTTGAGGGACAGCTGTCAATAATGACCGTATATCTGATTATTGTACGCCCATTTAAATGAAGCCGGTGTCCATGTGCTCACACACACACACACAGATGTACAGAGCACGTGTTCTCGGCCAGCCATACGGGAGCGAGACTTCCTTTCACGTTTAAATCCCCCCCCCCCCCCCTTCTATTGGTGAGGAGGGGGTCTATGGCATGGGCTCCGGTTACAACTGCTGGTACCACTGTTGCAGACAAACCCTCACATCAGCACTTTGCAAGGCATTTTGCTTGGAGAAAAGGGGCACACCTTTTATTTGCAACCTCAAATTTCCTAACCAATCATTTTAACTTTGAACATCATTCTAAGTCCTCCCCCGGCTTCGGAAGTGCAACCTTGTGGCTACCTGTTGCGGCAGAAACTTCTGCAACACAAAAGCTGCGGAGGGAGTGCTGAAACCTTTGCAAGCTGTTATCGGAACCTCAATCCCTGCGGATAAAGGGGTCATCAACAGAACCAGAGGCGTTACAACTATGTGCTAAACGAAATGCACATTGCAGAGCAGTGGATGTAACTACAAACATCAAGTCCGCGACCTTCTGTGAAGCACAATGAAAGGTAGGTCATTCAAAAACGTTTTGTACCCGGCCTATCATGTGTTGAGTTCAAACGGCAAACTAGTGAGGAATAACTTATGATTGGTGTGTATTCTTTGTTTTATTTTCTTGAGTTCTGCACTTATGTGCTACTATTGAGCATTCTCCGACCGAACACGAGGAATGCGTAGGCTACAACTTTCCTGCCACATCTGGACCCCATCAGGCGCTCCTGCAGGGGACTGGCTCTGGGGATTGTTTTGCATCTGGCCGCGGCAGCACCTCAAACCCTGACTAAACGTGTATCTTTAGAATGAAACGACGGGAATGTTTTAAATATAGCACAAACAACGACAAAATGTTTTTAAAATTTATAAATAAAACAGTTGTACAATCACAAGTAGGGCTATTGGAGAGACAAATTCAATGATTGGAACTTTTTGTTACAGGGCTGTAACTGAGGTTATATGAATCTAATGTCAGGGAATATAGTGTCAGAAAGTGCAATTATTAACCATGGAAAATAACTGAATATGTTGTCTGTTTTAAAAAGGAAATCTTCTGCAAATAAAGATATAGCCTATTTCTGTGGATTTTAGGCTTATCTTATTAAATAGTACATCAAAAAAATTATAAACGCTTTTGTGGTTCTGGGAAGGCGCTGGAATCTAGCGTTTGACAATAATAACCCTTTTTTCGACTTCTCAGCATGATGGCGAGAGAAATATGCACAGCGTCCTCCTCACATCCAGCAGTTCAAATATGTATTGTTGTTTCCTGATGTACAGCACAGGCTGGAACCACTCATGTCAGGGGTTTTGTGTGTGTGTGTGTGTGTGTTCATCTTCTGGGGCCCTTGTTACTGCCTTCCACAGTCTTCTTTGTCCTCTGATTCACCTCACGCTAACACCGACTGTGATCCGTTGGGTTAGCTGAAGGTTGAAACAATATATGTTTATTTTGAAACCTCAAAAACCTCCATCTATGACTCTGAGTCAGGACAATAAGTCCACCACATGTTGATCTGAGCAACGAAGGAAAGTTTGTTGCAGCTGCAGGAATGCACGCCAAACAGACGTTATTTTGTAAGTGTGAATGTTTCTCAGGTAAGCAGATGATCTTGAACAAACTCTCTCAACAGCGGTACAGAGATCGCCCATCTACTATTTTGTAACCAAACGACTCCTGGCTTTTCATTGTTTGGAACAGCGTAAGGTATTATGAAAGGAGACAGGGCTGTTTTTAGACATGGAACTGCATTCTTCGCGTGTCTCAAAGCCAGATGTTACTGGTCACAAATAGTCTGTAGTCTGAGGGTCTGCGTACAGGGGGGGAAAACAAAGTGTCCTCACTGCCAATGTGGATCACATGTTCGTTTGCTCTTGGCTACATGTGTCTTTGGGGGCTCGGGCCTTTTGGAGATGGAGGATAAAGTCATTGCTTCCTGTGGGTCTGTTTCCTGCCAGCGGCGTGGTCATACCAGAACAAATGAGCTTCCAGTGCCGGCAGTGCCAGAGTTTATTAAGTCCTGAGTAGATCAGCTTTCTGGGGAAATATTAGACTTACTATTATTTGAAGATTGCAGTGGAAAGAATTCTCTCTAAAAGTCGCGAATGAATACTTCATGCTGAACTTAAAGATGTTTTTTCTCTATAATATCTCTTATTAGTGTGTTGTTATAGAGCAGCTATTAATTTAAGTAATTTTTGTTTTCAAACAAAACAATCACTCGGAATGGAGGAGGATTGGGATGACTTGACATCATCAATCATTCAGTACTCCCCTTGATTGTAGTATACTACAATACTACAAGAGGGCCACCCAGCCATTTTTGTTGTTGTCATGTTCCACTCGATAGATAATCTTACTGTTTGTGCAAGAAAAGTACTCTTGTACCTCCAACCATAGAGGTGGGTCAAGTGCTTCATGACTTTGTGTACTTAAAGGAAGGATATTAGAAAATGTCTGGTTCTGAGAAGGAACAGCTTGGGGTATTAAGGCAAAGCCAAGCAGACTGGAAATGTAAGCACAGGTCACCCGCTTAGAATACCAACCACATTTGATAAACATCATCAAAACCCAGGACCTCACTGTGTGTAGTTACTATAATTAAAAGGTTGTGTTGGGCCTGCCATGGGAAACGTCAAGATGTTTTCCAAAACGGAAAATAGACAAGAATAGACCAACAATGATTTTCTCCTATAGTCAGTCAGACAGTGGCAACAACAAATGTGTAAATGTAAATCTATGCGTATAAGATGTGTCAGGTATCGGTCCATGGAGCGAGAAGAATAAGGACAAGACAGGAAGAACAACAAAGACAAGGAGAAAAAATAGGGGAAACTTTAAGTATCCAAAGCATGTAACGGAAATGGATAGCCCTCTATCGGTAATCCGTACCTCTCTCTCGCCTCTCGCTGCTAAACCCACGTGACTAAAACAGATATCACGCACGCACGCCCGGACGTCCTGCCTTCTCTTCTGTCAATACACACACACCTCGAAGCATCCCGCACCAGGTGCTCTGTTGTTGGATGAGCGGGTCTAGGAACGAGGTTCCTGCCGTGGTTACACAGCGTGTACGGCGTCTTCTTGGATCATTCCCAGTGGGATGTGTTTGCTATAGGAGCCTGGAGCCACCTTCACCTCTGCTGGTCCCGCCCAGCACCTAGTGCCTCACGGTTCTGGTCTTTGATCAGGCCGCAAGATGTCCTCAGAACCCATTGTGGGATTAAACTCAAACTCTGTTCCCATCCATTTATTTGAGTCTCCCAGGCCTTCGTTAAGATACTGTTTGCGATGGCAAACAGTGTTGGCACAACTACAATGGCACAACTCAACACAATGACCTAGATTTCCCCCCCCCAAAATAGCTGGACCTGTTCCGAGAGTGCTCAGTGTATCATTAGTGTTGCGACATCGTGTAATACAATATTTATGCAGAATTTAGTCAACAGCCTTGAGTCAAAGGCTAATAGCATCCTTGAGAAATAGGAAATAATTTGGCTTTATAATATTTCACTGTGATACATTGTCAACAAAGGCAACAAGAGGGGCCAATGAGTTAACCAGCTGCCTGAGCCAAAATGTCTTTACTACCAACTGCCTTGGCAGTTACATGTGTGACAAAGTCATCTAGTTCCCTCCTGTAGGATGTTGTCTCCCTTTGGGTGTGTATATGTGTAGGGCACATATCCACATTTTTCCTGTAATGAGGCGGTTTTTCTCTCTCATCTCTCTACACCTCTTGGTCTGTCTCACACTTTTTTCTCCGGGGCATATGGCGTTTCTTTATTTGTTCTGGCCAGGACCAACGACGACAATGTTCCCGGGCGTACATTCCCACGAGTACGCTGGCCACATGAAAGGACTGGTGGGAAAGGGAACCCCAGAGAGAAAGACGTTCAAAGGAACAGGAGATGGGGCGAAGGGGACAGCCAGAGAGGGACATAGACCTTGGATTTGGTGTTCTGGGGTTTTACGGTTGTACAGACGGTGTTGACTGCAATGACCTATACCGACCATCTTACCGACTGTCAGGAAGTTGATAAGATGAAATTCCCAAACGATTTATGGTCGGGACTGCACTTTTTGTAAATGATAGCAGTTATTGTTATTATTCAGCAATTTTAAGGTGGTCTATCAATAGCCACAACCATTGTGTTTCTTGACGTTTCTGAACTGTCTTTGTGTTTTTTCCCTTCCTATAGACGACTTTGCTGATGAGGAGGAGGTCCATTCCTTTGGGTACAAGAGGTTTGGTGAGTACTGGGCTGATAAGCACATTCCAAAAGTACTCTTCTAATAGTGCATGATGATTCTACATTTTTGACGGACCATTTCCTCGGACTCTCATGCACTTATAAACACCTTACAAGTCGTCCTCGCTTCCACGAAAACCGCTCTTTAGGATTATTTATATTGGACGCTGCTTCCCATGTTATTCTGCGGTAATAAAACGCCGGTGGAGCGGAGGCAGAGAGAGGAACGCCACAGCTTCCTGGGTGTTCCTGACCAGCGGAGCAACATCCAGCGCATATCAACCTCCTCTTATTATTTTATGCTGACCATAAGCATTCAACCTCCTAAAACTAAACGTCAGAAAAGAGCTGTCAGCAAAGGTCGTTTTCTGTAAAATTCCCCAACGAGTATTTGAATATTCTCCTTTTTTTCTCTTTGTTATGCTTGGGTTAAGAAAAGCATACCAACCCACATGCATAGCTTCGTTGTAGTCGTGCTTTAGTGTCCACTACCTAAACATACATATATATATGTGTCCCAAAAGGGCGGCTTATGTTACAAAAGAGAGGGGGGGGGGGGGGGGGGGGGTAGCTGGCTCTCACGGTGGTGTTCGCTGAGGTTTCCAAAAGTGTTGAGTTCTCATCCCATGATTGCGCACATCAGTCATATCAGTAAGTGCGACAGCTTGGCTGCTTCATGTTGAGCGTGGCCAGGATCGTTTTACACATGTGTTAAACCCTTTAAAGGTGGGGCCAACACCTCTGTGACCTGCTCTGGGGTGAGTGGTAACGATGGGCAGCCTCACATCTCGAACTGGGAGCTGTTCAGTGGAGCCACATTCCTCCTCTGTCGCCAACCGGGTGGCTTTGCCAGGGCGTTTGGGGTTAGAACAGAACAGAGTGGAGACGGTGGGGGTGGAGGTAGGTGGAAACCCGCCAGAGGATTTTCTCATAGTGGTGTCTCATGCACTGAGTCTGTGTCTTTACTGCTGACACCAGGCTCCTCGACAAGTCTGAAATGCTTTAACTGTCAGATGGTATTGAGGACCAATCAGATCCATTTCATTTGGTGAAAGGTATGGACTTAACAAGGTTTCTCCATGTAGAGCATAGGGCTCCTTTCAATGGTTCTATACGTACAGAACAAGTTTTTTTCTTTGAGAGAACACAGGACCTTTAAATGGTTCTAGATGTGCAAATCAAGGTTGTCTCTTTCAGATATAAAAAGAAATGGTTCTAGATGTACAAATGGTTCTAGACGTACAAAACAAGGTTTTCTTCTTTGAGAGAATGCAGCACCTTTCAATGGTTGTAGAGGTACAAAATGAGATTCATTTAGGTCAGATGTTCTCCAAGTTTCTCCTCTGTCACTCGAACTACAATATCAATACAGGATACACAGTAGCAGTGGGCCCCTATCACGAGAGCCATCGTTTGAGGCCACGGTTCCATCCCGTCGGCGAAGTTGGGATATGCGCCATTGCCTAGCGTCAACAGAGTGCTGAATGGCCTGCTAACTTCCCCCCCGTAGAGTTGGAAGAGAAGGCACAGAGGCTGGAGACTTTAGGGTTCAAAGATCTGGAGGTCATAGGACATCTTTTATACCACAGAGGAAACGGCCAGACCTGGAAGGTTGCTGTCCCGCCTCTCTGTGGCTCACGCAGAACATTTACCCAGGCAAAGATGTGCTGCTCTTTTGACCTCATCCATAGAAACAAAGATAGATGAACAGAGTGAGAGACAGTGATAAAGAACCTATGACAACTTGTATTGTATTGTGAGACTTAGGGTTAGGTGCAGCAATTGTGTTTTTCTTTAGGGGAATGCCGGGCTGGGTGGGTCTTGGGTTCCTTGTGGGAATCAATGCTGCTTCAGCAGAACCAAAGGAGACGGTATTTTGGGATTTGTGGTGGGCACTCTTCTAAAAATTGGAGAAACAGCCCCTAAAAATACAATCTCAAATTAGTTTATGTGTGTGTGTGTGTGTGTACTGGGTGGAAGGGCTGGTGTGTGTCGAATGAGGGAGAGAGGAGAAGTAAATGTACTCTGCATGTGCTGTTTCAACCCGTTTCTAAAATGACCCTCAATGTCACTCAAGGGCCCTTAACCATTTACATAAGCTATCTGCGCCATGACGCCAGAGTTGTATAATACATCTCTCTCCAGTGAGCCGGTCTCCGACTGAGCCTTATAGTAAGTGGTGGGGCCAGGTTGGGGTTGGGAGTAGGAGGGGGGCCGTCGTAAGTCGATCATAGATGTTTATAAATTTGAGGTGTACATCTCTGAGTGTATTCATTCCATTACTTCAGTGGCCATTTACCCTTGGCTTACATATCATCTCCTCCCTCTTCTTCTTATTTACGTGTTCCCCGGATGCATTCGGGAAAACGTTTACCGACAGCGTTACTTTCAGCCAAGGTGCTTCAACATTCTTGGGCCGATTATTGTGGGCAAAGCAGCAAGTGGTTTTAATTTATGTTTGCGGGGGTGGTGGAGGTTGGTGGTGGGTTATTAGCAGAAAACAATGTTCTCCCTCCCTCCCTCCCTCCCTCCCTCCCTCCCTTCCACCCTTGAGTCGGCATACTAACAGTGTGTATTCGTTCCTATTGAAATATTACCGGCCCGTGTTATAATAAAATGCAGAGTGTGAGGTGTGCGAGAGGAGGAGTGGACTCGCCAGGGAGGAGGCGGTACCAGTAAAAAGGCGACGCAACGAACGTTGGACCACGGCCGGCAGCAGTTTTATGAAACAATAATGGAAAAAACACTTAACCGCTTTACTTTATTGAGAAAAAAACATTTTATTACATCAACTCTATCGCCGGAGGATGGCATGGTGGCGATGTGATCGGTGAGATGGTTACTGGGTTATTCCAGACTTGACCACGGACAGGAAGACAGGCCTGGATGAGAACACAAATCACGGGACCCGTTGGTGGTGTTGGGGGGCCTAACATGAGGCCAACTGCGAGGGTTCTTGCTGAATGAGCGGGGGCTGGTTAGGGGGATGACCCTGACTAGGGGTCCTGAAAGGTCAGGCACAGGTCATCATAATGAACCCCTGCTCTTTTTAAGGGCTCATCTTTATTTAACCCATTGACATAATGTCAGCGATAGCGGCCAAAGTGCAAATGCGGTGAGAGACAGGTTAAGCTGAGATATGTTTAAGAGGTTTTCTTGGTGACTTGTTCAACGTCATTAATATATAAGTGTTCAAAACAGATGTTGTTTTGTTTCCTGCTGGTAATGCGCTTTTCAAGTTGCATTAGACAACATTATCTATGTGTAAAAAAGGAAAATCGGTTGTGTCCCTGATCCCTGTGTGTTGCTGCAGCAGGATGCGGCTCTGAAAGACAGACCGCTTTGCGGCTTGAATCAGCCCCCCTGTCAATCAGGAGTTTGTTATGACTGTGTGAGTTTCGCCATCTCCTAGCAGACACCAAACCGAAATCGTGTGGCGTCTTAAGAGACCTGTTGGCCCGTGACCATAATGGCCGCCTACGTTCATCTGCAAGGACAGCAGGAGACCGACTGCACCGCTGTAGACAATGCACAGTGTAGACACTGTGACTGTGAATTTTCCATTTTCAAAATTCCTATTATAGGACAAACATGATGAGGCCATGCTGCTTGTGCTACAGCTTTGAAGCTCAAGTCTTTTGGGTCGGGGGACGTCCAAAGTCAACGTCTGTGTTTTCTCTCCTTGGAAAGGAGACAGAAGGAGGCAAAAGGGAAAGATGTCGATTTGACTTTGTTGCATGCTTCCTCCCCTTCATTTCAGCTCTGGCTTGATGCATCTTTGACTGTGATTATACTGGCTCCCAACCAGAGTTTGATCTGATATTATTTTTGCTTATGTCCCCCTATTAACATTTGAGGGGATATAGTGAAAAGGGCTGCATAAGACAAGTCTAGCAAAAATTGTTGGCCACAATGATCTTTTATTCCATTGACTTTGCACTTCAAGTGACCGTAAAGTGCATGTCTGGCCGTTTGTTTGCGCATTCCCATCTGCTGGAAAGGAAGCTCTCTATCACTACTTGAACCGGTTCCATAGGATTTAGCAAAGAATGGTTTCAGTCAACATATTTCTGTGGAGATATTTCTCGTTTTAATAAATCAATAGAAGTTTGACATTAGGCTAAAACTCTTCCAACGTCTATCGGCCTATCTTATACTCTCCAGCCAAATGGTGATTTTTGAGCAGGTAGTTGTCATGGCATCCAGCTCCACACAGACTGGATTTCATTGGCTCTGCTCGGCTGATAGGAGCTCGATAACGCGCAGGAACATATCGTCCAGTAAACCATGAGTCTTGCGAGATCTCACATCAGCAGTTCCAGTAAATTGGGAAGGAGCATGGCGGTGGGGATGTTGTTGCTTCAGGGAAGATCTTGACTGCCACCCAGAAGGCCAGACCACACTAAAACCAAGCAGAACAGATGGTGCTTGGAGCAAAGGAAGACATGTGTAAAGAGACTACGTACCTCTGCAGAGAACTCAACACTTGTGTTGCGGTTCTTGGTCTTCGCTGTGGTTCGGGGTCTCCATGCTCGTTTGATTAAGATATTAGAAAGCGACGCGGTACCACAGCTCTTTGTGTGTTAGCGTCGTTCATGCCGTTGTGGTGGAAGTTGGGTCGAGGGTTGAGTACTACTTGTTTGTTTTATTTCAGGAGGCGTTGCAAGAAAACGGCTGTGTGCGACCAAGATGACAAAGTTATGTAAGGCCGTGGTGAACTTTCAATAAGTCCTTCCTCAGATCTTCCAGCTCTGTACCTATCAGCAGAGCAAGCCCCCCGGCTTTCCGTACCCCACTTCTGGGCGGTGTTTTGTGGGGTTTTGTGTTTTACTTGAAATTACCTCATTGTAACATACCTCGGGTGTAACGCAAGTAGGAGGGTTCACGGGGTCACGCTGGTACGTTACGAAGGCCTATAAAACTTGTTGAAGGCATTGAGTGCATGTGAGCTTTGCGAGGGGAGATTAGTTCCCTGGGGTCTAAATTGGGGTAAGGGGTTGGCAGTGCCAAACCAAATTGAGATAACGAGTACTTTATGTTGTGAAAGATTCAACTTGTTTATGGTGTTGAAGGGATTCTGAGGTTAAAAGGGTCAGGCAGCTTTGGCTGAATTTCATCACTGATGTATTCTCAGACTGAATGACTTAAAAGCTTAGTTAAAGCAAAAACAACATTCATACGGCTTTTAGTTTAACTGTATTGTCATTACAGAGCATTACACTTGCTCCATGATCCTGGCGATCATCGTGTTTTGATTATACAGCTTACTCAAGTGTAATTTTAACACAATATTGGCTGTGTGCGTGTGCGTGTGAGACGTAGAGAGCCATGTGACTTGTTTATTAAAGGGAAAATACCTCCTTAATAATGCACATGCAGGTGCTACTTGAGTTCCAACTTTTACAGCCATGTCGGGCCTGGGAAAAACAAATCTCAATCAAAACACAGAAAGAAAATGAAGCGCCAGTAAAGACCCCCTTCTGCCTGCCAAATCACGGTGGAGCCGCAGTCGTTGTTTTCCTACCTTCATCTACAATCATGCTTTTCTATCTTTTTATTTTTGCTCGCTTTGGCTTTTTTCTTCTATAACCTGAGGCAGCAGGAGTGCATCAAAACTATTCAACGTGGAAACCTCACAAACCCTCAGCAGGTTTTTTTTGCGAGACCCACTCAAAGTGAGTCTGCATGTCAGCCCAGAACGGAACCTGCTGACTGGGACAAAAAAAAAGGCTGTTTTGATAGTGCAACCAATACCTTCCCCATTACAGTGGCTTTTGCTTTGTTTACACGGCACACTTTGCGTGCTTTCCCTCTTCATCGCAGGATTATTGAGCTGTTTGTCACATCCTGTCCCCCGACCTAAGCTAACACACATGCAGCGACCGGGAACGGCGCCAACCATCCCGACATGCGTTGGATCGGAGGGATTTCTATAATAGACCGTCCATTTTTTACTTTCTGCCTATTTTTAACCCTCTGTGTCGATCCCTTCTCAGATCACTTCACCTCCGGTTGAAACAGTCAATAGGAAGTGTGCTACAAGGCTTCAACAACCACTAGAACATTATGTCCAATCCATTGTCCTAGAGCCATTTTTTCATTTGTGTCGTCAAGGTGTAAAAGCACAATCCGAACCACGTTGTTATTGAATTCGCCAAGGTCTTTTGATTCACAATTTGTATCCTCTCGTGAACTAGTCTTAAGACCTTCTGTCTCCGTGTTCACTTATAAAGTTGGCAGCAGGCGGGACAAGCAGGTGTACGCCATTGTGAAAACAAACACATTTGGAATGCAGATGTGTGCAACGTTGGAACAGCACTAGCCGGAAAGGCTGATGAGGCTGATTCATCCCCAATCAAAGAAAGGCACACTTCATGGCACGCGTAGCCATCGCTGATTGTCTAAAAATATGGATGAATATTTGTGAAATCCCAGCACACAGTCCAGTTCACTTCACTTAGGAATGTCATTTGAAAACAAATCGAAAGTTATAATTGTTTCTGAAAAAATAAAGGCCTTGGCCCTCGAGGGAACTTTGTCCCATTGTTCATTGTATAACAGCAAAAGACAAATGGTTTGCTGTAAGATATGTATATGTAGATATTGAACATTGTTGCCATCATATATCAACAAACATATGAGCAAACATCATATTTTTAGTGTGTATTGAATACAGTTAAATATACAGTTAAATATACAAAAAAAAGTGTTCAAAACAGATGTTTTTCATTAAGCAAATGCAACATATGTACGACAATTGCAATGTTGCATAAAACATGCACGACCCATTGCTATTTCTAGAGATGCATAGCCCTTGTAGAAGTTGTAAACTCTTCCTTCCATCTAACCAACGTTGTTGAATATAAAGAGATGACAGAAAGCCAGAGAGATCTGCCCTTGCAGAGTCAGGCCATACTTCCTAGTATGGTGCCTATATAGCAGTCCTCATATTTGCATTGTATGTTATTTTTCCCTTAACTCAGCATTAATACATCCACTAATTCAACCACAACTCCCTTTTTTACGGACACTATGGAGAGGAAGCGTCCTACAAAGACGCCCATGGTATTATACTGCTGCTAATGGCCATTCTCGACATCGCCATCCTATTTGCCTTTTGAACGCCATGGCACGAACGGCCATGTGTATCCAGCGTTCTTCTCATGCGTCCTTTCATTCGGGCTCCAGCCTAACAAGAAACAGATGCAGCCAGAGGGCCCAGGGCCAATTTGAAGTGTCATAAACCTGTTTCAGAGAGATGGAGAGAAAAAAGAGAAGAGCAGTGGAGATGGAGGCTCTGGTATGCCGGGCTTGCTCAGCAAACGGAGGAGCCTAATAATGGCTTGGTAATTTGTCTCAGGTGTGAGTTCCCCCAACACCCCACCTACCCCCTGTTGAAGAGTGTTTACTAGTTAACATTCCGGTTTAAACTGTTTATTCCAGGGTACTTATTAGGAGGACTTCATGATGACCTCAGGGGAAACTGTTTCTTTCTTTCCCTTTGCTGTCCTTCTTTCCTTTTTTTAGCCGAGCAGTATGGCCTTCTCAGTGGGGCGGCCTCGATCTTGTTGTAAACCTGTGCGCTCGAGTTGTGTCACAAAACGGTGTAGTTAAAGTAACTGGGAGCTTTGTAATTAGTGGAGTGGAGGGGTTGAGATTTTATTTTTCAACCAAAATGAAAACACAATCTTATTATATAGGTTATATAGAGCTCCTCATACAACCAACCCCTCTAATTGGCTGCGGTAAATATTTGATTGATTGATTCATTGATGGATGTAGGCCTTTATTCGGTTGTTACTTTTCAATATTTGTTATAAAACTGTTTCTATAGTGAAGTTTTATTTCATGCTGGGTCTCTCCTCATGCATATTATTCTGAAAGCGTGTGTTGCTTCACCGGTGTGCGGTTGCAATTCTTTTGGTGTGCGGAACTAAATATATTTCCACCACAAGAGCCAAAGGTCCCAGAGTCTAGTATAGTGTTTGCTCAAACCATTGAGTCATCTTTGGTAAGAATAAAACTCAAGAATAAAAAAAGAGACATCGAACAACGTTCCTTTCTTAGCGTTGCATCCCGTGCGTTTTCACACAAAGCCGAGCGTGATGTCAGGGTTACTCCTGTGGTATCCTTGTTACTTCCACTGTATATACTGTAGCATTAACAGTCCATGCAATGGTTTTCTCGCACACAGAAGGCCCCGGTGTGCACAGACTCTCTTTGTGTTGCTTTGGAAATTTCCACTGCCAACCGACTCGCTGTGAGACTAAGCATGGCCGCTAGTCCCGCTGCAGGTACACGGAGCAAGGGAGGGAAACGGAGAGGAAACCGTGAGGAGGAATTTATGCTTTGACTCACTCACCAAGCCAAAATGAAATACAGCTGTGACATGCACCAAAGTGAGCTCTCTCAAATCCTATGTAGACTTTGGAAGTGTGGCCTTAACATATGAGTGCTTATTCAGTATCAGTGTTGAACTTTCTTTTTCTACTCTGGAAATAATTCACACCGTTATTTGTGCTTCTAGTGGTCTAGGTGTGGCTGTCATTTCGCCAGCGAAGACTCATTCACCAATAAACACGGAAAAAGATTTATTTTGAATGGTAACATAAGAGAGAATGTTTTGCATGATGAATCTTTGGCGTGAGCCCCGTCACGGAACCAGGACAACGTGTGGCCTTGGCATATCCTGCCAGGACTAGCAGGGGCGGAGCCTTCCCCTGGACCGGTAGACTGGGGCAGACCTGGTGGTGGTGGGGAGGAAGGGGGAGCAACGAACGAAAAACCTAAGCAGCAAAGAACATAGGTTAGGCTACTCTTTATAACGCAGGTGTAGGCAGGTGATTGGTGATTGGTAATTGGCAAACTGGTGCGTGTGATTTGAGTCCTCCTGGTAGAACTTGCTCTAAAGCTTACATTTCTTTAAGCACAAAGCCTAAACTGTTAACTCAACAGTGATGAAATCCAAAGAACAGCCGCCCAACATACCTGCAAACCTCTAATTAGGTTTGAGTTCACGATAATCCGTGAGTATCCCAGCGCCTTGATTGGGACCCCCCTGGTCTTGTTTTATAGGCTCAGGGCCGGGACTAGCTCAGCCCCACCGCCAAACACCACCCCCACTGCGTCGTATCACCCCCTAGTCCCTCATCATCACCGCAGAGCTTGGTCGAGCAGCGGTGTGTTTTGGGTTTGTTTAATGGTACACCATATACGTGTCGGAAGTGTATGCTCACACTGGGGTGGTCTTTACGCACACGCGGGGACAAGCATTCCCCCCTCATCTTAATTTACTCAATGCATGACGACGCAAAGACCGCGAGCGATGAGGTGGAGAGTGCTAGGGGATCTTCAACATGTATGGCATGTTGAAATGATGCCATTCTGTTGCCCTGGCTGACTACTTGTGGATGTTGGAGGTTGTTGCTCAAGTTAGAATAAAATAGTGTGTTCAAGTTTTAGCCTCACAGATGTGCAGGTGCTCAATCATCTTTAGTTATGAGCTACCTTTCACACGGCTCAAAGGAACGGTTGAAATACGTTCCTCGGGTGATCGCTGCCTCTGCTTTTCTGTCCGTGGGTTCAAGTCGTCCGAAGATGTGTTGTGCTGAGAATGCTGAAAGGTCCAAGCAGTGAGTTAGTTGTTGTGTTTCTCCGAAGCTCCAGTCCCCCCCATCTGTTAACTAACACTGACGCTTTCCTTAGTCCAAAGTGTTCTCCCAGCTACGCTGTTGACTTTAAATTGCCTTGAAGCGCTTGGAGCTCGCCTTGTTTACACGCTGGTCCTCAGGACGGCCTGCCAGGCGGGGCCACGGGGGGTCCCTCTCTGTCTAATACCCCCACTTGGGCTCACACTCAGGCCGGAGCCTTCGGCACACACTTCCATGTCTAGCAGGAGGGCCTCGTCTTGGCCCCGCAGTGCTGCTCAGGCCACAGTGTTTTGACAGATGTGTGGGTCCAAGGCCAAGAGGGCAATCTTCTCCCTCAATGGTCCAGCCCACCCCTTGACATGGAGGGATGGAGCCAAGACGCCTGTGGCTGGCAGATGCAGCCCCGGCAGGGAAACAACACTACCTTGAGGCTGGATAGCTGAACGAAATCTGCTTGCTACAGCCAGCCAACCAGGGGCCAGATTTGAGTTTCCCAAGAAGAAATTCTCAGGTTGCAAAATATTTTCCTTAGAGCCTTCCATTTTCTTAAGAATTTCTTGGAACTATTTCCTTAAGAAGAAGTTAATTCCATTCTTACAATCTTTTTTTAAGTGTTCGAAGGAAAAAAACTGATGTGATGAATATGTCGGTTCCCAAGACCCTTTTGCGAATCCAACCCAATTCCTATTATTTACTACAGCATTTTAAAGATAAAGGTAAGTCAGTTGAGTCCTAGACAGTATTCTGTCTGCTAGTGTAAAGCAGCAGGGCTGTTTCCGGAAATTATCAAGCACATCACCATCCTGTTTGCTTCTGAAAATAAACTCTAACAAACCTCAACCAAGAGTGAAACATTGTAATAATATTCACAGATACATATATATACAAATTGTGGCTACAGTTTATATATACAGTACGCATGTATAGAGGATCAGACATATCTGTATAAAGTAGCACTGTATAGAGATGTTTATCTACGTTGGACAAACAGCAAATACGTTTCTGGCAGTCTGGTTGCAGCTTTTGCAGACTTTGCAAATGTTCTTTTTAATTGTAATTGTTTACAGAGACTTACAGAGAAGTACTCTCTGTGTGCACACATATGGCAGAAAGGTTTCCCTTAATCATTTCATCAGCCGTAACCATCGCTGTGTTCTTTTTTTCCACGGCCTTTGACACCCAAATCTGAGGAAATCCTAGAGAATGATTACTGTATTGCCAACATTTCAAGACCATTTCTGACCATTTGGATAAGTGTTTTTTAACCCTTAAAAGCATACTGCAAAATTGCAATCATCAGCTTCCTGTCTGGTGTATGAAGAATGCTTTCAGAGTTTTGTAATTCAGGGATTTGTACACTTGGTATGTCCTTCCCAAACGTGGTAGCCAAAGGGCCCTAGGTCAGATTTCGCCAAGTTCCAACAAACCCCCTGACTTTATCTTTTAGCAACCACAGTGTTTGATTATGCATCCTACTGCGTTTAGTAATGCATCAACTGAGGTTAATGTTAGATAACATCATGAGAATGACAGAAAATGTTGCAATTTTGGTACTCCTTTGCATAGTTGTTGCTGCTGTTTTTTGGTTTATTTTGCTGCATGGCCAAAATATGTGCTGTAGCAAAATGTAGCTGGATCAAAACAGCTTGGGTTTCATTTCATACAAAGTCTCCTGTTTTCCCTTTTTCACAAGGGTAAATGTTTTCGATTGACACTCAACCACAGCCTTCTCTTTTTCAATCATGGTCAGAGTTCAGCCACAAAGTATGTCACTTCCCCATACATCCTGCTTGTCCCCTTTACATCTCAGTGTCGTCATCCTGTGGAATAAATGCTTTCGCCTGCCTGCCTTTGTGTTTCTCATTTCTGACCCAATGCTTTCTTCTTGTCTTGCAGGAATCCAAGAGGGTACAGAGTGCACCAAGTGTAAGAATGACTGGGCGTTGAGAGCAGCTATAGCCCTGCTCTACGTGCTGTGTGCCCTGCTCACCATAGCGGTGGCCGTGCTCGGATACAAAGGTAAGTCTTCGTTTGTGAATAGTCCCTCCGTGAACAAGGTTCATAATTCTTAAATCAGTAATTTTTTTCATTAACTGAATGTGTCTTATTGTAAGTGATTAGCATTGTGACAATATTGTCAGGAAATCAACTAGTGTTGAGTGGTCAATTGGATTGGTTTTGATTATATGCATAGCAATTTTGAGCAGTGATTCATATATGGCACATCATATTATACGGAAACTCAACTATTAAATACAATTTTATAGACTACCAGGAGTGGGGTTTGAACCCACAAGGTCAGATGTCCATTTGATGGTGATGACATAAAGTTACAGCCATCAAGGGACACACTTAGATTTTTCACATCATGGTAGGCAAGATCTAGGGCCCTATCTTGCATCCGGCGCAGTTGACTTTCTACAGTGACGCATGTGTCGTTGCTAGTTTGCAACTGGTGCAGAGCGTTGTTTTCCCTCCACCGCCACGCGCCTGTAAATTAGGGAATGATATTGCGCCCAAAGGGGCGGTTCGGCGAAAGGAGGCAGCGTGTTCTGGCGCAAACGTTCCCTGGTGCTATTTTGCAGTTTCAGAAAACAATTGCGCCACAAACCAGGAAATACCTAGTTTAAAGTCAGTGGCGCGTTGTTCAGATGCTATTTTAAGGGCGCATGCATAATGTTGCTTGTGCACCTCGCGCATACACTTTGCTTCTCTCATCTACCTAGCCACACATTCTTGGTAAATTATTTGGGAAAGAACAGCTGATACAGCAGTAATAAGTTGTACTTTTAATTCAATGCATCTGCAAACACCGTACAGCATACACATATTTTCTTGACACAGACATTGTGTGCAAGCCCATAACTTTTAGGATTGATGAGTATTTGATTGTGAGAAAACATCATTTTACCGCGAGTGAGTGTTACATGTGTGTGTATGTGTAAAAGAATGAATGGATGTGGGCGCGCGTGTGTGTATGTGTAAAAGAATGAATGGATGCGGGCGTGCGTGTGTGCGGCCATCTGAATCTGTCTCATCGGAGACTGCAGACGCGCTGTCAAAATATCAACCCGTCAGATTCAAATGTGCTCATGGCTCTTAAAGGGGATGGGAGATGGCACTCTCATTGGTTTATTGCACGCTACGCCCAAACCACACCTACGGGTGATAAGGCTACTTCAGACCAACCCTTTTTAGATTTGCGCCGGGCGCAAGAGTCATTTATGCTCCGGTAAAATATCAACATCGCCATAGAACCGCCCATAAAGCTACTTGCGCTTGGTGCTTCTCACTTGCGTTTCAGACCATTAAAATAGGGCCCCTAGTGACTTGAATTGTATTTGAGAAGCCACAGGTAGACAGACCGAGGTACAGAGGAGTGTTGGAGAGCTTGGGTAGGTTGAAGACCTAGCCAGGTTGCTGCATTAGGGATGAGCTGCAGACTTGCTTGGTCTTCTGGATGAGGAACAGTTGTATCCTCCTGATTTTGTGAAGTATCACTCGCAGGAGTGGGTAGTCACAGAGATGTTGGCAGTGAAGGGTCATCCAGGCTCACTCCCAGGTTTCTAGCCGCCCCAGCTGCAGACACCACATTGTTCTCAATATTGATGGAGAGTATGTCAATGGTTGATTTGCACTGCCACCTAGGTTACAAACATTGAAAAATACAGAGTTCTGTGTCTACATAGCTGTGTGAATGAATGCCAGAACCTAGTGACTTGGTGGACAGAGAGAAGGGATGGACCCCCGAACAGAAGCCATAGAAAACCAGCAGTAAGAATACATGGTTAAGACAACTTGATTGCATATGTCATTTACAAACTCAGTATAACAGCAGCATGAACCAACATATATATAGTTTAAACACAAATACAGGAAGTTATAAGTTTACCAGGAGTGGGGTTCGAACCCACGAGGACAAATGTCCATTGGATCTTAAGTCCAACGCCTTAACCACTCGGCCATCCTGGTGATGAAATCTGATGATGGTCATCAAGGCACACATTTTGCCTTTTTTACATCCTGTTAGGCTAATTCATTTGTGTATCATCTGCATAGCTGTGTCAGGAAAAGGTGCATGAATGATTGTCTCTGGTGACTGATCTGCCTTCCATCCAGACTGGTGATGGGCTTGAAGGTTGTTCTGTTGGACCTATGTCAATTTAGAAATTGTCCAGTCTGACATCTTAACACAAAGATAAAAGGTACAATTATACCAGGAGTGGGGTTCGAACCCACGAGAACACATGTCCATTGGATCTTAAGTCCAACGCCTTAACCACTCGGCCATCCTGGTTGTATTTTAGCAATATTGTCTTCACATTAAAATTTGAAGCATAACTTTATGACGTCCTCAGGTATTAAAGGGGACATATCATACCACCAGGGGTGAGTGTGATTAGTCATTACAAGCCGTTTTCAAAATGTGCAGCATTGTGACATCACAGGTGGGCGTGTCCACCTAGATGTGTGACGGATAGATGAGCAGTGTTTGCTACAGTCTACTGGGTAGGCTGGTAGACTGATCTATCCAGCACACATCTAGATGGACACGCCCACCTGTGATGTCACAATGCTGCACATTTTCAAACCTGCTTGTAATGGCTAATCACACTCACACCTGGTGGTATGATATGTCCCCTTTAACATGATTTTCAAAGTCAAAGTTAGCGTATTTGTTTTGGTAATATACCAGGAGTTGTGTTTTAACCCAAAATTTTGCATGAAATCATTGGTACATGCTTCTCTGAGATCTTGCCAGAGCAGTGTTGTATCGGAAAGTTTAAATACTACCAGGAGTGGGGTTTGAACCCACGAGGATATACATCCATTGGATCTTAAGTCCAACGCCTTAAACCCTCGGCCATCCTGGTTCTACAGTACTCAGATTATTTCAATTTTAAAACAAGAAATAGTTGAAGAATAATTTTAAAACATTTAGGATTAAATGATCAGAGATTATTATGATTTTAAACAACTGCAACTTAACTACTTAAATTGGTTTGAAACCACTGGAGTAATAGCCTAGTAGGGTTTGAACCCACAAGGTACATGTCCATTTGAACAAAAGTAATATGCCTTAACCACTATGCCATCCTGGGGGTGTGTGGTTTTTGAAACAGGAAGCAGTATGATTCCCTGTTGTGCCCAGTATTAATTGTAATTCTACCCTCATCATGTACATTCGAGGCTTCACTACTCAGACATCCTGGTTTTAAGCTAGACAGATATGATAGTAATGAAAGCAATTCATGGCTTTGATATAGAAGGACTAGCATGCAAGCCAATCTCTTATGCAAAATAGTCGCATACAACACTAGTATCAAATTGAATAGTACATTCCACAGGCCAGTGTAAAGCTACGTTATGTTTGAAAGATTGAAGTCTACCAGGAGTGGGGTTCGAACCCACGAGGATATACATCCATTGGATCTTAAGTCCAACGCCTTAACCACTCGGCCATCCTGGTGATATGTTACAATTTAGCCATCTAGGATTATTTTTTTTAATGTTTTAATAAATATTTGTGAATCCAATAAATCTCCTCTAATTAAAAGGGTTCTGTACAGTACTATATCTTCTTTAAATATGATCTAAAATCCACCCAGTGAAGAATGCACATACAAAAGATGCAAAAAGTTCAGTGTGTTACAAAGGTTATAAATATCATCACATCTATTCTATTTATTCCCAACACTATGTCTCTGTGCTTTAACCTCAGCAATACTCTTTAGTCACTTGGCATTGCCTACAACTGGGGATGGGGAGTGCTATTGTTGCACAACCTGGCTCTAGTGGCTCATCTTTTCAGATCAATCTCAGTCCAAAGCCAGCAATGTTCTGTTGCTGAAAGCATCCACTGCCCAATTATCATGGGGAAAACAACCCTTAGAAGACTCAAGGCAGACCTTTAGGTTTTAGGTATGTTTACGAATTATAGCAACTGCAATTCAACTACCTAAATTGAGTTGAAACCAGTTCCTATTTATACAACTAAAAACTCTATAAACTCTACCAGGAGTGGGGTTCAAACCCACGAGGACATTCATCCATTGGAACTTAAGTCCAATGCCTTAACCACTCGGCCATCCTGGTGATGACAATTGACTATGGTCATCAAGCAAGCCGTTTTCACATCATGGTAGTCGACTTCAGTTGTGTGTCATCTGCATAGCTGTGTTAGGAAGAGCTATGTGATTGAATGTCTCTGTTGAGTGGCCTGCCTTGAATCCAGACTTGTGATTGGTGTGAAGTTTGCTATGGTGGACCTTTGTCAATTAAGGATATGGAGGTAAAAGTCTACCAGGAGTGGGGTTCGAACGCACGAGGACACGTGTCCATAAGAACTCAAGTCCAACGCCTTCCAACCAATCCGCCATCCTGGTTTTAAATCATATAAATTATCTTCATATTAAAACTTGAAGCATAACTTCATCATGATTTTCAAACCCTTACAGTGAGCATCCAGATTTGTGAATCCAATATCTCTCATCTTATTCATAGGGTTCTGTACAGTTCTTTAACTTCTTTAAATATGAACTAAGATCTATCTGGTGAACAATGCAAGAAAAAAGTTTGGTGTGTTATAAAAAGCAGCATATATATACTACATATTCCGCCCACCACGATGTCTCTGTGCCCTTTGCTCATCTTTACTCTTCAGTCGCTTGACATTGCCTTTAAGTCAGCCATAGGGATAGGGAAGCTATGTTGTCTCTTCCAACATAGCTTCTAGTAGCTCACCTTTCATATCAATCTCAGTCCCAAGCCTTCCTGACACAAGTCAACGATGTTGCATTGCTGCACTGTTAACCTAGATATTATTAAATCTGTGTTTGAACACAAAGATATGAAGTTAATTGTCTATCAGGAGTGTGTTTCGAACCCAAAAGGACAAACATCCATTATATCTTAAGTCCAATGCCTTAACCGCTCAGCCATCCTGGTGATATTTTGTGTTCATCAAGGGACAAATACTTAATAGTTTACACTTACAGTGAAGAAAAAAAGATACAAAGGGTTCAGTGTGTTGAATAAAGGCTATAAATATCGTCACATCTATACTATATATTCCTCACACTAGCTTCCCACAAGCTCCCACTAAGATGTCTCTGTGCCCTTACCACATCACTACTCTTTGGCCACTTGACATTGGGGATAGGGAGTGCGCTGTTTGCACAACATTGCTCTAGTTGCACATCTTTCATCCTTTCAGACCCATCTCAGATCCGGTCGTAAGCCGTCTTGACCCAAGGTAGCAAATATTATCACAGAGAACATCACCCCTTGAATACATGCTGCGTATTACCCAACCCTAAACAGCCCTAAACAAATCATAATAAATCATCCAGCCAGAGAGCCAGATTATTAGCCAGATGGAGACAAAAGAAAAACAGTACAACCTCCAAGGACAAGTAAAAACAGGTAGAAAGTTAAAAATGAATACATTTCTGGTCACTGTTGTGGTTGTGGGTGCTCTGGCTAGGTTTGAAGTGAGCCAATGTGATTCTGATGGTTTGGGCTATAATGTCTCCCAGATGATCATGCGGGGACCACCTTGGCTTAACAACCTGCGGGCAACTTTATGGCTTATTGGCCATTTGTCATCTCATGAACCACAGGGTGGACTCACAACTGGACTAAGGTGTCCAGGAGGGAGACTTTACTATGCAGCAAACCAACGCAGGGTGCAAAATACAGCAGTCTTCTCGCTCATCTGCCTTTATAGGCTGGAGCAGTGCATTTACATCCACCACTGCACAACTCATGTCTATTCTGGCTCGCTGTGTGTGTCTTTGGGGTGTGTTTCTGCATGTGTGTGTTAGTGTGTGTGTGTGTGTGTGTGTGTGTGTGTGTGTGTGTGTGTGTGTGTGTGTGTGTGTGTGTGTGTGTGTGTGTGTGTGTGTGTGTATGTGCTCATGTGCGTTTGAGTGTGTTGGAATGCACGTAGAGGATGTAATCTGCAAGACCTCAGAACCACCTTTAAACTCTGTTTGGTTCCCAGGTCTTTGGCTCATAACAAGGGCACAGCCAATAAATCCTGATACTGACCACATGAGTAATGCAGACTGGAACACTACTGTGTATTGTGTAATGTGTGACTTTCCAATAGAGGGAGCAGATGGAACTGCTGAGCTGGAAAATGAAACAGAAAATATAAGGGAGGAAAAAAAACAGTTTGCAGAGGAGTGGCTGGTGGCACGAGAGTTGAGGTTAGGGCTGAGGAACACTGAGTAGAAGATATCTGCAGAGACACGTACTCCCAATTTTTCAATGAAGCCATGCAAAGGGTAAAAGGAGTGGGACCGGAGAGCAAGGGAGTGGGACTAACAAAGTATATTATCCCACTAACTGAAGGTTGTTTATTTGTGAATGTGCATCCGATTGTGGTTGAACAGATAAGAGAGAGAGGGATAAAGAGAGGCTGATATAGTGATAGAGAAAAGGGAGATAGAGTGGGAGGGAGAGAGACATGTCAGATGAGTTGTGTACACAGAGCATCAGACAAGGGTGGTAGAGAAGGAGGGATAGAAAGTGTGTATGATTGTGGTGGTGGAAAGACTGTGTGTGTGTTGGTGTGTCTGTGTGTGTGTGTGTATGTGTGTGTGTGTGTGTGTGTGTGTGTGTGTGTGTGTGTGTGCGTGTGTTTGTGTATTGGGGGGTGGAGGTTAGCTTGTTTTTTTTAAAGCTAACCTCCAAGCGTGCTTCTGGCCCTCAGAGTTGACCAAAGACCTTTTGAATTCCTCTCTGGTGTTTTTGTTGTGCAGAGAGCATGCTATTGTTTTCTGTTCACCACTTCTTGAATGACAACAACGGGGGCCTCAGAGGGGCCTCCAGTACTGTTGCTCAGCCAAACATGGAACTTCAGCACCCAGATGTAGGGAGAGGAAAATAGAACTGCTGTACTACAGCCAGAGTTTGGTTTTAGTGTCAACAACTATGAACAATGATCATCTGCTCAATGGGGCGGGGAAAAGGGAGTATTTATGCACACACTCCGGCAGAAAATTAAGATTGTGCAACTTTTTAACGATTTAACACCGCTGAACAACGGTTAAGATTGTGCAGACAAAAGACACTTTCGTGACCTCTAGTGGTGAAAAGCAATCATTACAAAATATTCTCGACCAAATAATTATGGTCATTAGGGAAGTTTGATGAAATATATATATTTTTTTGACTTTGTGTGTTATTTTTTGTGTATTTTAATGTACTCTACTGAAATCACAAATAGCCATGCTTTGGCAGGCAGGTCAGTTTGGTCAGTGTTGAAAATAAAAAACATTTGGGTGAAATGCAACCAAATTCAAGCAAACCAAAATGAGATTATAGCAAAGGATGTTTTTCTATTCTTTTAGATTGAAGTTGGTTCATGCTGACCAATCCTCTCTTTCATTAATCATTCTCGCGCACATTGTTTTTCAGTGGTGCAGAGGATGGATGACGTTACGCTACAAAACTCTGCAGGTAAGATCTGAAGACCTTAACCACCAGTATGAGCCCCAGTGAGAGAAAAGTAATCTGCCTTTTTCTCTTTCTCTGTCTTAAGCAGAACCAAAATCGACCCGTGAGACATTCATAGAGGAAACATCGTGGTTGCGTACTACATGTTTGATTCAATCACATCATGTCGGGGCGCTGTCCTTTCAGAGCACCACGTCAGCGAGAAATCGGCCAACGCCACCAGTGCCATTCAGACCTTCCAGTCCAACCTTCAGACCCTACAGAGCCAGCTGCACGACATCGCCCAGCGGGCCGGCGCCAACCAGGCCCTGCTGGACGAGCTCCAGGAGACGGGCGAGGACACGCAGAGGGGCCACGTGTCCCTGCAGGGCGTCGTCGACGGCAACGCGGCGTCCCTGCTCCGGGTCAACCAGACGCTGTCCTCCTACAGCAGCACCATTGAGGACCTGCAGACGGACACGGCCTGGCTGCAGTCGGCGCTCCAGGGCCAGGCCAGGGACCAGGGCGAGGCGGCGGTGGGCATCAACGCCCTGAACATCACCCAGGCCCAGCAGCGCGGCCTGCTCAGCAACCTGCAGAAGACTGTGGAGGCCACGGGGCAGGCCGTGCAGAAGCTGAAGAACGACTACCAGGGCCTGCAGCAGACGGCCAGGCAGACGCAGGCGGACTCTGTCTGGCTGAAGGAGAAAGTCCAGAACCTCCACGTGGTGGCGGCCAACAACTCGGCGCAGTCCCGCTCCAACGGAGAGGCCTTGGAGGACATGGGCTCCCAGCTGGGCTCGCTGGCGCTGCAGATTCAGAACACGTCTTCGGTGACAGAGGGACACGACCAGAGCCTCCGCGAGCTGATGGACCGCCAGCGGGACCACGACAACGCCACCTCGGCGCAGTTCGACGGCTTGGAGGCGCGGCTGGACCGACAGGAGAGCGGCATGAACCGCGTGACCGGGAACGTGAGCTTCGCCTCGCAGCTCCTGGGAGCCATCAGCACCGACCTCAACGGCCTGCGGACCTGCGCGGAGACGGTGGCCCACCACGCAGACCTGCTGCTGGCCCTGAACGGGAGCGTGAGCGAGGCCAAGGCGGACAGCGTGGGGCTGCGGACCCAGCAGGACGAACTGGCCGCCCGGCTGGACCAAGAGGTCAGCAACCTGTCGCTGGTGATGGAGGAAATGAAGCTGGTGGACAGCAAGCACTCGAAGATCATCACCAACTTCACCATCATGCAGGGTAAGAACGGGAGAACGTCCTGGGCCAGGAGTCGGTGGAGTCTCACCATGTCTGTCTCAAAAGTTGGTCTGCATTATAAGTATCATTTTTGTCAAATAATAAATAAAGAGGACATCTGTTGTTATGTCATCTAGGTCCCCCAGGTCCGAAAGGCCCCAGAGGTGACAGGGGGCCGCAGGGCCCGGTGGGCACGTCGGGACAGAAGGGTGAGAGAGGGGACAAAGGCATGACGGGCGGCCCGGGACCTGAAGGACTAAAGGGTGCTGCCGGACCATCAGGGGTGCCGGGTTCTAAGGGAGCGACCGGGGACCGGGGCGTCCCCGGAGCCAAAGGGTCCCGGGGATCGTCAGGTCGGCCAGGCCCTGCGGGGGAGAAGGGGGAGTCCGGCACTCCGGGGGCTAACGGCTGGGAAGGACAGAAGGGGATGCCGGGATCACAAGGGCCTCAGGGGCCGCGAGGACCTTTCGGGGCTCCTGGGTCAGAGGGACCTCCCGGGCCCGTCGGCCCCCCTGGTATGCCGGGGCCACCGGGGCGTCCGGCGGATCCCCCTGTGCAACCCCAACCCCCGCCCGCTGTACACCCACACACTCCCCAGCAGGACAAACCCCCTCCACCCTCCAAGCCGGTCCCAGAACCAGAGACCCCCCTGGTGTCCCACCAGGTGCAGCCCCCTGCTGACCCCACCGTGGTACCTGGTGAGTGAGACCATTACAAATCATACACCACTGGTATGGGCATTATTGGGTGAATGGGATAATCAAATTCTGTTCTGCATGTATTATCAAGGTGCAGTTTGAGTAACGTTGTTTTTTTTTTTACATATGTATGCATGTATACATTTATATTTGTACATTTGTACGTTTCAGGCTGCCCTCTTGAATGGATTTCCTTTGGAGACAGCTGCTACTACTTCTCCTCTGGGGCTCAGAAGTTCAATTTTGACGAAACCAAGATTTTCTGTACCAACATGTCATCCTCTATGGTCATGATCAACAGCAATGAGGAGCAGGTACAATAAAGCTGACCAGCCCAATGACATTACCCAGTTATTGTCTTTTCCTACTGGTGAAAACATATCGATTTTAAAACATTCAAATAAGAAGGATATGTTGACTTCAATTGGGTTTCGTGACAAATGATTTCATTAAAAGGTTCTGTTCTTTTCAGGAATGGATAAAAAAGCAGATTGCCAGAAAGGGCTACTTCTGGCTTGGCTTGACAGACTTGGAGACGGAGAACGTGTGGAAGTGGGTCGATGGGACCCTACCCGTTTTCACGTGAGTACCCTCACCTGGGCGTGAACTCAGCTCAATGCAACTCAACCAATTCACTAGTAAGTCACTTAGCAAACAAGACTAAGCTTTTTTTCTACAGAGTGGATTTTAGAAGTGACGATCTCAAGTATTTTTCTCTGGTGGTTTTGGTTCCAGGAAGTGGAAACCTGGCCAGCCTGACAACTGGGCCCACGGCCACGAGGAGGGAGAAGATTGCGCAGGGCTCATCCAAGGGGCCTACTGGAACGACTTCTTCTGCACGGACCGCATCGGCTTAATCTGTGAACAGCCTTCCAGCTGTCAGTAGGCTTTTAGTGAAGATTACATCGCCTTGCTTTTTCCATTTTTCCCATCGATTCGAGCTGTTGATAGATTGGCTGATTCCAGTGTGGTATTGCATACTTTTAAAGTTACAACAGTCATTTTTCCAATATTCCATTTTCGTATGGGGTTTTGTTTATTTTACCTTATTTAAGTTTCATAGCCCTGATAAACAATTGCCTCATTCTATCATATCATTCTGTCATTGTATCACTAGTATTTTCTTATTTATGTGCCTATGAAAATGAACTAAATTCATTTTTTTTTGCTCTCTTCCTGCTTTTCTCCACAGTGGGGTTGGCTGTCTTATAGCATCGTTCTGTCTTTCGGAAAAGCTGAAGAGGAGGACAAGCAGGGATGATGAAGGACTGCAAGAGATATTTTAGATTACTAGAGGACGCTGATAAAGTACCCGTCAGCCTGTTCCAGCGTCACGGGGATGGGGACAGGGCTGTATATCACTGTTTGGAAGACAATTTGCTCTGTAAAGTCAAAGTGCAGAAATCCACTTGTACTGATACAATATTTGTACTAAAGATTGAATGAGAATGTAGTCCTTTGATTCGGTGTTGCTTAATCAATTACGGTGAAGCCGCTGTTGTATAGTTGATTGTGTAAATAATACTTAACTAAAAGGTGCGGTGTCATCAATGGAATATCATATTTTAACTTGTTAAAGTTTTACTTGTTTACTTTATTCTCAGTATTTTGTTGATTACACCTATTTTGTTAATAAAGCATCACTATTTTTGTAATGGTTCAGATATAGTCCACATATTGATGTGTTCAAAATAAAAATAAACAAGAATGAAAAATATCTTGCTCCCATCTTTTAACCAACGTGTCAAGCGTCCAATGTATGTGCAGAAAGCTAATAATAACAGTATACGGGCTGTTGTACATTTACAATACAAATATTTTTTCCCATATTATAATCAGGGAAAGCCTACGTAACAGTTTCTGAATATTAGTTATTCTATGTGCTTTGTTAAGAGTTTTGATGATCAATGGAGTGTCTCATTTAATCTATATGAATCCATAAACCATGTGCCCAGGTATATAAAAGTAGCAGAACTATAATTAGTTAAGAGTTTTGATGACCAATGGAGTGTCTCATTTAATCTATATGAATCCATAAACCATGTGCCCAGGTATATAAAAGTAGCAGAACTATAATTAGTAATGGGCGACACTTGCTACACATAGGAGACCCATACGGTAAACTGGAAGAAATTGATAGGACATTTAAAAGACTTGAATATAGTGAAACCAGGCATCATTACACGGTTATACCGAATTTGACAAAATACACATAGGAGAAGGTCTACTCCATCGATACGACACTGTCATGTGATCGCCGTCGCCTGACGATGACATTCGAGTTTCTACGACATAGGACATTCACTCGGTGATTCGACAGATATTAATACGGTCACAATGTATCGATATATCCCTTGTGAGACTGTTGTTTATCACACGGTGTCAGGGGTCGACGTGTGAACGGGACGTTCGTACCGTTTAGTCCCCCGATTACCCACAATGCTCAGCTTGTTGCCGTCTGTTAAAGGGATGACTGTGTAGCTTCTGCTAGCCGCCGCCTGCGAGCGATTTATATCCACTAAGTTAACGGTATGACGACTCGTACCGTGTAACGCTGTACACAAAAGTGAAAGACAAAAAAGAGAGAAGAAGGCGGAATCTGTTGTCAACACATCAGCCATGCCTCTCTTCACGACAAACCCCTTTGACCAAGATGTTGGTGAGTGAAACGTCTACATAAATAGTGGTCAGTGAACGGTTAGCCCTTAGCAGGCGGCTAGCCCTTACGAGCTAAGTTAGAACTGTTACCTGGAAATTATTGTTGTACACCCAACTATTTCTGTGCACGTGTATTCATGCGTGTCTTTTTCGTGGCCTGTCTAGACAAATGTCAACAATCGCCTTAGGTTTTAGCAACGTCAGTCCTGGCTGCACTGAACCCCATTAAGTTACAGTAGGGTTACTGGTGTGCTAGCTGTGTTAAGAACAGATGCTCGAATATCATCCAGCCTTAAGGAGAATATAAGACGAATATAAGCGAATATAAGAATATTAGTTACGTTATAAACGCCTGAGGCTTGGCGATGTGGAAATGAAATTGTGATAAACTGATCCTGGGCTGAATGCCAGTGTGCTCTTCGGTAAAGGATGCTCAGACACACCTATTGAGGTAGGTCTGTGTGTTCCCTGGACCCACGTCATCTAGGGTTAGAACCCTCTGCTGCATGTTTTATAGTCTCTCTGCCCTGGGTGAAAAATTGCCTCAGAATCATCAGCGAGTCATGTTTATTAATAACACTCTGGATTAGTCGCGTAATGTTTGTATCGCTGGTTTGCTGAAAGATATAGTGGAACTGTGTGCATGTGGGAAACCGCAACGATATTTACTAGTTCCTCTTCCTGTGGTTTACCGCTCTAGTGTCCTTTAGTTGCATTTTTAATATTTACACACAATGTGTGAGCCACACTGTACCTCAGCACAAACCAAAACATCCTGCTAGTTATAAATATGTTTTAAGTGCAATGTGTGTCTTTTCAAGAAACCTGATGATACAAGTTTCACTTGATTCTTCCCTGCAGAGAAAGCAACCAGTGAGATGAACACAGCCGAGGACTGGGGCCTCATTTTGGACATCTGTGATAAAATAGGACAGTCCCGTACTGGGTGGGTTTCTATCGTCATCAAGTAGCATGATAATTGTATTGATAAAAGCCATTTCCCAAAGGCCACAGTGTGGCCACTGAAAGACACTCACAGTCAGTGTCTTTCATTTGTATAACCAAGAAGCCCATAAATCGGGAATGAGCCTTGATTAATAGCTTTTGAATTAATAGCTTAATATAGTGGGCTAAACTGGAGCAGTATTGGAGCTTTTGTGATTATGCTTCTTTGTCATTCACTGATCACTAGACCTTTTTGAGTTTTGACCTTTTTATTATTGCATTCCAGTCCGAAAGAATGTCTTCGCTCGATAATGAGACGAGTGAACCACAAGGACCCGCATGTGGCCATGCAGGCACTGACTGTAAGCACATTTATTGAGTGGCCTTCTGTTTCAAATCCTCTGTTGGCATGTTGGTAAATTAATACAATGCTGTATCATTGAATGAGTGGTTATTTTATCTGAGGTAAATCTAAAGAAAATGTTTTAAGCATTTATTTCAGACTTGTTTTCCAATTCCCTCTACTACTGTCCCGACAGCTACTTGGCGCCTGTGTTTCAAACTGTGGGAAAATATTTCACTTGGAGGTGTGCTCCAGGGAGTTTGCTAGTGAAGTCAGCAATGTTCTGAACAAGGTAAGATAGTCGTGGATCTTTTGATTTCAAATAATTTGAATTCGAGCAAAATCCGCACTGCTTCATTTTGCTTGTATGAATCACAACGCCCCGAGCCCCTTGATAACAGATTGGAGTATGGTTCTGTGGGTCTGTGTGGGCGTATGTATGCATGTGTCTGTGTGTGTGTGTGTGTGTGTGTGGGCATGCACGTCACTAGGGCCACCCGAAAGTCTGTGAGAAGCTGAAGGCCCTGATGGTGGAGTGGGCGGAAGACTTCCGGAACGATCCTCAGCTTAGCCTCATCTCGGCCATGATCAAGAACCTCAGAGAGCAGGGGGTCACCTTCCCGGCCGTGGGCTCCCAGGTAGCGCTGCAGTGAAGCCCTGGTAGATCAGTAGTGCTCACATTGGCAGAAAAACAAAACCCACGCTCGTCTTCTGGCTTTTGGTCTCGGTTTCAGCCATGGTTGAGAATGCTTTGAGTCATCGCCCTTTGATGGTTGTTTTGGTTTCGCGGTGCACACTGACGGTGGCTGTAATCATTGGTTTTAGGCTGCAGAACAGGCAAAGGCAAGCCCTGCGTTGGTTGCCAAGGACCCTGCCACCGCCTCCACTAAAAAGGAAGAGGAAGACCTGGCCAAAGGTAACGGCTTGATTGGGACGTTTTCTTTAAAAACTTTAGACTTGGAACATTACAAACGCCGTACTATTAACGGGCCACCAAGGTTTGGTTCTGTGATGCCACAACTCGAATTAATGAGATATCGTAAGATATCCATCGAAATTGTCTACCAGATCCTGGGGGCCTTTCTTGCAATGGCTTGGAGAGACCCAGGAATCGTGCTTCCGAGGGATTTCACTGTCTCAGGCGGTCCGTGTGTAGAAACGTGTCGGGTGCTCACCGGACACACGATGGCACTTGTTCGCGTCAGCCCCGACATCCGATTGACCCAGCCGCCCCGGTCTGTCCACAGCCATCGAGCTATCGCTGAAAGAGCAGCGAGGGCAGCCTCAGGGCTCCCTGTCCAGCCTCTACCCCAGCGCCTCCAGCCTGCTCTCCTCTCACAAGGCGGATGGCCGGAAGGTGCGCGCCATCTACGACTTTGAGGCGGCCGAAGACAACGAGCTCACATTCAAGTCCGGGGAGATCATCACCATCCTGGACGACAGGTGACCTTTAGGGCTCACACACACGCACACACTCACGACTATGGGATTAGTAATCATCATAAACGGTGCCGGCCGTGTCTCGATTGAGTTGTTTACTGGTTTTCCTTCCGCTGTGAGGATTTCGGTAACGGCCTCCTCGATTTAATGTTGATGAATGGACAAGGCTTCACGTTAGAGGTTAGCGTCTCCATCAATAGTGAGAGGGGCTTGCAAAAGTGCCTCGTTAATTTGGGCCTCTGTGATTGGCCCCGCTGCACTATTGTAAAGATCATGCAGATCGAATTGATCCAATTGCCACCGTAAAGAATTATGTCGTTCAGTTTGAATCACTTTCACCTTTTTTTAATATGAGGTCACATATTAACGTTGTTCCAGCACCACAAAAACACCCAGTGGTACTGAAGGTTTTTCTTTTTGGTTTGCTTTCTCATTTGACCACAGCGACCCCAACTGGTGGAAAGGGGAAACATACCAGGGAGTGGGCCTCTTCCCCTCCAACTTTGTAACTGCGGACCTAACCGCAGAGCCAGAGATGGGTGAGTCCACACACACGCACACCAACACGCACACACTCACACACACACAATGAGTCCAAATGTGTACGCGTACACACACACCCTCTCCAATGGGATCCACTTTGGTTTGCCCGGCCAATCCGCTCTTTCATTCGCCCATTAGCACTATTGCCTTATTGATTCTACTCGTGAAAATACCTTTTGTCAGTAGCCTCCCTGGAGCAATCGAAGAAAAACAAAGCACAATTATAGACTCCCATCAATCCCTTCCTATACAGAGTGTTAAGCCCTTGTTTACCAGTGATGGGAAGGGGTTGACCCCGCCATCCTTCATCCCCTCTTCCGCTGCTCCGTGTCCCAGTGTGGGTTTGTCTCAGGTCGGCTGCAGTTCAGCTGCGGCGGGAAAGATGATGACGCAGCTGGCTGTACGAAGGCTTCTTTGAAGGGCACTGATTGGTCAGGAGCGGCGGTACACTACAGTGACGCAAACATTTCAACCCCATAGAGATCACAAAGTAGTTTGTACTGCTTGACATGCATTTCCATATGCGTTCATTAAGTGAGGGAATGAGACTTAACGGTTTGGTCAAACTGAAAGCAGTGTGCCTTCCCTGAATGTAATGATTCAGTCGCAGCCGAACACTTTCCACAATAGTTGACCAGTAATATACCCTTGAAATGCTCAGCGCTGCGAAAGACTGGGAGAGGCCTGGCCTTGTGTCATTGTTTATAGATATTGGGTTTCTTTTCTTTGCATTACAGTCATTTATCCTTCACTGGTCTCCCAATTATTAGTTTTTTTTTTACTGTTATGCTTCCCTTCCTTCCTTTAATGCTTATTCGATGTTGATGATCAATTCTTTGTTTCGCTATAATCTACAGTCAAGACCGAGAAGAAATCGGTGCAGTTCAACGAAGAGGTCCTGGTGGAGACTCTTGAGGCGGAGCCAGAGCCCGTGTTTATAGATGAGGTAACGCATCATTGTCCCGGCACCTCATTGGTCCATTGTCAACATTTATTATTTTGGGGGACAGGTGTATTTCTTCCACGAATGAACTGAAATCCTTCATTTGTTTAATTAGAGGTTTTTGTTTTCCTCTCAGGAGAAAATGGACCAGCTGCTGCAGATGATTCAGAGTGCCGACCCCACGGATAACCAGTCAGATGCTGTCGAACTGCTCCAGCTGGAAGGTAAGGACAAACACCCTCCCTTATGCACTACACTACGCAAAGACGATAAAATGTCAACACTTTGACATTGTTGATATGGGATTATGATTGAGGGGGTACAAGATCGCTGTTGACGTTAGATCGCGGGAAGCTTTGCAAAAGCGGTCCTCCACGCAAATTATTATTTCCTTTTACAAGGTCTGGGATTGGCAGTAAAGGGGTGCCTTGGTTTGGAAGCAGTGCAGTAGAGGTTTATTTCAACATTTCACCATAGGAGGACGACATGAGCCGTGTGTTCAATGTTCGACCGGATTTGGAAAGATCAGTATAGTTTTGCTCCATTGGTGACGGTTCGTTAATCTGATTGGCTAAAAGGGTTGTCCACCAAGGCATGGCCTCCAAACAAAGGCCAGGTTAAAAGGGCCGACTCTAATGAAGAAGGATGTAAGCAATAGCAAGAATTGGCCCCTTGTCAAGTCTACTTTAACTGTTAAAACCGTTTAAAAGGCATAATGTGCACGCTGCCCCGCTTCACAGATGCTCAGAGTAGTAAGCACAAGGCACTCTGCCAAGGTGCTTCAAAGCATCTGCGTCTGTTACAACATCAGTGTGATCGGCTCGTAAAGGTGTTATTGTGTACCGTTTGAATGGCTGCTGCTGCTGAGTAGAGCTCCCCAGTGAGGCTCTGGAAGTGAAAATCCCCTTGACAACCTGCATTATAACCCCACATTGTGTGGGGATGTCCGGCCCAGCGGCTTATATTGGTGTTCACGTTTGAGAGAGGGTTAAGCTTCTCGGGCACTTTCAGTATAACCCAACAGTGTGTTGGGCACTTCATATCAACAGTGCTCATCATAACGCTCCTTCGCATATACTACTAAAGCATCACAAACGGGTCCCAGCCATAAGAGTAGCAAGCCCTCCTCCTTCCTCGCATTCACAGGCCTAATTTTGTTTTCTGAATCTGTTTGAATCCGAGCTGAAACAGGGTGTTCACTTCCACAAGATAAATACTGTAATAAGGTTAACTCAAGAAGCGTGCCAAACTATCATTAGGTTGGAAGTCGTTGGAAAGGTATCATTCACATTGGTTTATGGGATGAATAGTTCCTTCACCCACAATAATTAGGCAGTCTTTTACCAATACTTTTCTTCTCTTTTCCACACATATATTTTTTGACCCGAATCCAATGTTTTATCTTCATGGCTCATCTTGTCGTTGGTTGGCCTAGTTCCAGGCCAATATTTGTTTTCTTCTGAAACGTCAGTATAGTGAATGAAAAGGAAATTCCCTTCAGGAGGTGTAGCTGTTAAAAAATGGGGCAGTCGCTTTTGAGCTCTTTTGAGGATTAATATTTTTTTTGTGATCTGCAACTTTTGTTATTGAAATTAACTTGGGCCTATATTCATGATAAAGCTATGCAGGGATTAACCATCAATGATGCTGAACCTTGTGTCTGGTGTTTAGGTGCCTGCAACCAAATGGGACCACTCATTGACCAGAAACTGGAGGACATAGACAGGTACAAATGATGATTTATTTTAAGGGACGATTCCACATTCGGTTGCATACTGACACCACCGCTTCCAAGGCGCACACCCATCTGCTGACATGAACTAGGAGTTACCGATCAGTCAAGACTTGGTTTACAAATACCTCGGTCTAATAACCTCAATCCATGTTTAACAAAACTGATGTCTGCAGTGGGAAAGTGAAGGGCTATGACTAAGCCGTTAGACTTGGCTTGGGTTTTTTTTTTCTCTGCAAATGCTGCTAAATGATTTTGCAATGCAAAATGAATACATTTAGTGATCAATTATACATCAGGGTGGAAGATAAATACAACTACAAAATGTAGCTCTAAAACCATCTGGAAATTTTTTCAATTCACGGTTCCAAAAGTGATGAGCTAAAATATATTTACCTTGGAATGGTTTATTTCACCCCCACTCGAGGGAGCTTGTTAATCTCATCCGCTGCCAAGGATATCTGTTAACGCTGTCAAATGCTAACTCAGTCGGAACCAGTGCTCGGCTGAAAGAGAGAAAAACGTGTTCAGCGCTTCTCGTAGGACTATGGATAACTGGAAAATATTTCCCCCAAAGTCTGAGTATTCCCCTCACAGGGATAGAAAACAGGATATCAAATCATAAAAATAACCATGACATATCACCGTTGCATGTACACTCCTACCAGATACCTTGGCAAGAAAATGGTTTAAAAAACAATGTATATAGATCTCATAGTCCTCTAATAGACTCGGTCCTGAACAGACTCAGCATTGTGTGTGGTCTGAATCCCTACTCCCTGCTGATGTGTAGATTTTAACTCCTCAAAGTCTGAAACGCCATAGCTGCATTCAGCTGTGACTTTTCCATAATGTGCGTGTACAGTCATTTGTCTCTTGTCTACGTAGCCAGAAGGGATAATCCTTGAAGGAACAGAAGGAAATCGATCGACAGAAATAACCTGAGATTGCAATGGATTTCATTGAACTTCATTTTCTCAACACTTAACCCTTATTAACATAACAGCCAATGCACTCTGATGCTGATAATTTTTTATCAGCAAGCCTCTAGTTCCCCGATATCTCCTACCAGTATGTTACAAATATATAGTACAGATTTTTTTCTGCCTGCCTTTTTTGCACTACCATAACTCGACTTAACTTATACAGAAACGTATGCTGCTACTTAGATTTCCTTTGAGATTTTATTATTTCATTGTTTATTTTATTACTATCTTTTTAATATTTGTTATGTCCTTATCTCTTGTGCACTTGAATGTTTACTTTTAGTGTTGTCTTATCTGTTGTTTACTTTTAGTGTTGTCTTATCTGTTGTGCATGTGCACTTTATCTGTTCACCGTTGGACTAATGAGAAACGTCTTCTCGACTGCTTTGCATGTCCACATATGAAGTAATTGACAATCAAGCTGACGTTGACTTTGACTCTGAAAGTGCATGAGGCCCTGAGAAGAGGCTGTCCTTACCTCTGGATGCGGGGCCGCATGGTTGTGTCTCGCAGTAGGCACTCTGAGCTGTCGGAGCTGAACGTGAAGCTGATGGAGGCGCTGTCCATGTACGCCAAGCTGATGAACGAGGACCCCGTGTACGGCATGTACGCCAAGCTCCAGAGCCAGCAGTACTACATGCAGCCGCCCCAGCAGCCGACCGCCAACACGGCCCAACAGGTGAGGCCCCGTGAGGCCGCTCAGCCAGGCCCCGTGAGGCCGCTCAGCCAGGCCCCGTGAGGCCGCTCAGCCAGGCCCCGTTCACCTTGTGGAACGAGGAATGGGTGGAGAGGTTGCAAAGAAGAGATTTTCTTTTTTAAGTCATTTTTAATCAAGTTTATTTAACTGACGTAGGCAAGTCGATTAAAGAACCGACTTTCCCGGCTTTTATTTGCTTGCTGTGTGTGTGCGTGTATGTGTGTGTGTGTGAGGGGGGGGGGGGGGGGGATTCAAACTAAATGCCAAGGATGATGTGTGAGAGATGTAATGTAGAGAAGTGTAGTAATTATGGTAATTTTCATGTTATACATTTATTACATTTACATTCATAGTGTACATATTAATTACATTTAATACATTAATTTGACTGGTGTCATACCAATACGGCCATTGTCGTCCAAGCAGGTACTCCCACTGTTTTCCATTTGCCTTCATGAGTGCCGATCTATGTGCGCCCACAGGGGTATCCCGTTCAGCCAAGCCCAGGCTCGTATGCCATGGGGCCGGGGATGCAGGGCTACCCTGTGCCCATGGAGCAGCTCCAGGCCGGGCCACCCATGCCTGGCCAAGCAGCACCCAGGTAGGCCCAGACAGAAGGATCCAGCAGTGCTGCAATAGCAGACTGCACGTTTCTGAACCAGCGACTCACATGAACCCTACAGCCTGTAGCGTTGGTTCAATTCTATAGAGATGCAGGGTGGTCACCACAGAAACAAATGCAGTGTTTCAGCGGCCTGGCTGCGATTTGTGTCCTGGCCCTTTCTCCGTTCTGGACTGTAGCTTTCACCGCCTTCCTAATAGCTTCACAGTAAAGCTAAACGGCGCAGGCTGTGCGTTGTTCATCAGTCTGTAAACTCTCACTGATTCTCCCACTCTGCTTGAACACTGAGTTGGGCTTTAAGTTTTTGTGGATTTTGGTTGTCATTCGTCCCGCGAGATCCTCATGTCCTCAACACTGTTGCTGTGTTCTTGTTGCTGTTGTTTTGCTCAGTGACATCCACATGTACATGGGCCAGCCGCCCGTCTACAGCCCGTCCCCGGCAGACGTCCAGGCCTACCAGAACCAGGCCAGCCTCCCCGGCCCTCCCCCGGGCCCCGGCCCCGGCGTCATGAACCAGCCGCCCAGCTACAGCGCGTCCTCTGGTCAGAGCTTACAGGCCCCCACAGACACCCAACACATCCCGTACCCGGAGAAAGCCCTGCTATAGGGAACCTGCTCGTGACCAAACCGTCGTATACACACTTCACAGTACATGTACACTCCACACGCAAACAGCACATGCACACATCACATGCACACATCACACGCACCCTCCACATGCATACGCCACATGCACACTCTGATCTTGGCATTTCTTCTGTACTGCATTAAGTTAGTGGTAGGGAGGGGGCGGTACGCCCCAAGTGTTAAGCTAATACTCTACAGATGCTTTTCTGTAGTGGGCCGAGTGCACTAGCAATGCTGGTTTCCCCCCCTCCCCTCCTCCATCCCAATTCGAGCTGCGTGGGCTGACTGTAAATAATGGTGTCACATAACGGACAAAAAAAAAACCTCATGTCACGTCTCTTTCGTAGAGGGGATTTAAATTATTTTTTCATCAAGTTGGACCCCCTCAAGGTGAGCTCACATCTCGTGTGTGGTTTTGTTTTGGTCTTCTTTTCTTTTCTTGTGTTTGCTTCGTGAGTTATCGTTTGAAACGGTGAAAGCATTGTGTTGATGTGAACATGGAAAAACAAAAAAGATTCAAAACCAGTCACGTGGGCAATGTGGTTTTGAGCATCACAGACACCTGTAGTTTTGAGGAGATAACATTGTGCTGCTCACACACACACACACACACACACACACACACACACAGGCCTCAACCAGGCCAATTGCACTGCTACTCTCCACGACATAAAGATGGCCACACCTTTTTATTTTATTTTCTCTCATCTGTGCAAACAAGACACTACTTTAAGCAGTGCTGAAGAATATTAGCATCGCATTGAATACCCAGGCTACCCCGGGGAATATGTTCTCAACCTTTTTGTCTATTATTTTTTAGAAGTACTGAATACTGAAGCCACTTTTTTTTGTTGTTGAAGGGAATAAGAAGGATCATGCGATCGTGTGTGTGTGTCCGTGTGTGCACACTCAGACACACTCAGACACACACAGACACACACACACACACACATTCATACATATGCTGAGCTAGTGGTGAAGCCACACCTTGGCCCCCAGTGGGTCTGTACTTTAGCACCGTTCTGTTGCATTTCACTTGATTATCAAAGGGCCCCAAACCGGTCAGTTGGCCCCCTAGGAAAAGAGCCCCCCCCCCCCCCCCCCCCTTGTCACGGAGGCTCCATTGCATCGACTCGTTTCGCCGCCAAGTTCATTCTAGATGAAGTAGTATTTCAGAGCGCTAGCGAGCAAACGCTCACTGTGTTCACCGTACTTCAGAGCTGCTTAAACACACTTGAAGGCCATGGACTTGTGGCTTTGGATCAGCGAGGGGGGTGAGCTCTTTGGAACCTCGCTGCCGATTTTTTTTCTTTGTGTTGAACAATGGATATGATTAATTTATATTTTGAAGTGCGCAGGCGACGCCTGGAAGTATTAAATACATCTGATGAAGATGATGTAATATTCTGCCTAATTTAGTTGTGTATATTTAAGTTGCTCATGTGCAAAGTGGAGATTGATTTCTCTCATTCATGGTATAACTAGTGGTTGATTACTGAACTAACTGCTTTTAAAAGTGTATCTTTGTCTTTTTTGAAACCCATTATGTTCTCTTAATAATTATCTCTCCGAACGCACACCAGCATGCATGTCCGTTGTAGACGGCTAATTTCATTTGTTTGTGTCTATGAATAGATATGTATAGATTCAAAGCTGTCATCCACTAGAGCAGAGACTTGATCTGGTGTCACAATATTGCATGCTCCCTAAACTGTGGTTCTCAAACCAGGCAAACCGAAGCCTCATCACATTGTACCTCATTAACTCCTGGACTCCACTTAAGACTTGCAAACTCTTGTAATTGCTTTGGTTTGAGTTTCTTGGGCTTTTGGATGGACTTCATGTATTCAAATACTGCTTTAGCTGTCTACAACTTATGGTCCATGTTGGTATTTTCTTAAATTGTTTTCTTTATTTAATGTCCTTTCACCCTGAACCACATCTCTGTGTACAAATGTCACTTAAAATTTTGCAAGGAGTGCAGCTCTCATTGTGCTTCTTAATTCCCCCTTCTGCCTAAAAAAACATGTTTGAAATTGGTTCTGAGCTTTTGTAGGCAACTGTTAAAACACCCAATACACCATTGTTCTGAAGGCCACAGGCTATTTTGTGTTCAGGTACCTCTGGGCTTGGTTTTTACATTGCTTGCTCAGAGAGGTCATCTTGTGCTTCTGTACTTGTTGCTGCCTTTTTAACTTAACCCTACACCAGGACAACAGTGCCATTTTGTTGTGTCGCAAAGCAAGAGTTTGATCAATTGTAGCAGGTGTTCTGGAAAGATGGGACCATGAGCCAGTGAACCACATTGACGTAATTTTTTTTATTTAATTTTGTTTGCACCAAAAGATAGCACTGGACTTTAGCCCTCATCTTATTTTATTGTACAGGACTGAGAAGCTGCCTGTTTTTAACTTTAAAACCAACCTCATCATTGTAAAGATTTTGTTCTGAATTGTACACTGTTTCTATTTACTCTTTTAACCATACTTATGAATTGATATTCACAATAAAAAAAACAGGCCAAATGTACAGGATATCTCGTCTGCTGTTGAAAATGAATCTCGTCCTCCTTGTTCAATTTATTTTGTGGACACTCCCTGACACTGCCTTGTCGAGCAGCCCTTATGATTGGTTATCCTGTTGGCCACTAGATGGCAATCTAATTTTAACGGTCTCTGATCACTTGCTTCATGTTCATTCTAGGGCACTCTCCTCCGAAGGTCACATTAATCCTCCCTTCGGTAGATGTATGTTGTCTTTACATTTGCTCCCTTTTACTTCCTGAACATGCTGGATTCAGTCAATCATCTTTGATCCACCTGATGGCCAATCACGTTAATTAATTTAATAAGGGCAGTTACTAAAACAAACAAGACTACATGGAGTTAAATATATATATATAGGGTCCTAAAACGAGCAACGATAGAGGGCAGAGAGACCACTAATGATCAGGCTGACGGTTTTATTTTAACACCACTATTTAAAAGGTATTATAACAAAGTAAAGACTTCACCCTACTCCACATTAATTTGCATATGTTGACCATGTATACACATCTCTCCCCTTGAGTTTTAAAGAGACAAGTCATCGTGTGCCTTTTTTTATGTGGAGACATAAACACGGGACGTATGACCACCTCATTACCTCAGCAGTAAAACTGCGGAGCGGAGTAAGCAGTGTCAGAGTCCAACGACGGCTGCACCAACTCCCCCTGTGCGAGAGATGCGTGTCTTGTGGTTTGATGTTAGCGTCCAGCCTGGGACAGCTAAGAAACTGCGAGGGGTGTCGAACCCACGGCTTTGACGCGGGGGTAAGAAAACCAAAACAAACATGCCCTCGGGGAAGACGGTCAAGCTGGTCGTCTTCGAGGCGCTGCAGTTCGCAGCCATCTGTGCGCCGCTCTTCGTGGTCATGGAGCGGTTCGCCGGCCTCGTGCGTGACCTGAACGGTGGGAACGACCGGACCGCGTACTGGCTGGTAGTGGCCGTGTCCATCGCCTACGTCACCTCCGTGACCCTTCTGGTGTGGGCTCCGCTCAAGTACCTGATCCTGAGGCGTCGCAGGTTCATCACCAAAATCAAACAATGGTGAGTTTGAGTTTGTGTCATTAAAAAAGTATGAACATGTATTGAAAGAGACATTAAACCATGAAAAAAGAACAATGACGATAAACATCTTCCAATAGGCTGATGGATGAAATGTTTGGTAAGCAAAATAATATATAGGAAATTGTTAATTTTCCAACTTACTAGTAAACTACTTTTTCATGGTTCTGTCCAAAGCTATAGTATATTAAAGTAAAGTTGTGGTGTTTGTTGAATAAATACCGTCTCTCTGTGTGAATAGAATGCTATTATCTGTAATTAATGAGTACACCTGCTCCTAGTTCAATAATGAAATGGCACTAGAAAGACAGCTCATTTATTGCAAAACATTCGTCACACATTCCAAAAAAATAATCAAACTTATTTCCTTGTTTTCCCCCAGGAGACCCGCAGCATTGGCCTATGTCATACTGTGTCCATTACCGTGTTTCGCTCTGCTGATAGCCGCCTCCAAGGTAACCTCAGGACCGATCCTGCCTGTCACCCAAAGGCGTCTGCTGTCGTTATGTTCCACTGTCATGCTCCACCGGGGTCCTTCAGGAGCCAACCAGCTGCTCAAACATCCCCTTTGTGGAACTAGCTCATTTCCGGAGCCCTCATGTGAGGCAGTGTGACGATACAGCAGTATCATTATTCAGTGTGAAGGCTCACTTCTCCAGAGTCTCATTGATTCTCCAAAGTTTTGATACTTGATGATATAAATCGATGGACGACGTCCAAAGAATTCACCCGACTTTGGAGCTGTTCCAGTATCTTGGAAGTACTAGTCCTTCGTGTAGTCTCTCAGGAAGGACCATCAATGTCATCGTAAAATCATTTCAAATGGATGATCCTAGTCACAAGGCTCGTGTGAGGCAGGAATTTATTTGAGGCAGGTTTATTAGGATACTCAGTAACCGATTTTACATAAAAAGGTTGTCCATTAACGACAAACCTCCATGCCCATCAGCATAAAGCGAGTGGACATTGGCTAAAGCACGTTTTTGACCAAGAAAAATAGCATCTGCCACATAATTTACCTGCATGCATACCTGTCCCATATATTCATGGCCCTAATGCTTTGATCAGCCATGCACGGCTTCGGGTGGTGTTTTAATCGCCGTGGTGATGGAATACGAGGCGTTCATGACTATCACCCTGTCTGTTTCCATGCGTTAGAATTCCGTTCATTAATTTTGTCTGGGTTTTAATCCATAGCATTTCCCGTTCCCCGGTGTCAGCTCTCCCTAATTGTTTCTTTTCCTTCTGGATTTAATGGCCCCTAGGTACAGGTGGACGCAGGACAGACACTAGATCATTTCACCGAGCTGCCCGTCTCCTTGGTGCTTCTCTGCCTCATCTGCGTGGATGTCGTCGAGAGGATTCGCCCCTGTAGCCTCACGGGGAAAGGTATCGCGCCTCATGACCTCTTTATGGGAATGGTCGTCTGTTTTTTGTGTGACATTGTCATTCGCTCGATTTACGTCAATAACGGAAACTGGTTCCATCATTGAAAACATTCCCGTTGAGAACATTGTTATAATAGGAGTGAAGGAAGTGAATGGCCAACCACAAATCAATCACAAATATTCTTTGCTCCATCCACATGGGGCTGTGTTACTTTTGCATTTGCTGTATTTTAAATCGTCAATTACACCCTCAATATATTGGCCCAAAATAAGCACCCCCACAGTCTGCACACAAATACAGTGCGGAAATAACAACTTTAGAAAGAGCCAAGCATTCACTGAAATTTGCTTGTGAACTAATTCTAAAACCAAAAATTAAATAAATGAAAGCCTTAAAGTGAAAAGGCCTACACAATTATTTATTCAAACACATGGACCTAAATGGATGGAGGGATGGCGTTGAAAACCATAACAAGCTCTGGTCCAATCTGGTCCAATCCGGCCCCAGCTGGCAGCAGTCCGGGCGCAGACTTCGACATGCGGGGGCCCGTCCTCACCCACCTTGGGCAGGTGACCACCGTGACGGGCCAGCTCCCCCAGCCCGACCACCACCCCCCCGACGTCCCCGACACCATCAGCCAGAACGGCTCTACAGCCCCCGCTCCCACGGACACCACCAGCACCACCGCCGCCGCCGTCATCAACGGCCCCCCTGCAGCGGGTGCGAGAAGCTACATCTCCCATGACCCCCGCCGGCACTCGACGCCCGTCCGGACCTACCTGTACTCGCCGGCCCCCTGCCCGGGCCCGCTCCGCTTCCTGCGGTCCAGGGACCCGCGGTCCGAGGCGTTCGCCGACAGCTTCCTGTTCTGGCTGGACACGGCGGAGGTGCTTCGGGTGGCAGCGGATCCCCGCGTGTTCTACTCGGCCTGGGCCATCCCCGTCTTCGTCCTGGCCTTCCTGTCCACCCTGCGGCTGGCCGTGGACCCCAGGAGCCCCCTGGGGTCAACGGCTGGGGTGGCGCTGCAGGACTTCCCCTTCCTGGTGCTGCGCCTTGCCCTGCTGGGCGCGGCCGGTGCATACGTGACGCCCGTGCTGTACGTGGTGAAGAACCTGCTGGTCTGCCTGAGCTACGTGTACTTCACCTTCCTGACCAGGCTCTTGAAGAGACGCAGCATGTTCTGAGGTTCAGGACGAAGAGCCAGAGACGATTCTGTGTGTGTGTGTGTGTGTGTGTGTGTGTGTGTGTGTGTGTGTGTGTGCGTGTGTCCCTGGTCTTTGCTCAGCTGATGAGTGACGAGTTAACCAAACAAAGTAATTCACATCCCCCTGATTTCTGTCCAAGGGAGCGGTAAAGGCAGCGACATGCGAGATTTAAAACCACAAAAGTATTGTTTTATTGACGATGGAATTACATTTTATTTCTTTATTTTTGCCCCGTTAGAGCTTTGCTTTGATGCTTTATTCTTATTTTCCCCCATTGGAGTTTGTATTATTTTGTAACTATTGTGTTTTCATCAATGTGGATACATTCAAGCCTTTGCAGTATCTAATAAAGGGTCACGATTCTTTCTGTGATTAATGTGAGTGAACTGATACTCTCATTATCCATGTTTCATCTCATTATGTAGCCCAGTCCTTCTGAAGATTCCTAGTAGCCAGAAGGCCTTCTAGAATAAATCTTATTAGGGATTCATAGTCCACTGCACATAACCGGGCTGTATTAGCATGCAAACCTTAGGAGTCTTCGAGTCTACGAGAGATTCAAGAGCTACAAGTATCGGTATCTTAATGGCACCACTTAGCAGCTGCCTTCACGGCTCATACGACACACACCTTCCGTCAGTCTTTTTTCAGACAAACATATGCCACCGCTGCTTTTCCTCCCGAGGCAATGGTTGAACGGCAGAGTTCTCTCAGCGGCTTGTCATCTTGGATTTAACTGTCTGCTTGGCAGGAATGCCCGTCTCTGTGGCAGAAAATGGCATCCTTTCACTTGTTACCCTGGCCCCTTGTGTTGAGGGTTTATGGGATAGAGCGTGCCTATAACTCAACCGTTTGTGGACCCTGTGTGTGTGTGTTTGTGTGTGTGTGTGTGTGTGTGTGTACAGCTGTCAGTGCAGGATGACAGCAGTGAGAAAAAGTGATATATAATCTGCAGTCCTACGGCAGGACAGGTGTGACAGAGTTATAACCCCCCCCCCCCCTCCTTTCCTCTACCCCAACCCTCCAGAGTTTCAGGTCTTTGTCCCTCTGATGGATGAGCCAAAGCTCTGGGACAGAAACTCTGGGAAAAGCACTTTTTCAAAACCTCAAGAAACCCCTCTCAATTCCACAGAATCCGGATTTCCCCCTGTGTGTCCACGTGTAGGTGCGCTGTGCATACACTGAGACGGAGCTGCTTCCACGTCCGACGTGGTGGTCGAGTGGTGCCCCTGGTGATGTAGGGATAGGCAGGGGTGTCCGGGGGTACGGGTAACCACGCTGGCTCGTGAGTCCACCGCACCCGCCTCAGAGGGGACATGGCCCTGTTTTAATGTCACGGGAAAGGGAAACTGAAAAATGGTATATCCCTTAAATGAGCACCCGGAGGACACGATGATCCTTGTAATCTGTGAAGGAGGGCATAGCAGCAGCACTGGGCTCGCGCTCGCCTGATAACAGCCAAGTGCAATTAAGGCAGGGCAGCCCGTCTCCGGATTTCACACACACACTCCGTCGGTGGAATGGAAGTCTGCGCGTGCTCTCGGAGATAAAGCCCTCTTTATTAATTTATTTCATCTCTTTCTTTATAAGGGATATTCTCTTTGCCGTTCAAGCTCGGGGGGCCTCATTTGCATTCATTTCGTTTTTGAAACCCTTCTTTAAAATAGTATAGTAGTAGTATAGCCTGCATATTGGGGAGGGGTTGAATGGAAATCTTTAACACACACACACACACATACACACACACACACAATGCCTTTTCAGCCAGGCTCCAGAGGAGAAAGGAAGAGAGTTGCATGGGTGCTGACAAGTAAAGAGCGAGAGAAAGAAAGCAAAAAAGAGAGCTGTGGAATTAGACATGGGAGGAAGAGGAGTAGGAAGCAGCAGTCCTCGTGTGTGTGTGTGTGTGTGTGTGTGTGTGTAAGAGAGAGCGTGAGAGCAACAAGAAGAGAGGGGGCAGATAGAGAGATGAAGGGTTTGAAGGGGAGTGCTAAAGGAGGGGAGGGGAAGGCGTTAGGGTGGGAGGGGAGTGGTGGGAGCCTTTGCAAATGCGTGGGGCTGGAGGCGCATTTGAATTCAGACTGTGTGTCTCCTGCGCTAGTGGAATGTTACCTGCTCTAGCATGGCAACAGAGCCAGAGTAGCAGTCAATGGCAGCTACGCACCCCCCCTCCCTACCCCAAACACACACACACTGACTGGCACACATGCACGGACGGACGGACGTGCGCACACACACACACACACACACACACACACACACACACAGTCACACTCCGCGGAGGGAGAGAGAAAGAGTGACTCAGGTAAGCGGGCACCGCCCAGATCAGACCTGAGAGAAGAGAGAGAGAGAGAGAGAGAGAGAGAGAGAGAGAGAGAGAGAGAGAGAGAGAGATACTGGGAGGAGCTAGAGATGGTGGGGGGGGGGGGGAGACACAGACCACCCCCCCCCCCCCCCCCCCCCCCCCATTCTCTCAATCTGGACCTCATCCCTCAGCTCCTCGGGCGAGCTGAGGGAGAGGGGATCGTGGCAGTGGAGAGAGGAAGTGTTCCAGGCGACAAGACGTAGACTTGGCAACATCAGCGCATCTTGTTTCATTCCGTTATCAGCCTGAAGGAGGAGGAGCGCCCGGGAAGGAGCATGACTTGCCGCGTGTCGGTGGCAGCGGTCCGGGGGGTGTGAACAGTCTGGTCGGGAAGCCGCGGGCAGGGGGTGAGGTGAATGACAGGGTGAAGCGTGGTCCGGTGGTCGTTGGGGGGGTGGGGGGTGGGAGGGGATAATAAAGGGCCGAACAGGTGAGTTAGGTCGGGGGGGGATAGGATAGGTGTGGGGATGAGCCCGGCAGGACAGAAGATGAAGTTTACCCTAACCCCCCCCCCCTCCCCCCTTGATATGATCGGGTAGTCTGGGACACATCCCAAATCAGGAACCCCGTTCCCGTTTCCCCCCCTACACTGGAGTTTGCGGACCCCTTCTTCTCGGGACCTCTTATTTAATCTTTTTTTCCGGACCACACGTTCCATCCCGGATGGAATTTGCATCTCCTCAACCGTCGGGCAAACTCGTCTAAAACTTCCCACAGGGACGAGCCCTACTCACTGTGACGCCCCCCACCCCCGCCCGCCCGCCGTCTCTTCTCTTCCGCCGACGAGCACAGGTGGAGCACCTGTGTGCGGTGGGGATGCTGCGCCTGGCTCCAGCCTGAAGAGAGAGACCGCCGTCTCCCTGCCAGGGGCTCCCCCGGCCGGCGCCCCCTCCTCGGCTCCCCCTGGATGTCTTGATGTATTGCTGTGGGCTGGGACACTGGCGGAGAGTGCAGTCCACCTATGTAAGAAACCGTCGGCAACATCGTTTTTGCGCTATCTCCTTCTGCTTGTCTCTCGCACTCGCTCTCTCTCGCACGCTCTCTCTCTCTCTTTCTCTCTCTCTCTCTCTCTCTCTCTCTCTCTCTCTCATCCCATAGCAACAGTGGAGTTTGTATGTTGCAGGGAACGCGGAGATGACATTAAAAAACATAGGGAAATAGACAGGACAACTGTAGCAAACGAAAAAATACAGAATATCATTCTAATAACGTCTATTAATAGAATAATCCTCGTAATATCCAAGCGACACTCTGTGGAAAACCCTGGAAAGCACCCTTGTGATGACATGTCCCAGGCAGAGTTATCCTCGCAGCCAAGCACATGCACACTTTATTTAGCTGCTCGTTCATTCATAATTACTGGCAGACGTCGCGTGGGACTGTGTGCCTGCAGTGTGACCGGAGTGAACGCTGTACTTAGAGCTGTTGGGGGGGGGGGGGGGGGGGGGGGGGGGGGGGCTTGTGTGGATAGGGACAAGCATCCACCATGCCTTGCAGCCGGTAATTTGCTGTCGATGTGTTTACGCACACAGTCTTCAATAGCAGTATAGCGGGTGTGGGATCCGACAGCTCCTTAGCCCCCCTCTCTCAACAGACTGCTTGCGGTTGAATGAGGACAGACGGTGCCGTAGTCAAACAAGCGCTCCGTATTGATTTTTTCCTTGCAGGAGTTCATGAAAACACTATTAGTCAATGTCGATCGGACGGGCTCGCGATCGGATGTCTCTTGCCACGCTCCTGTAATTTGTAGCGTGTCGCGGAGGCAACAGTTGTTGGCATGTTTGTTTTGTTTAACCTGTGGTGTTGGATTCCTGCTGCTGGTGTTTGTGCGCGTGTGTGTGTGTGCAGTTTGAATGACGGGGCTAAGGATGACATATGTAAGCAAGCAGCGTGTGCTGGGGAATTGTGTAAGGCGCTCATTCAGCTCAGACCTGTTGGAGGTCAGTGTTTGCTTGTGTTGTGTAGGATCGGCTGTTTTAAGACGATGAGGATGGCGATGCTCAGTATACCTTGACCGACCAAGCCGACAGTTATCGCATTTTCAGTCAGCCTCTACCGTCTCCTTGAAGTCATGTTTGAGGGCATGTGGGAGACTTTTTTAAAATTTGTTTAAATTTTCATTCCTGATGTGTTTATTCTCTCTCTCTCTCTCTCTCTCTCTCTCTCTCTCTCTCTCTCTCTCTCTCTCTCGCTCCCTCTCTTTCTCTCCTTTCTCCTTTGTGTCTCACTGTCTCTCGCTCCCTTGCAGATCAGCATTGGTTGGCAAAAGAGAATATATTCATACCTTGATCTGTGATGCTGTTTGACCTCTGAGCTGCTTATTTGACAGGACACCAGATGCAAACCCCAGGCAGCTAATTATAGCCCTGTTTCCTTATGTCATGGTGTGCCCTAAATATATTGTAAAATGTTTATTAATTGTAATTGTGGTTAGCTGCTCCGCAGCAGTGTAGAGAAATCTCAAGTTTTCTACTAGCCGCCCATTTTGAGGTTACTTGGTACCCAAATCTGGTTCACTTAACATGCTGCAAGATTTGGTATGATGATGACATCATTGTCCCTGTGTATAGCCTTGAACAAGGTTAGGAAGTTTAGAAGGCATCTTTGATTGCCTCATACGTTTGAGAAATCTAGGTGCAAGACGAAACGTCTCATAACGACGTTATAACATTCTCAAACATCAAACACAACAAGTTTCAGATTTGCAATTTAATATGTGGTCTGCAACAGCAAGATGTCAGACGTTTAACCAATAACAACAGAGAATTAGCTGCAAACACCATCAAACATCAGTCGAGGTACTTATACCTATCCATGACCATTTCTATGCCTTTTCCTGGCTGGCACTACATTGCGCAAGAATTGTATGCTCTATTCATATCGATTCATATGCAGGCTTAACTTCTAGAACCTCTTACTTCATCCCCTTCAAGTGCTGTCATCATCAGACACTATCATAGACCCTATCCCCCCCCCCTCCTTCCCCACACACACACACACACACACACACACACACACACACACACACACACACACACACACACACACACACACACACACACACACACACACACAGCCTATAGGCTTACTGTCAGACAGCTCAATGGGCCATCCGTGCAGAGCGGGACAGATTAATACGCAATCCTGCCTGCCACGAATGCCCACCTCAGCACCACTGAAGGGAAGAGGCTTACGGAACATCAAAGTCATCTCTCCGGCTGAAAGCAGCAATGACAAGTCAAGGAGGAGTTGGTCACAGCATCATTATTTGACATATTGTCTTTTTTTTTCAGAATTCTTTCAGGGTATTTTTTTTCAGTTAAGAATCCGGAAGCGACGCAGGCAGATAATAACAATATGGAATTCACTCACGGCTTCACGGCTGTCATAACCGCCCAACACATTGTCATCATCATTGCCACTCTGGCTAACATCATGTCAAATCATTGTAAGTCTCTGTGTGTTGTTGTTTTTTCTCGCCCTCTTTCAATCGAGGTGCTGACACATACTACACAGGCATCAGCTTGAGTTATGGACACTGCCCGCTATAACATATACATGCACTGTACTGTATGTGTGTCTCCTTTGAAGTTAACTTCTTCGGAACCACATCCATTGTAATTGAACTCTGCTGGCAGAGGGCAAAGCTGGATTACTTAAAGTGCTTGCCTGGCTCTGAGATTGTGTGTGTGTGTGTGTGTGTGTGTGTGTGTGTGTGTGTGTGTGTGTGTGTGTGTGTGTGTGTGTGTGTGTGTGTGTGTGTGTGTGTGTGTGTGTGTGTGTGTGTGTGTGTGTGTGTGTTTGGCTTCAGGCGCCCCACAGTGTTTGTTTTGGTCCCACAATGGCGTCCCTGAGAGACTGGGTTTCATCGTGAATGGTTGAGAATATGGATATCAATACACACTAGCAGCAGCAGCATTATGTAAATGAACTGTGTGGCACCCTAGCACTGTGGCCATGTAAGTTCATGGTAATGAGTTCCCTTCATTTTACTGATTTACTGCACTTAACGACCAACTTCATGCAGTTTCCTTAGCAACCATTTGAAAAAAAGAAATACACCATTTTGTTTAAATCTACATTGTTAATTAATAGGACGTTGCTAATTGGAACATGCATGGCTGTGCATAATTTAGTCATACCTTTGTTCTGCTATTTATGGACCAGATGACACTGGGAGTGGTGTTGTGAACGTGGGAACGCAATCTGTCCCTTTGCTTGTTGAACTCCTTGTCGGCTGAGGAGACTAGACTGATCACCTGACTCATCTTTTCCGGGTCAACACACAAGAACAGGTTTGAGGTAAGATTAGAGAATTGTAAAGAGAGAGCAGAAAAAAGAGCTGGAGAGAAATATGAACACCCCACAAAAAATCATCCTGGTTCTCTGTTCCCTCCCTCTCTCCTCCCTCCCGCTCTCCCGACTTTTCCCCGCCCCTGAAGTGATAACGCTGTGTGCGCAAATGTGATTGACAAGAAAGATCTCTTCCCTGAAGTAATCTGGAAGAGAAGCTCTGATTGGTCAGAAAGTCACTGGGAGCGGGATAAAATAAATTGTCTCACACGAGACAGGTGTCACAGATATTCTCAGAGCATTTCACACATAAACATCTGATGGATGGCTTTGGTATTTCTCACAGATTACACTCGAACTGTAGCCCTTAAATCTCACCTACAGCACCTTTAAAAGGAGAGGACATGAGGAGCACCACTGACCGGAAATTCTGGCAAAAAAAAACAACCTGTTGGTCGCAAAATGGGAGAAAGACATTTGTCAGGATTCACTCGTTTCTCAATGGCTATAGTTTATTTGGCTGTACTGAGGTTGTGCATTACTCAGATCCACAGCTAGCCCAGTGTAGTTTACTGCATGTCCATTTTCTGTCTTTTGCCTACTAGTAGATATTGTGGGTTCTTTCCCGCTTATGCACATCCACACACTAAATCCTCAGTTCACCACATCTAGTCCCGGTATCGTGCGGTGTTACTTGATTTCTTGCTGCAGTCAACCGCAACCTAGAGACTGTGGTCGGCGAATAAAGAGGAAAGGCCTACGGATCCAGGGAGGGAAGTGGAGGGGAGGTATGCAACAAGCTGTGGCTTTTATTGACTGCTGCCTCCCTGAGTTCTTTGCTTCAGTGGAAATGCTAGGGGTTTCTGTTCCTAAAAGTGATTTGTGGCAGTGGGCCTCTTCGTAAACACGACAGTTGAGTTTATGAAAGTACATGTTTAGTGTTTCTTCATGGGGCGTTTCAGCTGTACGTGTTTAAACATGAGTGGCTTATGACAGCGGAAAACTGTCTTGCACAGTTTGGATAGCATTACACGGATGTCAAAGAATGATTTAAATCATAATGTTCGCTTGTGAAAGTAATGTTCCATGGAATGCTGTTTATGCACAAGGTGCATATCCGTTATAACGGATCCCTAAATCAAACCAATATTTTGCATCAGATTACAAATAAAGTACTGAGCAATAATTTAAACTTGATAACATTTGGGAGAATAACATTTATCCCTTAGAATACCTTTTAGTCACATTATCGCAACAAACCAAATAGGTCCTATCTGTAACTTGCAGAACATGTCCTGTTACTTATTAACATATTATCTGTTAGTCACATACTTTGGGATAGTCATTATTATCAGAGCCATTCTGTAGATGCAATCATGATGAGCTATATGCATACACAACATATGATCCCCTCGTATACACCCCAATTTACAGTCCCATATGTCATGGAAATGGAAATGACGTATATGGAGCCAACTGAGCAAGTATGTAATTAAATGCATGAATGCAATACTAAAAATGTGTGTGTGTGTGAGTGAGTGAGTGAGTGAGAGAGGAAAGAGCTGCCTGCCCCCTTTAACTCAGCCACCCAGCGATGCCCTCACCTACAGCTCCACCTTAGCTACTCCTAATTCCCCACATTCATCACTCGCTGCTTACCTCCTCCAGCATCTACTGCTACCTCTCTCACCCCCCTCCCCCCCCCCCCCCCCACGCCACGGTCCGGTCACCCTCATCTCTCTCTCCCCATCTTCCCTCCCCCAAAAATACCCCACGGGCTTTAACTCCGGCCGATTTACTGCTCACCGCCCACTGCCCCCACCCCTTCATCTAACCAGCTGTTGGACGGCCCGGGATTGACCGGTCACTGGCACAGGCCAACCTAACATCACGGATTCAGCTGGACAGATGTTGCATATCAACCCAGCTTCAAATACACCAGCCTGGCACTTCGGCCAAATCCAATGGCCGCCAAGAATTTGAAGGAGGAGGAAGAGGAACTCAGAGGACACAAAGGGTTAAGAGAGGGAACTTTGGCGCTATGGCCCGACAGCATAGCTCGCCCCACGATTTTGGATATTGCGTGTCTCTTCCTCCTCCTCCTCCTCTTCCTCGCTGGTGTTATATTTGGTCGCTATGTTCCAGGATGGATGTCATTTATTTCCCCCCCCCTGTGGCGAGAGCCAGACATCATAAGTCAAAAACTGATTTCTCTTCGCCGGACGGCTGCTGTTAGGGCGTGGTGGATGGACCGGGGTGCTTGATTTGATGTAACCCCCCCACCCCCCTACATCTTATGGGGGGGGGGGGGGGGGGTCAGGGTGAGGGCAGCCTCCTGCTCCAAGTCAAACTTTACAAGAACAAAATTGTTTCCTGGTGAGAACTGTCTCTATGTGGATAGTGCATAGTGGAATGTGTGTGTGTGTGTGTGTGTGTGCATGTGCGTGTGCGTGTGTGTGTGTGTGTGTGTGTGTGTGTGTGTGCGTGTGTGTGTGTGCGTGAGAAAGCACGAGAGTGTTAGTGACTGAGTGTGTGTGTGTACGGGTGAGTGGTGGTTACTGGGAGGATAAGGGTATTTAAGTTTTTGATGATTCTATTTCGGTCTCACTTATCTGCTTTGTAATCTGTCCGCTTTGGCCATATGTCCACAGTTCATGTATGGGATTTGGACAGTGGGTGGCGTGGTTCCAGTATAACATGCATTCAGCGGATCAAGGCTTATAGGTCCTCCAGAGGGGTTGGTGTGTTTGGGAAGCCTGATGATGAATGCTTTAAACACAATTAGCTTTTGCCTTATCCGAGGTATTCTGACCTGCTGGTTACCTGATCTTGCACATTGTGTCTCCCAACATAAAACTGTCAACCTCATTCCCAAAGATCCTCCTCTGTACATCTCACGAAGAATCTAAAACAACAGAGCATCAATGAGATGGTGAAGCTTTGAGAACTTGCTTCAGGCTCATATGACTACTGATGGATGATTATTGGCAGGGTTGGTCTCTCCAGCTGGCCTCAAGAAATATAAACGCCAATGTAATGGTGACGAATATGGTGAATGAGAGGGATGGAAAAGGTTACAAGGAAGTGAACATACAGATATCGCTCCTTGCCAGTGATTTACTGTGCAGATGTGCGTGTGTTCCAGCTGGCTCCGGCGGTGGACGGCACAGCGGGGGACAGCCGGATCTGTGCCTTGAGTAACAGCCAGTCTTTTGCTCGTGGCCCCACATTAACAATGCACACACAACTGTGCATGTTATGAGCTCAGCAAAAGTTGTGTATTATCTATATACAGTAGGGCAAAAAGTATTTAGTCAGCCACCAATTGTGCAAGTTCTCCCACTTAAAAAGATGAGAGAGGCCTGTAATTTTCATCATAGGTATACCTCAGCTATGAGAGACAAAATGAAAAAAAAAATATATAGAAAATCACTGTCTGATTTTTAAAGAATTTATTTGCAAATTATGGTGGAAAATAAGTATTTGGTCAATAACAAAAGGTCATCTCAATACTTTCTTACATGCCCTTTGTTGGCAATGACAGAGGTCAAACGTTTTCTGTAAGTCTTTACAAGGTTTTCACACACTGCTGCTGGTATTTTGGCCCATTCCTCCATGCAGATCTCCTCTAGAGCAGTGATGTTTTTGGGCCTTCGCTGGGCAACACAGACTTTCAACTCCCTCCAAAGATTTTCTATGGGGTTGAGATCTGGAGACTGGCTAGGCCACTCCAGGACCTTGAAATGCTTCTTACGAAGCCACTCCTTCGTTGCCCGGGCGGTGTGTTTGGGGTCATTGTCATGCTGAAAGACCCAGCCACGTTTCATCTTCAGTGCCCTTGCTGATGGAAGGAGGTTTTCACTCAAAATCTCACGATACATGGCCCCATTCATTCTTTCCGTCACACGGATCAGACGTCCTGGTCCCTTGGCAGAAAAACAGCCCCAAAGCATGATGTTTCCACCCCCATGCTTCACTGTAAGTATGGTGTTCTTTGGATGCAACTCAGCATTCTTTCTCCTCCAAACACGACGAGTTGAGTTTTTACCAAAAAGTTATATTTTGGTTTCATCTGACCATATGACATTCTCCCAATCCTGTTTTGGATCATCCAAATGCTCTCTAGCAAACTTCAAACGGGCCCGGACATGCATTGGCTTTAGCAGGGGGACACGTCTGGCACTGCAGGATTTGAGTCCCTGGCGGCGTAGTGTGTTAGTGATGGTAGCCTTTGTTACTTTGGTCCCAGCTCTCTGGAGGTCATTCACTAGGTCCCCCCGTGTGGTTCTGGGATTTTTGTTCACCGTTCTTGTGATCATTTTGACCCCACAGGGTGAGATCTTGCGTGGAGCCCCAGATCGAGGGAGATTATCAGTGGTCTTGTATGTATTCCATTTCCTAATAATTGCTCCCACAGTTGATTTCTTCACACCAAGCTGCTTACCTATTGCAGATCAGACTTCCCAGCCTGGTGCAGGTCTACAATTGTGTTTCTGGTGTCCTTTGACAGCTCTTTGGTCTTGGCCATAGTGGAGTTTGGAGTGTGACTGTTTGAGGTTGTGGACAGGTGTCTTTTATACTGATAAGGAGTTCAAACAGGTGCCATTAATACAGGTCACGAGTGGAGGACAGAGGAGCCTCTTAAAGAAGAAGTTACAGGTCTGTGACAGCCAGAAATCTTGCTGGTTTGTAGGTGACCAAATGCTTATTTTCCACCATAATTTGCAAATAAATTCTTAAAAAATCAGACAATGGGATTTTCTGGATTTTTTTTTTCATTTTGTCTATCATAGCTGAGGTTTACCTGAAAGTTACAGGCCTCTCTCGTCTTTTTAAGTGGGAGAACTTGCACAATTGGTGGCTGACTAAATACTTTTTTGCCCCACTGTAGGCCTACATTATATATATTATTATGATACAATAATATTATTATATATTATATTTATATATAATACATAACTTTCGCTATTATTATTAAATCATTTATTGAAATAATGTTGTTTTTTTGCAACATGATTTTGCATTTCTGCAGCAGCAACAGTCAGTTTTTGTGGTTCAATGCGAATATCTGTTTTATACAGTCTATGGTTTGTAGGACATGGCCGAATAGTAAACCACTTGAAACCTCACAGCCCTCAAAGTTCTTGCAACCCTTAATTGGTAGCGTTCATTTACGCTTTGTGTGCGCGCGCAGGTTCCTATACACGTGGTTGGTTAAACGCGCAAGGTGTTCTTTGCGGCGAGATGCGTTTCAGACTTCACCTAGATATTATCTCAAAACTACAGCTATGTTTGACGGTGTAACTGTTGACTTTACAAGTTGTTGTTTAAATAAAAGGCGGGAGCCGGTAGCCTCTGAAGACGAGCGATGGGGCTTGCTTTGGGTCCGAGCTAGAGGTACGTGGAACAGCAGATGCCCTGCAGACCAGTAAGCCTTTAATGCCCCTAGGGCTCGGGACGGAGGAACTACACTGTAACTCACAACACACACTTCAAGTGAAACCCTTCACTTAACCCATCCGTCCGTCGGCTCCGGGGGAACCTGCATTTAATCTTCCGGGAATATCACACCTTTACGCGCGAACCCTTGGCTAAACTAACTCATTTTTTTATTTTACTTACTTTTTCTTCCGCTCAAATTGCTTTTTCGGATATATGTTACCGTTGCGAATCTTTGGGAAAGAGTCCCGCGTCAGACCGGTGTTTGTTTTAGAATAAGTCCACCTGATTCAGATACATTCCAGTTTTCACAAACAACAACCGTGGAGCAACTCACTGAAGACCCGTCCGACCGCCATGCCGCCCAAGAAAAGGGTAAAATATGACACCTTTCTGTTAATTTAAATGCTTTTCGTTTGTGTGTGTGTGTGCGTGCGTGTGTGTGTGTGTGTTTACGAGCGCATCTTGCTGCGTGCGTGCCGGAGCACCACAAGAATGCGCCATCTGTTGCGTTGTGCGCTAATCCCCATGCGAAGCCCTTCCACTTCACTGCACGGGCGATACCTGAGGACGCAAAGCACAGGCGTGATAAAAAACAATACACATCCAACCTGCATTTTTTATATATGTGTCATCACGCGTTACCGGGTATAACTTAATCATCTGTTTGGATAAACAGACCTTGATCACTTGGGTTGCACCATTTTATTGCCGGAATCAGCCCCTCCCACGAATTAAAACCAACTGTTGGTTGTCCTTTAAAATGAATATATGAGATTACACCTGATTCTTAAACATTTAATCTGTTAATGTTTACTGTATTACCTATTTAAGGCCTACATATTTGATCTGTATTTAAGTATCTATTATATTATGTAGTACTGTAGTACTGTAGTACTACTGTAGTATATATTACATAGGCTTATATAGGCTACTATAGTATTATATAGTCTATAGTATTATATATGATATACTATATATATATTATCTATGTATATTAAAGGCTGCTCAGGCACCAGGTATAGACTTACTGTTCACTTCCTGGGGCACAGTATGCTACTGCGGTGAGTTGCAGGTGCTCTAGTCTCTAGTCTCTTCCTGTTTCCCAAAATAGGCAAAGCCTCTTAGTGGCTGATACCCGGGTATTACCTCCGGCAGAAAGTAGAGCAAGGTAAAGGGGCTATCCAGGGAAAGAATTTACTCTCATTATTGCCACGTTGGAGGTCTTGTTTGGTGGGGTAAATCTCGAGCTCCAGGATTCGTTTTGATCTGAAACAGCGCGGCTCACATGATATTCTTCCATTGCAAGTCTTAAAAGACGGAAAAGTAACCAGGCAGCGATGGTATACATATATAAATACACACAGATGTTAAGATTAATGATATCACAGAGTTAATCTGGTATTAAATGCTACACATAGCCCTGAAGTAGTCATGATGCGGTAAACGTCTACAGCATCATAGCAGGAAGTAGCAGAACACTGCTGCCAGTGCTGCCTCCGGCCTGGGTGCTGCTGCTGTGGTGTTGGCTGCCTATGAGGAGCTGGCGTTGGTCTCTCTCGCTCAATCCTGGATTGACGCATGCTATCTTAATCTCCTTAGCGAGAGACAATCATGAGAGAGAGAGCGAGAGAGAGAGAGAGAGAGAGAGAGAGAGAGAGCACAAGGTATATCGAGCTAGGCTATATTATTGTTTTTGTTTCATATTTGCTTGCCTTTATGCAAAATGCAGCAACAATAATCTGACATTATTTCTAGGAAACCCTATTTCAACATCTCATGGCTACTGGAGAAGATTATTTTTATAATTTCAAATATACTGAAAATCCGCCTGGCCTTCTCTATCTTCTCTATAGATACTATACTTTCTTGGCGATTGGTGAAACAAAAATGTAGAATATAGATGTTAGTAATTATTCCGTTCGGTTTGTTCGTAAACCAAGGACGCAGACCCTGTGTTAAAGTTAAGGTGGAGTGAGCAACTTCCCCATACAGTGTTGTGATACATGTGAGAGGAGAGTGAAGGGATCCTCACACATGTATTACATGGGAGAGGAGGCTTTACATAGCACACTGTGGAGAGGAAAGGGATCCAGGGAAAGGACCAAAAAAGCAGGTGCTTTGAACTCCCCCACGGTTCTGAAGTATGCAGAGGCTACTGCTGCTAGGAGCTAGGCTACAGGAACGAGAAGCATCCACACGACCAACCGCTTGACCTAATGGTTTGACTGAGCATCGCGCCGAATAGTCTTTCAGCTTTTACATTCCATATAAAGACGTATAAAATGACATGTTATGATGAACGCTTGTGACGTTTCACATATGTCTCGTCTACCTAGCCTCCCAAACAAAGTGCAGTATTTCTTCTAGCCAGCGAGTGGTCTTGACACCTGACAATATATACGGTTTGTTTGCTCAGACTAGAGCGGAGATTGATGACTTGTCGTGGATCTCAAGGCGTGTTTAACAGCCCTTCTGCGGCCAGTCAATACTCTCTCTTGGCGTGTAGGAGGTAGAACTGGCTGCGTTTCAATACACAACAATAGCCACGGTGGATGGATGGATGGATGGACATTAAATCAATATTGTATCCCTTTGTTTCTTTCAAATACACACACACACTCACACAAAGACACACACACACACACACACACACACACACACACACACATGTACACACAAAAAGACACACACACACACACGCACACAAACACACTGGATACATCACTAACAACCAAACCAATTAAAAGTGTATTAATCTCATATAAGACAAATTACATCAATGTCTGGATCTCACGAGGCAGTTTTAAATCAGTAAGTAGAATGTCAAAGGTTTGTAATGAGGCATTTGACTTCAGAGAGCCAGGCTGGTCCCAGCCAAAGCCCACATTAAGGATGCCAGCCGGACACAAATACGCTCTATCGGCATATTAGGCAGAGGGCAATATGCCAGGCCTCCCCTGAGGATGCACTACAGCCAATAAGGCGACATCCAGAAAAACGGGACTCCAACAAACACAGAATAAAGATCGTGCTGTTAATGCATAGCACCAGTACCGGGGAACTTTATACAAGTGGTGAAAGCTGGATGGCGTGCAGGTGTAAATGAGCGAGCGCACTAACTCTGAACATTAAGCACCAATAACATTACCCCCCCCCCCCCCCCCCATACTCCAGCCTTCGTCGGTGGGGAATCGCCGCTGGAAAAGCAGTTATGGAGGAAAATGAGGGATGTTCATGAAGCTGGGCTGGGGGCCAGGCCGCGTCGACAGGACATGAGTCACCATTAGATCCAAAGAGCTCCGTCGTTAGGGCGCCTCTCGGATCCAGGAGGTACCGTCTCCTTGTTGCCATGCACGGCTATCTGGTGCTCTTCATTAACGGCCCTCATTAATTCAAACATACTCTTCTGCTCTAGGAGATAGAGCTATGCATCTATGATATTTATCAGCCTTAGCTACGGTTATGCTTTAAATAATGCCCCTTGGGAACGATGGCTTCCTTTGAAATAATTTCGCGCACACACACCCACACGGTTAGTTTAAATGGCCTTCCGGAAGATTGCACATTATTAAGTGACTTTTGAAATTAAGCCTAAAGCATCAACTTTCTCAAACATTTTGCTGATTAGCAGAACACATTGTTTTCTCAGTGGCAGTGATGACTTTTACTTATTAGCCAAATGTTGGTAAATGTTTACAAGGCCAGAAACTGGCTGTTTTTGCCACTGCTGCCCCATCCAGTCTAACAACATATATTGTAAACTGTATTTCTTTAAAAATTTGTCCAGAATCGTGGAACACATCACGTCAAATAAATTCAAGACCTATCGAAACAAAAAACCCAGCTAGTAAAAGTATCTAATCTTTCTTACGGTCATCAATTTTGATATTTAATTTGTATTTATGTTTGCTTAATTTTACCTGGTCAGCAGGATTCAAGCCACAAGTGTGCGTTAAATGTTATTGTAGTGCCCTTGGGCAAAACACTCGTTTACACTCACCTGAGTAGAACAGCACTGAACCACTTTTTCGCTGCATAATTCTAGGTACCATTACAGCAACTTATGTATACAAATAATGGAAAACTCATTCAAAACGCTTTTTTAATTAAAAGTTCCATTCTCTCCATCTGGGAAACGGTGGCCATGGCTCTTCACAGTCCTGATTGATTTAGAGAGGAAAACAATGCCTTGCTTGAGGAAGTCATGGCTGGATGGGTTTGACTCTGTAAACAATCCCAATTTAAACAAATTTAGAACAAAGGTGATGGATGCAGTGGACATGTAGTCTTGCTTACAGTGCAGACACAACTGAACCCCTGGTACCTGCAGACCATAATCATGTGCACTTCAGCGTGAAGTATCGACCATTAACCAATGGTGCCATTGAGCTCAGAAGAGCCAAATATTGATTGATCTTACATTTTGCTTTACCCATTAAAAACGGCTTGCTCTAAAATTATTTCATAACGTTAGCCTCGTAGCAGTATTGCCAAAGTCATATTTTGGCCAAATTGTGATATCTAACCAAACTCTACTCTGCTAACAATACTGATTAACTATGCCTCGGTGGCTATATCCTAAGCCAATCAGAGTGCTTTTTACACTCCACAATCGCTATCTTAACAAACACAAGATGAACCTTAAAAAATGACTTGGCAATGGCAATTAATATACTGCGAGGCTAATGATAATCAATGTCACTGTGATAAACCAACTGGTTTGCATGAAATTGAACTCAGCCATAAGCCTGTGGATGTGAGGCTGATAACATTCTGTTCTTGCCAGACGTGCATAATCACATCGTCATGCATCCCTGCACGGACGGAGCCACTTTTATGTCGCTGTCTGCGCGCACGTTCAGCCCCATGAGTTTACTGTTTCCAGAGAGCCCTCCGAGGAGTAGTCCTAATTCTTTAGGGCGGTACTCGGGATGGGAGACTTTTTCGTGTCTGTGATTTCTTGGGTAAAGATGAGATATTGCCGGGAAAGCAGCCATGAAATTGCCTGCAAGATTTGATCCCGAAACCAGGCGTCCATGTAGTGTTAGCAGGTCCCCTGTGTGTTGTTCCCAGGGGAGGCACGGTCAGATGACTATGCACGATCAGGAGTTTGACATTTACATGACCATAATCCTAATATAATCCATAGAAATGAATAGTACAACAATTAGTTTGTGTGTTTCAATTTATTTCATTCTATGATGTGTTGCACCTTTTTTTTTTCGCGATGACTGGGGAGGGGGGGGGGGGGGGGGTGAGAGAAAGGGAAAAGAGAGAGAGCGGTGGAGAGAGAGGGAGATCGAAAGAGCAGGATGAGAGAGAAAAGGGGAGAGGGGTGGAGAGAGAGGGAGTGAGAGATGAAGAGAATGACAGCGTGAGATAGGCAGGGAGTGACAGAGAGAGAGGGAGAGGGATAGAGGGGGGGTTACAAGAATCACAAAGTTTGGAAACTTCCGATTTAAACCACACCCAGTACTACTTATGGTGTGTAACAGTCACATCCCAAGCCAGATTATAATCAGGGCCATACTCAGTATCACTTGATGCACTTCACATCATGCTCCAGCAGGATCATTTAATTTAACCCCACGACGAAGCACTGAAACATCTATCAAGAGCACCATGGGCATACTGTCCTCAGCAGCTATGAAGTGAGCTTTGATCTTGTTGGACAAAAGCGTGCGTGTGTGTGTGCCTGCGTGCGTAGTGCACGAGTACTACAGTGAAGTTGGCAGTGCTAAGCTCTGCACGTCGGACCTTATGATAAGGCCATCCTCTATTGAGCTGTCAGTTCAATAGGCCTGTGTGGATCTCTGCTTGATTCACGGGCCTTATGAATAAAGGTTTCACCTCCTCTTTAATTAGTCAGCGACCAGCCACTGCAAGCTTCCCTTAAGAGCTCCATGGAAATGTGGCTTATATTTATATTGGTTTCATTTTTATATTCAGTTATATTCCAAATGTTTTAATCTTAAATTCAGGGGCTTATTGATGAGCTCTTATGGGTGTGTTGTGGTTTCTGTGCCTCTGTATTCTGCTCAGACTCGGGTAATATCATCAACAATGGGAGCGTCATTTGTGCTTAGTTGGCAGTTTTCTTTGGTCCCGTTTCCATGGAAACCCATCTTTCCATATGTTGGGAAGGAAGTGCAGTAGCAGCTGAAATGTGCACTGTGTGTGTGCGTGTGCATGTGCGTGTGTGTGTGTATGTGTGTTACAAAGAAGTGCTACCGCAATGGAACATGATATAAGGAAAAGCAGGATAACAAACAAACTAATATTGTGTCAAAAACAAAAGATATGCAGGTCTATCTTTATCAGAATCTTCATGATTTATGACATATGCAATATGATGGAATCCAGAGCCCATATGTAAGAGGCAAATGTAAGTCAAAAGTAAAAAGTTTGATAAGGAATTGTTGAAGAAATGATAGAAACAAAGAGGTACATAAATGATAGTTCATTTAAGAAAAAGGCAAAGATAATACCCATCTCACATTCATCTATCTCCATTCTGTTGGAAAGCTATGTAACGGCTGAGGAATGCAGTATTATTCTAGACAGCTAGAGTTTGGTCACTCATGACTACTCAATAGTCATCACTAAACTGTAAATTCAAGTATTAATATAAATGAATATATGTTTTTGTACATTTGGTTTATCAAATGAGTATTACATTTATCATACTTATCTTTTTATGTAATAGATAGAATATATGCTACAAAAAAAGATTCAAATAAAAACCAAAGAGCAGGATTCATAAGGCGGACCTTGTGGCCCTGGGTGGCCTTCAGGACAGCTGCGTTGTCTGTCAGTCTGCAGACAAACTGTCAGTCACACTCAGGGCATGCAGCAGGCCAAACGGGTGCTTTAATAATTCATAGAGGGTGCTATTGGCCGGGTGACATTAGCAGGCGGGAGGGGGCTGGGTGCTGGGAGAGCAGATGTCGGTGACAGGCGCGGAGGTAAACAGAAAACACAGACGCCTCCTCCTCGGTGCTCTCCCTCCTTCGTCCCTGCGCCATCCTTCTCTTCTTCTGCTAATTGTCTCTCTCTCTCTCTCGCTCTCTCGCTCTCTGTCTTGCTCTCTCTCTCCTACACATATCCATCAATCGACACACACCTAAATCGATGGGTGTAGATCAGGGACTCTGTAACAGAGATGCAAGCACGACTCTTAAGCAATCTTAGTTGTGTACATATATATATATATATATATATATATATATATATATATATATATATATATATATATATCAGTTTCAGAGGCCCTTGGTGATGATGCGGGGGTGACAATGAACGTCCTTTGAGTCAGAGGGCGTTCATTAGTCTCGTCTAACAGGGGACAGACAGTCTGATATGCAGAACGCTAGACACATAAACCCTACAAGGCACCGAGAGCCAGCCAATTAATTCACCCGTCTCCGACAGTTATAGACAACGGCATGATGGGAAATAGAACCATGAATGTAAAGTACGAAACCATGTTGTTATTCTTTTCTTTCCAGTGGCATTGAATCAGTTTCCAGAGTCCACTGTGATTCAAATGCAACTTCTACACACAGTATGATGAAAGTCAAGGGTTTAAAATTAGGCCTCTGATGAACAGTGGTTTATCAAGCAGTTCTGCAATATGCATGACTTCTTAATGATGTATATGATATATCATTCTAAATGATGATTTACATGTTCTGTTGATTCTCCCTACAGGGAGAGCGCCACGACTCAGACGTTGTTGAGGAGAGGAATGCCCAGGCTCAGCTTGAGAAGGCCAAGGTACCGCATGCACACATACACACACACACTCACAGACATACACACACAATGTAAACATCTACATGTAAACTGTAAACATACACACACACACACACACACACACACACACACACACACACACACACACACACACATACACATGCATACTTGTGTACACTCACAGACATACACACACAATGTAAAAATCTACATGTATACTGTAAACACACACACACATACGCAGACACACACCCACTGATACTAGTGTGCACACAATTACACATTCACAAGCACATACAGTACGTCTACTGTACAAACGCAGACCAACAAACGCATAATGTTGTACAAACGCTTACACAAGCACATTTGTGCACTGTATACACCCAGGCACACAAGCATACTAGTGTACAGGCAGGCATACACACGCAAGCACGAATACTTTACACACAAACACGCAGAAACACGCAGACACACACACACACACACACACACACACACACACACACACATACACACAGACAAATAAACACACACTCAGAGAAGGCGCATGAGGACGTAATCACATCACCGATGGGAAAGGTAGACAGGGAAACAGATTAGCAGAGCGTTATTCCGCCGGTAAAATAGGACACGAAAATATCCTCGCGTCCTTGTCATCTATTTTACGAGCAAAACAACAGCAGAAGGAACGCAACAATTGAATAAGGTTGCTTATTGCAATGCTGTGTCGGCGTGATCCTGTTGGAGACGCCTGGGCTCAGCTCTTTGTGGACATATTGAAGAGTGGGATTGTCGCTGTGATGCAGAAGCAGCTGATTATGGCAGTTTCTTAAAATCGGAAATTGAATGAGGGGGAAAACAATGATGAAAGATGATCGCGGAGACAGACGTTGGAAGAAGAACACATCATTGTTATGCTGAGGATCTGCTGAGGCGCAACCCCCCCCCGTTCCAATTAAAGGACTCCCCGGAGGGCTTCACTCCTTACTCATGAACACTCCATCGTGGACACAATTGATTGGGTTGGGATTCAATGCTATTTTTGTATTCATGATTAGGAGACAGTAGACCACTGCCTCTTTATATAGCATACAGAGCTGTTGCGAATGTACTGTATATGTTGCCTTTTTCTTGAAGTTCAGAAATTACCTTTTAAAAAAACCCTGCGAAAAGGCATTCAGAATGCAATGATTTCCTGACGCTATGGGTCATTATGCATGCAGGCATGGACGTCAACTGCACATTGATGGACCTGCACTGACTATGCCTTTAGCCTCTGCACAAAAGTGTGTTTCCCTTTGTTTGCAATCATTACTGCTGTAAGATGTCGCTGGAATACATTGTTATGCATAAATGGAGGAAAACATAATGCAGCAAAGTTTTAACTAATCCAATGCAGGAAAAACTATTTTTCCATAACGAGAGGCTTTTGAAACCTATCGTTTTTTAATAAAATATGAGCAGGATCGATACTGCCCAGATACTTCATCAGCAAAGCCCTGAGCAGAGTTATTGACAGACCTGAATAATTTGCTTCTCCCCCGTGGGATCTTCAGAGATCATAATGGAGTTATTGACTCACTCTGGTCGCCATGGGCAACCACAGACTATTTATCCTGCCCTGACAAGATTGGCTCAGTTCTACTTCTTTTAAAAGTTAGACCTGTAATTTCAGTTTTGTTAGAAGTAATGGTGATGTTGTCACATTTAAACAGATTTCTTCCCTTTTAACCATCCCTTTCGTTCCAAATTATTTGGAAAAGTATAAGCCCGAAACCGCCTCAACTCTTTGATGAATCTGACAGATAAAAGCACCTTGCATCACTTTGATTCAATCCCCAATGCATAGCTCCCTACAACAATAGCAGGGCATTCAAGGTTATGCAACCAAAGAGAGTTTGCCTTTTGTATCAAATAATTAAAGGCAGACTTTAGGCCAAAAGCTGTTAATTATACTAATTCAGGTTAATTAAGAAAAACAGACAAGAGCAGACTACAAAACATGAGTCAGCAGCACACATAAGGCTGCAAGAAGCCTGGCTCTAAATCACTATTTGGGATTTTGATACCATGCTGTGTTTAAAAAAAAAAAAAAGTTACCTGCTGAACCTACCTGTTCACAAGCTAGCAGGCAAAAGCAGAAAAAGACATACGATCATATAAATAAGATCCATGCATACCTTCATACATTAATGGTGTACAAATGATTATAGAGTATTTATTTTCTGTCTCTGATCTGATCGGCAGACCAGACATAAATATGTGTTAAAAGCATGTGAAAATTTGCATGCATAGTATTCTTTCAGCTTATGTATTATCTCCCATACATTCTCCCTATGTCTCTGATGTTATGCAATGCTTATCTCAGTGCACATTGACTTAGAACGCCTAGTGGAGGGATGTAATTAAGTATGCACAGAACACACAGTGTGCCCTGGTGCCACTGACCACTGACCCCTAAAGCATGTCCCGCCGTGGCGAACCTTCCATGGACTCATTACTGTCGGCTTGACATTTGACTCTGGCAGGAGGATTAGCACAACATCTCTGCAGCCGCTGTGGAGACTCTGTAGGAGTAAGCCATAGGAATCTGCTGGTGTATCTGCTGTCTCATACAGTATATATGTAAGCTTAGAGCATAGCACTACTACAACCTTGTGGATTAACTCACAAGGGCCGTATATCCAGCCATCAGGCGTGTCGTTTTTACATGGGTGAGGTCTCTCTCTAAATTAGGGCTGCGCTCACAAAACGAATGCAACCGAATTGGAAATTTCATGCCTGGGAAATTGATTTAACGATATCCATCTGTCTCTGTGGTCGTTTATCGACCAGCGGCTGTTGTTTTTTATTTCTTGGTGTCGTGGTGTTGTTGCATGATGTTCAAGAATCCAGTAACGAATGATCAGTTGTCACTTCACTTGATTATCATACAACTGCTGTTTGTCATAAAAATACTAAATTGCTTAATCAGAGGTTTAGTCTGTTAGTTTGTTTAATCAGGAACTTGAATAGCCGCAGAGATGTAGTATATATCATTAGGGTCCATGTAAATGCTGTATCGATGTTTTTTATTGACATGTTTTTGGAGTAGAACTCCTGCCCACAGACTTCAGACGAAAACTCGCCTGTAGATATCTGCGGTGCTATTTATGTACGGTGCTCCATCCCTGTGAAATAAGCGTATGAACACAGATAAAGTGCTCTTATTTTGGGAAGGAAAGGAAGTGAAAGCGAAAGAGGTGTGCTGCGTGGAAAGCGGGTCAAACTCCACTGTATGTGTTTGTGTGTGTGCGCTTGCTGTGTATCTACACACGGCGTAACGGCTCATCACTCGTCCGTCCCTGCTGTCTGTCCACAGTACCGGCCGGTGGCGTTCGCCGTGCGCTGCAACTTCTCGTACACGCCGGCGGACGACGACAACGTGCCCGTGCCGGGGCAAGGCATCACCTACGAGGCCAGAGACTTCCTGCACATCAAAGAGGTCTGGACACTGATATATATATATATATATATATATATATATATATATATATATATATATATATATATATATATGAGACGCATTCACGCCCTCAATGGTCTCCCGATACACAGAACTATTTTGGGAATATTCAAACTGCGGAAGTAAAAGTACTTAGGATTCGCTTACTTTTGATTTTACGATAGTGAGCTTGGTCTGAGTCGTTGGTTTTTATCCATTACGTCTTACAAGTGAGGCTGAGAATAACCAAAGCCTACAATCAATACTTTGAAAGAAACTTCGAGGCCTAGCAGCAAGCGGCGAGAGTGCAGAATAGCCATAGGGATCCGACCTATAAGGTTAGTAAAGAAATATTGTGTGTTCATGGTAAATAAATACATGATCGAATTCCTAATATATATATTTTTTCAAAAGCCTACACGTTTTTTTACCTGTTAATATTTCTTCTATAATCTATAACACATTCGTCACTGCCTTTTTGTCAATGTTACTCAAATAAGATGCAAATTCCAGAGAAAGGGTTGTACACGTTCTACTTCATAACGACGATAATACATTTCAAAAAGTTTCCGTAAGCAATACCCAGGGGGAAAACACCCCCCTCCATCGTATAATTATAATTCTTTAATATCTTTCACTGTTCCAATTCAAGCGGAAACGCAGGAGTCACTCCCCCTTTAACCTCAGTCACCTCCAGTAAACCAACGATTATCCTGGTGTTGTGGTGTGCAGAAGTTCAACAACGAGTGGTGGATCGGCCGCCCGGTGAAGGAGGATGGTGTGGTGGGCTTCATCCCCAGCCCGGTCAACCTGGAGACCATCCTCATCAGGAGAGAGGTGCAGGCGAGGAAGGCCGCCAAGGCCCTAGCCACGTACGTACCCGCTGCAGGCAATCCCTTACTCCATACCTCTCCTTTGGCCCTCCTCACAGCAGGGAAAACTCACAGGTGTAGCTCATGCCATTCATTTATCGGTCCATTTGATTACACAGCGGTCACATTGTAAATGTCCGTCGATGGATGACGGAGGGCGTGTCTGACGTATGGGTAACGCGATATGATTGGCGGACGGATCCGTCGCTGCCTGAAAAGTTGAACATTTCTCAACATTTTGTCGCGGGCAACGGACCCGACGGAACGGATTGACTCACAATGCATTTCGAGAGCGCCCCATGCAAATTCAATGAGTTCCGTCGACGGACGTGTGCAGTGTGAACGCAGCGCAGTATAGACGCAACTACTCAAGTCAATTTTCATTGACTGTTTTGTTTATTGTAGAATGCTATGGATGAGGCAGATGTAAATGCCTTTGCTCATCCAGTAATTGAAGACGAGCTTGTGATCATTTGTGTGTGTATAGAAAGGGAGGAAGACTGGAAGTGATGAGAATAAGTAGGCTTTAATCATCGTGATACTCCAGCCCCTTTGCCACGGCCATGTCCCTCGCCCTGTAGTCTATGTGGTTTGGTTCTGAATGGGGACCTCTTTGTTTGTGTTACAATGAGGCAAATATGTTCATGCTGTCTTTTCATGAACTGATATGAACCAAGGCTGACAAAGACCTCCCTTGTGCAAGCCAGTGATGCCCCGCAGAGATCAGGGCAGAAAGTTCTTCATTCATTTTTCCTTTGACCATTTCAGCAAAGCTGCGTCTCAAGTCGTTCAGGACCTGAACTCCAAGAAGTACACCCCTCCTTCACAAGGTACGCCTGCCATCACTCAGACAGCTCCCTAAATCACTATTTCCTATGGAAAGTGTTGGCTTGTGTTGCATTGTGATGGCAATTGTTATTATTGTTATCCAACTGATTCATTTTGTAAACATCTCACTTTGAATAGCTAACCAGCAAGTAAAAAAGAAACCGGTAAGTTAAAAATCGAAAACAATGTCACAATTCTTTTAACTCTAACTAACTTCTACCTAAAAAAAACAGACTTAAGTTAAATGCCCCTGTACACTGAGTGAGGTGGTCTGCGTTGTGACGTGTGCTGGCTGTAGGGGGAGCAGATTGCCATGTATGATGTGGTGCCCACCATGCGTCCCGTGGTGCTGATGGGACCCTCGCTGAAGGGGCTGGAGGTAAACACACACACGCATGCACATACATAGACACATACATACATATCAGTGCACGCATGTACACACGCACGTATGATTCATTTATTTGGAATGACCAATACTACAACACCATAGCATCCAAATATTAATAAAGAGCCTTTTATGTCCACAACCAGGTGAATCAGGTATCCACAACCAGGTGAATCAGTAGAGATAAATATATAGTTCAAGTTATATTAAAGGTAGAGATGACAGCGCCTTCTCCATATATAAAGACTGCCTATGATTGCTGACACAGAGCAGTATTTGGCTATTTGCTTATAGTTCTTCTTATTGAGTCCAGCAATTTGCAATCCACTAATGCAGAGTCTGTGAACATGTCCAAGGCTACCATAAATGAGTCCAACTAGTTTTGTGCTATAACCACCTACTGTTAAAGCCTGTATGTACACGCACACATACACACACACACACACACACACACACACACACACACACACACACACACACACACACACACACACACAAACACACACATACACAAACAACTCTGTGATCAATTAATTAATTAATACAGCAGTTCTAACCAGCTAATAACAATGAAAACACACGCCCATGTCCATACAGTCATAGTTCTTGTAGCTCTTATCGCTCACTACAAAGACATACAAATTGTTTTCAATCCCGTCCATGTTTTGCTGTTTTGCCTTCCAGGTTACAGATATGATGCAAAAAGCACTTTTTGACTTTTTGAAACATCGATTTGAAGGCAGGTAAGTCCTGATGTAATTCCAAATAGTGCTAATGCCTATGCTAGTAATATAACAGAGACAGTGATCGCCGTGCAGTTGTGTTTACATAACGTTGATTCTTTTTTTTCCTGTGTAGGATAACGATAACGCGAGTGACGGCAGACATCTCTCTAGCCAAGCGCTCTATCCTCAACAACCCCGGAAAGAAGGCCTTAATGGACCGCTCCAACACACGCTCTCATCTAGGTACACCGGCCCCCAGTTCAACTAGCTCCACCCCACAGCTGCAAACTACCCCTAGTATCTAATCTCTCTCTCTCTCTCTCTCTCTCTCTCTCTCTCTCTCTCTCTCTCTCTCTCTCTCTCCCTCCCTCTCTCCCTCTCTCCTCTCTCCTCTCTCTCTCTACTATATATCTATTCATTATCTTATTGTGAAAGCGAGTGCAATTGAATCCGGAATTGTTACCATTCGTCTCCTCAATCGACCTGTCAACAACTGCATCTTCACATAAAACCCATTCAACAAGACGCCTGTTAACACTGATTCAGTCATTCATTCACTCACTCAGGGCACTTTAACACTTACATCATTGTCTTGTGAGAGACTCTTGTTCCATTTGTGCCGTGAGTAAGTGAGTTGTGTCTGACTGTGACTTGTTAGCGGAGTAAAGTCCACCTTACCCTCTTTTTTCTTCCACGACAGCTAACATTAACTTGGCCTTATTTTGTTTTTCTTTGTGTTTGTTTTCTCCTCTGTCTCCCCCGTTGCTCCCCGAACCCAGACGCCGCCGGTACGTATCATTAACACAATTGCTCGCCCGTCTGTGTGATTTGTTTCTCGTCTCCCACTCCACCCTGCCATTTACCACCCTGCCTTGTAACCGTAGCAACAGCCTCTGTATCGCTGTGATGTAGACTGTGGTGATTCGTATCGGCCCCCTCGGCTTGCTCACCCCCCCTCTCCCCCACCCCCCCAACCCCGTGAGTGCATCGGGGTACCGCAGTAGGTTTGGGCTGCCAGACGGACCAGGGGTAAGACTCGCCCCTCGGTGCCGGGGAGAGAGGCTGTATCCGCATCGAGTCTCTGACAAGGTCACAGCAGCTGCCAGCGTAGCTCCTGTTCCGCCCTCCCCCGTCTGACCCGTGCATCCACTCAGCCCCTCCTCTCGCCTCTCTGACCCGTGTCCACTCCGCCCCTCCTCTCGCCTCTCTGACCCGTGCATCCACTCAGCCCCTCCTCTCGCCTCTCTGACCCGTGTCCACTCAGCCCCTCCTCTCGCCTCTCTGACCCGTGCATCCACTCAGCCCCTCCTCTCGCCTCTCTGACCCACTGCCCACGCCGCGTGCTGCATTGGCACCGAACGTCATATCAAACACACATGCTTTTTCCGCTGATGTTTACTGTTGGAAATGACTGAGTCAATTTGATTGATGAACCGGATCGATCGGCTGGCTTCTGTTTCTGATTGGTTCGTGCGAGCGTGCTGTGTTACTGCTTGGTTAGTCTTAATGAACAGCAAAAAACGAAAATCATTAATTTCAGACGAAAATCTTATTTTGATGTATGGGGCTGTATGGATCGGTGTGCATCCACACAATACACTTAACACAACAATAATGGCGTTATAGGTATTAACTAAATATACCGGCCAAAAGATATTGAACAGCACAATAGAATGAAATGCTTCCAAACAAAACGGTGATTGCGTTTTACTTATTCATTGAACGCACCCGCCAAGAAATATCTTTACAGCGGCGAAGAACGAAGCGCCGCGTCCCTCGCAATGCACTCAACAGAACGATGATGGCATTTGACTCGTTCGTTAAACACATCAGCCAAACAAACACTCTCAGAGGCTGACAGACGCTGCCCCCCCCCCCCCCCCCCCCCCAGCCCAGATCCAAGGGGAGGTGGAGCGGATCTTTGAGCTGGCCCGCAGCATGCAGCTAGTGCTGCTGGACTCCGACACCGTCAACCACCCGCTGCAGGTGTCCAAGACCTCGCTGGCCCCCATCCTGGTCTATGTCAAGATCTCCCAGCCAAAGGTAAGCACGTGTGAAACCTGCAACGTGTGAAACCCGCGTACAAATGCCCCCCCACACACACACACGCACGTGCGCGCGTGCGTGTGCGTGTGCGTGTGTCTGGAATGATGGCAAATATGCGCAGACATACACACACAGATATACACTTTTACACATAAACATGTGCGCGCACACACACGAGCACACACGCATATACACACACGCACACGTATGTGAAAAAACTTCTCAGAACAATTCTTGTGAAATAAAAATGACAAGGTTTTCTGCAGGTTTATTTTTGTATTGAAAGTTTGCCATGTCATGCCCTATGTATCGTGTCTCTACTGGCAGCTCTTCCTGTCTCATACTCGCTCCAACTCCAAGTGCTTACAATTTCAATAAACATTACCAAGTAATTCTGTTTTCACTTCCGTCTGTTTCATTTTTTACCGATAACAATGTCTTCATCCATCAACATTTCTTGAGGATCAATATTATAAGCAATACAAAAATGTCCCGTTTGCTTTTGTGTTTCGGGTGGCTTGGTACCAAAATCAATATTCTTCCCTAACCCCTGCAGACAGTTTAACAATCACTATTCCTGCATACTATCCTGGCTGTATCCCCATGTTTCTACCTTTTGACCCTGTCCAGGTGTTGACCAGGCTGATCAAGACCCGGGGGAAGTCTCAGACCAAGCATCTTAACGTTCAGCTGGTGGCCGCAGACAAGCTGGCCCAATGTCCGCCGGTGAGCGCCCTCTAGTGGCCGTTCCTCAACATCACTGTAGTACACGTTAAAACGTCCTCCCATGCCTCGCTAGGAAGGATCTCCAGTCATTCATCATTACGGGGTTGATTAGAGAGTTATTAATACTTAACAAAACAGATGCTGATAGCCGAAGCTGAGAACAAGGGTATTGACGAAGACACATTAAAGCCTTATAGGATGTTTGCTATATCTAAACATTTGTATGAAATGCTATGAACCTTGGCCCAGTGAATATACATCACATATTATAGAGGGATGTTTTCTATTGGATTCTGACATTAAGGAAGTGATTTTAAATGCAAGGCTTTGTAATGAAGTCTGAATACCTCTGTCTAAACCCCTCTGATAATGCATGAGATTGTCTTTGTTTTGCAATGACCTTATTGTTATTCCCGTCGACTTATCTGAACCTCGCTGCAGGACCTGATCGCATCACCTTATCTGGTACCAGGGGACTGTATTGTTTGTTTTCAAAGCTCTCAGGTTTGAGGGGAGGAACGAACTTGGATAGAAGTGTGAGAAGTAAATGGCTGATAACGTTTTTTACTTTTCTCTTTGAAATAAGTGCTGCACAACAGAAACATCAAATAGAAAGATCAAAACAGATAGAAAGAGACAAAAAAGAGCCAGTGCTATTAGCCTCCCCCCGATCAGATGATGTACTTCTCCTGCCCGCCGTTACGAAAAGTCTTTCCCTAGCAAATGGCTGACATACGCTTACTTTTTCACTGGTGTACTGCAGTGAAAAGCTACATAGTGCCTTTGTTACAACATGATCAATTTGATGCTCAGATTGACAGTGTGGGTCATGTGACTTGGATGTAACCAGAAGGTTGGGCTGTATTAGTAATGCTCCACCCAACCCTTAGTATAATAGTATTATATTATTATATTATATCTATAATCATGAAGGAAGAGACTATAGACACTGGACAACACTCCCGGACCCAAGTGTGGCACTTAAAAATAGTACTTAGCATTGTGTAGCGTCTTATCCTAGCTATCTTTGTTGCATACGGGCAATGGGTTAACCCAGAAATTGTAACTGCTTGGCACCTGTTTCTATGAACATCCTTACTGTACTGAAAACGATTTATTATTTCCCTTTCTTCTGACAAATACATCTTTCGTAAGTCGCTTTGGATAAAAGCGGGCCCTAAATGTGAACGTAAATGTAGTGACCTGTGTCTATATCACTCCTCCTCTTGCATTGTCAAATGTTACACAAACTCCGTTTTCATCCATTTCTTTCGTCCACACCTCCGCGCTGCCTCGTCCCTCACCCCTTCACCTCCGTCCTGACACCTCCCCATGTCCTCCCCTTTGGTGTCGTTGCTGACCCAGGAATCGTTCGACGTGATCCTGGATGAGAACCAGCTGTCGGACGCCTGCGAGCACATCGCTGACTACCTGGAGACCTACTGGAGGGCCACGCACCCCCCCGAGATGGAGCCCACTAACCCCCTGGTGCTGCAGCTGGCCGAGAACACGCTGCCTGTCAGCCCCCCGGCCCCTGTGACCCCTACGCCTCGGAAGAAGGTAGGCTGATGCTAGCGCTAAGGCTGACGCTGTGGCTATGGCTAAAGATAAGGCTGTGGCTAAAGATAAATATATGGCTAAAGATAAGGATGTGGCTAAAAAAAGACTGGCTTGATATAAGGCTATGGCTTAAGATAAGGATATGGCTATGGCTTAAGATAAGGATATGGCTAAATATAAGGCTAAGGCTATGGCTAAAGATAAGGCTATGGCTAAGGATAAATATATGGCTAAATATAAGGATATGGCAAAAAAAAAAGGCTGTGGCTTGATATAAGGCTATGGCTTAAGATAGGGATACGGCTATGACTTAAGATAAGGATATGGCTAAAATAATGCTTTGGTTAAGGATAAGTCTATGGCTAAATATAAGGCTATGGCTTGATACAAGGCTATGGCTAAAGACAAGGCTAATTCTATGCCAAAAACTATGGCTTAGATTTAGGATTGAAATGCAGTCCAGTACTCAGGCCCATTTAGAGCCCTGTGGCAAATAGACACAAGCCAAGGAGAAGCCATGAACACTACTGGAAAGCTGTTGGGTGAAGTTATCGACGGCTCCACCTTACACATTGAGTACACATTAATGTGTACTGAAACCGTTTTATTTTGGATGGACGGCAGGAAAGAAGTGTTTGTTGGAAGGATGTTTGCGTGAGGTTTTTGCAACCCAAAGAATGTTGTTCATCAACAAGTTCCCGACTCTGAACTCATCGGGCGTCGCCCTCCCCCCCTCCCCTGCCGTCATAGCGCTGTTTAACGTACCTTAAAGTTAGCACCCTGCATGTTCGAAATCCATCGTCGTTTGAAAAGGTTTAGCCACAGTGCCACGCTTCCTTTCAACTCATTTCAAACCTTTTTTGTTATTTTGTCTTTCAAAAAAATATAAATCGTTTCGGGGAAACAGCTCTGAGAACTTTTGAGTCCCAAGGTCGTTATTTTGTTTTCATTTATTCACGTGCCATTTTCATCCCATTTCCTCTCGAACCATTTCCCTGGGGGAAATATGCAGAAATGAGCTTCCACTTCTGGTGAGTAGGATGCGATTATGCACCATCTTTATCTACTTATGGTTGCCCTGTAGAGAGGATAAGATCCGGTAGCCAGTTCTGCATATTGTTTGTCTTTTCCTTGTAGTTTTGCAATCTATTATGATCATACTAACACCTTCCAACTAGCTAGCTAGCTTAGCTCCTTGTACCCAATGTAAATGACCGTGTGTGTGTGTGTGTGTGTGTGTGTGTGTACATGTGCTTACATGCGAATGCGTGTGTGTGTGTGTGTGTGTGTGTGTGTGTGTGTGTGTGTGCGTGTGTGGGTTAGATCATTGCCGTGACCTCCCGTTCTATTCTTGCTTGCAGGAGGAGCAGAAGGAGAGGCAGCCCCCAGCCACCAAGAGGAAGGGCTCCCGTGAGAACCACCTGGACCAGGAGCCCCCCCTGGCCCCCGGCCCCCAGGAGCAGAGGACCAGGGATGGCGGCCGCAGGGAGGGTCCGAAGGAGGAGCAGCAGGAGGGGGAGCTGCGGGAGCAGGGGCAGGAGGAACCGCTCCTGAGGACAGAACCAAAGAGGACCCAGCACGGCCACCACCACCACCACCACCACCACCACCACCACCACCACCAAACCCGCAGGACTGACCCCCACCACCAGCACCCCGGCAGGGAGCACGCGAACGCCCACCCCGGCCCCTCCCGCCGCCAACTCCCCCGGCTGTCGAGGAGCACTGTGGGGCAGGAGGAGGAGGAGGAGGGGCGAGGTGTGGGAGGAGGGGAGGAGCAGGGGGCGGTGCACCCTCGCTACCACGGCAGAGTAGTGGCCTCTCACAAGGACCTCAACCGCCATCCCAACAGCAGCCACCGGCAGCACCACCACCGTCGCCACCACCCTCCTCCACAGCAACAGCAACAGCAACAGCAACAGCAACCGTACGCATATCAGCATCAGTACCACCAGCATCACCGCGGCAACAGGCAGCCGCAGAGCGGGGAGAGCAACGAGATGGAGCAGAACAACGAGCGCAACCGGCAGCACCGACGCCCCCCCCAACACCACCACCACCAACCCCACCCGCCACCGCTGCAGCAGCACACGGCCCCCAGGAGCCCCCGTAGAGACCACTACCCCGGGGGCCCCCGCAACCAACACAACCACCAGCACTACCACAGCAGGGACCGAGAGCGGGAGAGAGACAGAGACGGGGACAGGGGAGAGCGAGACGTGGACAGGAGACACTGGCACAGGGATCCCCATATATACAGCTAGCCGCTGTCGGCGTGATTGTGGCGCCGTTGTTGGTTTTTTTTAGTTTGGGTCCGTGCATGGTTTTGATACCGCTCTGGTTAACGCCACTGAGGAACGGTCGGAAGTGGCAATGACTTCTGCTGTTGTGTTTGTCGTTCTTTGCTGATTGTTGCCTGCCTCTGCCCTCTCCCTTACAGTCGGATCGCCTTGCGTTCTCGCACTCCTACCATACCGGCCACGCCTCGGAGCGAGGGGCTTGGATGGTCCACTTGAAATGATTGAGCGTTTTTCTAAAACGGAGTCGCTTGTCTTCCGCTTAAGTCACAAGTAAACACGTAATAGTGAGTCAGTTGACTTGTCAACAAAGACAAAGTTCCCAGAAAAACAGGCAGGTGACTCTCTTAGATGAGACCGGTGTTCAGGGTGATGCCCCATGTCCTTGCCATGAGTTTGTGTCACTTTCAGACCTAGAACGGGCATCTTCCTTGTTTTCTATTGCTGTCTGGCAGCACAGTGGACTATTTATGAATTTAATAAATTAAAGTCTATTAATAATTGTATCACAACAATATTGGACTGGAATGAGATTGGTTGGTGACGGTTGTCCGTTAGGGAATGATGGCAACACAGACGCTGAGCTATTTTGGAGCTTGTCATGGACACCGGGCTTCAGTGCTTAACATGTACCTTATACCAACATGCTCCATCAGAACCATTAATAATAATAGCATGCAAACACAAATCATAAGCTGCTGTACCTTGACATGAACCCGTGCACACTGAGCCTCGATTTTAGTGAGTTCTTGTTCTCAAATCTTCTCAAAAGTCTTTGTAGACACACTGCTTCACTATCGCTAGGTTGCTGAAATGTTAGGCTGTTACAAAGATCTACATTAGATCTGAAACCCGAAGGACATGATCACATTCATCATGACACACCTGTAAGTGTTTGATTTGTTTTCAGACTAAATATAGGACAATACAGGACATGGTTTTAACTTTGCAGAAAAATAAAATACAAGCCTTGATTTGTAGTAAACTCATTCATAATCTGCGAGTCAAACCGTACAAGGGAGATGGCAGTTTTAACACGTTTCAGACTGTCAGCGGGTGTCAAACAGCCAGATGGCGGCATCGCACTTCTCTTCCGACAACTTTTATTACAAATGATGACATACAAAAGCAGTTTATTTCAAGAAAAGTCCCCCAAACTATTTTTCTATACCTGAATGAGAACCGTATGTCGTACTCAGCTTCCTACTTTTTCTAACGGTGTCGTTCAAGCATATTTATTCTCTCTCGCACTGTCTGGAAGCATGACTCATTTCTTTTGTCGGTGACACTCGTGCGGTGCACTGAGGCCTCTATGCATCTTCTTGTGATGAAGTATATAGCTTGAAATCAACTTCTATGCATTTGTATATAAACACATATCATATTTGCCTTGACTGTTGGGTTAAAGGGGGGCAGGGGGGCCGTGAAGGAGTTAATTGCACTGGTTTGCTAGAGCTTCACCTCATAGACCTTTTTGATAAAAATGTCTTCGTGTCACTCATAACACTCATTATGGGTCTGTTCCTTTTGTGTACCAGGGCACGTGTAGTAGACTAAACTAGTGAAGGTAGGTATGATTCTTGTGCCCTGCATAAAATGGAACCCACCCATAATAGGTGGCAGCATAATAAGTGTTTCGAGTGACACCTGTGTTTGTCCAATGGTGACGCCTTTGTGAAAAGGGGTTATAAGGACGGCAGGTCTAACAGCTAAATCCACTCTCTCGCTTCTCTTATGATGCATTGGTTATTTTTAATCTTTTGGAGTTTTACTTTTAACTTGATGATAAAACGATTATAAACGCTGTCTTTTTTCATTAATTGTAGACCGAAATCAACTGATTGATCGGCAATTAACAGTATTTCGAGCTCACTTGCAAATAAAGGAAAGTGCTTCCTCGGATTTTGAGATGTATATCATTGAAGAAACACAATATGGATTATCATGAACTTTATGCAATGCAGTCGTTATTTTTGGGTGTCCAAAATCTATTTAGTCTGTGGAAAAATAGGCGAGGAAATCCGATTTCGAACAAAAGTGACAGCTTCTGCGAAAATGTTACATAATGCAGCATTAAAGCTTTGGCAATGTTAATAGTTATTAATGCTCACCACAATTCTGTAGGATGAAGATCATTGTTTATATGATAATACTCTTGTGTTATGTTTTCCAATTGCACTGTACATTAAAATAAATGTCAATGTTTTATATTTTGTTATATTGTTTATAAATTGTATTTGTTGCCTAGTTACACCCTTCTATACAATTAACTAACATTGTAGTAATTAAGATACATACATCCTGCAGCAATAATGGATAAATAACATTTCTTTATGTATGATTTTTTATTAAATTAAAAGTACATTGTATGATGTAACAATACAAGATCATATTTATATTTATTTCAAATTAGTAATTGAACAACAATTATAAACAAGTATTACTCTAGAGACCAAGCATACAATTCACAAAGAAACTATCCTTAAAGATATAATGAATGGAAATTCTATACATTCAAATACAGATTTGGTAAAATATATACTTATATATATTTATTGACATAATGGCAGATCCACTGATCCAAGGTTTCTCTTCCTACTCTAATAGACCTCTGAAGAATAAGTCCCGCCTCCGAGGCAAAAAACCCTCCCACATAACAAACTCTGTAGGTGGCGAAGAAGTAAAAGCTGCGTCACGTTTTGAACTACACATTTTCCATCAAGTTTCGACTGGGTTTTTGGAATGTCGGTGCCGTCAAAGTAGTAAACGATTGTTAATGCTACTTCAACGGCACCGACAATCCAAAAACCCAGTCGAAACTGAACGTGACGCAGCTTTTACTTCTTCGCCACCTACAGAGTTTGCTGTGCACGATCATTCAAAAACGCCATTGCTGTGTTCCAATATCCATACTTCCATGAGTACACTTAAAGGGGACATATCATACCACCAGCTGTGGGCGTGTCCATCTAGATGTGTGACGGATAGATGGACACGCCAACCTGTGATGTCACAATGCTGCACATTTTCAAACCTGCTTGCAATGGCTAATCACACTCACACCTGGTGGTATGATATGTCCCTTTTAAACGTAGTACACTATCCGCACTCACTAAGTGCGCTAATTTTCAGATGTCATTGTTGTTCCAAATCGATTACTCTGCGGTGCACTAACGAAATTACGATCACAACTGCCGCCGCGGCTCCTCCCCTGCAATAAACATCCCGCTTTGAACGGTGAACTCTTTACGCCTAGCAGCTATAAAAAGCTAAAAAAATTACAAAATGACTCTATTAATGCAGGCTATGTGGAAAATTCGTCGACTTTGGCTCAGCCTGGCTCCGCCTTCTTCCCCTTCGTAGCTAAGATGGCTGCCGTTGAGTACGAAAAGTGTACATCGATCCACACTTCGCGATTTGACCGTTTTGAGTACACCATCCGGGTACTTTCAGTACACTTATTTTCGCCCGATCTGAATTGGGACACCCTACGTATTCAAACTAAGGCTAGTAAGTACGGATAGTATGGATATTGGAACACAGCACATGTTATTTCCTATAGACATTTGACCGAGGGAACCGGAGCCTCGGAGGCGGGACTTATTCTTCAGAGGTCTATAGCCTTCTCTTAACTATTTCCTGACAGTACAAAGATTAACCACAGTACCCCCTAGTGGTCCACTGTTAACCAGCACAATGTTGACTCGAGTGATGACATCACAGCGTTATAATTGGCGCTTGGTCTTCCTCGTCTTTCTCTGCGTTCTCTATCAGTTGATTGGTATCTACCACGTCAGGCTTTGAGCACTCTCTATTAAAATAGAGGGGGTTTTCAAAAGCTGGCTTTGGAAAGGATCGTCCAGATTTCTTGAAGATGAAGAATGCTAGGGCCGCCATTCCAGCAAGAAAACCCACGATCACGATCGCCACCAGGCTTGTGTGAGCACGTTTCTTGCTTTGAGTCGTCTGAGTTGCTACAAGATAAAGAACAGAAATACACATTTGATCAATATAGAATATGATCAATATGAAAGCAGAATTGATAATGATAAATATAAAGGAACAGTAGCAGATCGTAGCTGGCTAAGAAAGTGTTAACAATAAAAGAGAAAGCCCATATAAACACTGTGTAGGAACAATTGTCAATTGCTGATTTAACAATTTAATAAATGGACAATAGCTCTGCAATTGATTATTTAATTAATGGCAGAACAAAAACCCATTAGGGTAAATTAGTTGAAATAGTACTTACCAGCCGTTGGCATCATATTCGCAAAAGAAACTGTGAAGAAAAAAAATTAGTACACAATTTTAATTTCGCTTTTTTTTATCCAGATTGACTCACAGTACATTCAGTTTGTAATTAATGAGCCACTAGGGGATCTTGCTCAAGGATGATTACAGGTTAAGCTGTTGACATTGGGGAATCCAAACCACCACTACCCTAACCACTTGACTATTCATCACCTACAATCTATCACACTTGCCGTTTCTAAAAGCAAAGAATGGACATACCTTTGGGTGTTTTGCAGATGTAGGCTCTGTCGTTCCATTTACGACCCGTCGTCCATTTCCCGGTTAACGACTGGACCTTTGCATAACTGTTGGACCCCTCTGGGTTGTCCTCATCCCAGTTGGTGTAGTCCACGATGGTTTTGTCCAGCCAATTCCACTTTCCTGTGAACGAATGAAAAAGGATTGCAAAAAGTTGCAGAATATTATTGGAACCAAAAGTTTCCCCAAATTAAATCAATTAAAAATACAGAAGAATGGAACTACCTAATATGCAATAGAAAAGGGTAAACCTAAAGCTTTTTATTACTATTTCGGTGAGTCCTATACCTGAATGTGTCTTGTACAGGCCGATCCAGAAGGAGCTCTGGCCATCGGCAAATACTGCCACTTGTTCTTGGATGAAGGCCTGTTCTTCAGGATCCTCGATGCTGGCCAGGCCGCCACCTTCAAAAATAATAAGAATAAGCATATTTTTCAAATTTTCCCTTAAAACTAGCCTTCTGAGACTATCCAGATATTGTTAGCTTTTAGGTCAGCATTACGCTAATTAATATCAGTCTGGCTTTAACCAGGCAGCAATTGATAAAAAAATATAGCGGAGGCCTTATGTTACTCAAAAAACTCACATACATTTTAAATCGTGGCAAATATCAGATTTCAGTGTGAACTGAACACACTCCGTACTGCCCCACATGGGCAAAACATCAACAACAAAGTCATCAGACGCAGAATGCTGTGGGAAGGAAGTATACAAGGAGGCCCCTGAAGTCAGCGTTTACGGTTTGATTCATTCAGTCGATTCATGCAGTGGAAGCCAGCAGACTCAGGAGCTGATGATAACGATGTATTCTTCAGGAGCAATGGCTGCGACTTCTGTTTAGAAGTGTATGTGGACGCGGAGTCGAACCTGAATTGGTGGGATCATGACGTGAGTGGCTTCACTGAAACCATTCGCCTACAAAACGAAGGATTGCAAGGGCTGCTTTTAAATAAATTACTACTTTTAACTACTATTTTCAATGCCCCGCCACTGACATCCTCCACCGCAGGGTTGGTCTTCAACCACAAAAGAATCTGGCCTAAATCTGATTCAGGACCACATATGAAAGTGGCCCAAGTCTGAATTTGATCAGAAAACCATTTGTGTGCTGTACACACTGTTACAAACAAATCAGGTCTTGAGTCACATATGTCCGACTTCCCTTGCAGTTTGAACGAGGCTTAAGAGATGCTCTCGCTCTCTTCGCCCTTGCCAAGTCTGGTTGGAAGTAAAGCAAAAACATATTCTCTGAGAAATCCCTTGTGCAGATTTCTGTTGATCTTTTAACATTGTTATTTACTCAATTCAAGATAAAACAGCTTTGATTGGCCTATAGATTTCTACACTTTCCTTGGGCGCCAGCATTGTTTTTTTTATTATTGCAGACTGCCGAATTCCCTAATGATCGGTCCTTTAATTATTTTGTATTTTAAAAAAGGGTTTTACAACTGGCTAGAGGCCAGAATGATCTGACAGAATGGGATCTCCCGAGACGAGGCTAACCTTGACGCATACAGATGTATCAATGTTCCAGGCTCTCTTACCATGTCGTGAACAATCCGAAGCTGCATCGGCCCATTCCACCGTCTCTGTGATGAAGACATAGCAGTGGGCCTTGTACGGCATCCAGGCAAAGTTGCGTTCCGACCGCTCATTCTGAGTGGCAGTGGGGCAGCTGCCCACGTATTCGGTGGAATCCGTGGGGGCAACATCTATGCGTACATAGGGAGAGTCGACCATCATGCTGCTGTTGTTAGGTTTTCATAAGGACGTCACAATGTCATAGGGAAGAGTAGCACAGACATTTTCCAATCGTGGGCTTGCAGTACCTGAGGACTGCATACATGCGCTATTCATGGTCATGTTGCACAGTCCCGTCTTCCACATTCCGTCGACGTCGAGGTAGACGCAGGAATTCTCGGTTGGTTCCCCCGGCGACCAGTTGGTCATGGTCAGGCGCCAGCCGCTGATGAATCTGAAGTAACCACCGGTCTGCAGAGCCAGAGCGCATTGGATTACTCCCAAAACACATTCCGTTGAGAAGGCTAAACCAGGCCTACTACAAAATGAATCATTAGTGAACAAGTTCTCCCATAACTAGATTTTGGGAAACTTCCGAAAAAAAGAATATCACATTTTTGATTGATTGTATTGAAAAGGTTTTGCGATTATATAAGCTATTAAATGTATGCGTTTGGAAAATAATATATTATAAAGATCTTGGTAGGTACCTCTCCTTTGTTCAAACCGATCCAGAGGGGGGAGTTCAGATTGAGTGCCTGCAGCTCGATGTAGGCCTTCGTCCATTCATTCCGAATGCTAGCTAGATTGGCCCCGTCCTGCTGGCACCGCGCCTTGGCTTCGCTCCACGTCAGGTTCTGGGTGATAATCTTCACCGAGTCGTTGCCCATCTTGACGTAGGTGATCGGAGTCAGAGGTCCTGTCGGGCTTGGGATCTGCGAATCTGTCAAGGTGGGGGTGGTGCAAAAATTATAGTTTTGCAGACAGAAATTTGTATTGACTGCTAATCCTTTGTGAGAATAATAGTCGGACAGCATAAGGATAAAATAACACAGAAGCAAAACAACTCAATTTGTAGCGTAGGCTTACAGTAAGAGGGAGAAAGTAAACAGAAGTCAATTTTTGACCGGGTCAAAACTGACCCTGACTAGGCAATGCTCGGCTACACAAAGGCACATTCAGAGGTTCATCACACGGTTCAAAAACATTATTTTAGAGGAAAATCTCCTCGTTGGACCAGGTTCTTCCACAGATAAGAGGCAGCATAGCGTGATGGAGAACAAAAGGGGAGCTCACCCACATTCCGCTGACAAACGTATCCAAAAGTTTCATTGCAGTTGCGCCCATTCCACCTCCCATAGGTGGACTGATTACTGCTCAGCACTACACACTCCTCCTGGTGAGGGGCAAAAGGTTAATGTTGAGGAGACAAGCATTGTATGATAAGCAGCATAACAAACTTAAAGCACTGATATTATATCCATGTGCGGATCCATAGTATGATTCATTCCATAATCAAGAATCAAGCACAACTTTGTTACACTAGTAGCTTAAAACTAGACAACAACATGCTTTGCTAATGTTATATTTCTGTTATCTTTTTTTAAAATTTGTATGAGTGGGATTAGTTGCGTTTAATCTTTCCTTTACTTGAGCATAGCAGTTGTTTTCATTTTCAAGTAAAACCTTTATAACAGCGTATAAGATACCAGGTGGGTTCACTTTGAGACACTTCTACTTACATCACTCCATGAACTATAAAAAGATCCAGGGCGCTTGTATTTCTGAAATGGAGAATAATTTTAAGTGTACGTGTTCGTTCGCAAACAAATTAAAAAGACACATTGGTTTTTTGCGCCTACACTTACGTTGAATCCCCAGTTTGTGTACCGCCTTGGCCGTCCGTCTGTCCAGAAGAATTCGCCCTTTTTCAAAGAATTCAAACCGATCCAGAGGTCTCCCGAGGCGGCTTCGCTCATGCTCGTCAACAGGAACGCTGAAAAAAAAAGAGCATCACAACAATGTAGTGCTGTGCATGCCTAGTGGTTTGGAGGACATTCTTAACATGCCAGAAAAAGTGGCCATCTTTTTTAACAGTCCAATCAGACCAGATGTAAAATATGTGACTGGACATCGGGAGTATACCTTGATCACTTCTCGAAACGATAGAGGCTAGGTTTCCGCCCATTGAATTACAACGTCTCCGAGCTTCGGCCCATTTGTCCTTTCGTGAAATGACGATTCTAAAACACTGAAATAAAAAGTCAACAACCGCACACATGAAAAATGAGGAAGGAAAACATAAACACTCCTTCACCGAAACATTGGCTCGGGTGTTACTTCCCTCGAACTAATTTGCTTTGAGTGCTGTTAAGCGTGACCTCTGACCTTTGATTGGAATATGGACCAGTCTAGCGGGCAGCCCCCCTTGGGGGCCTCCGTGGGAGCGGCGGTGCTGTTGACGGGCACCGAGGTGCTCCTCTTGCAGATGGACTTATGCTCATAGCCGCAGTTGACGTCATGCCAGAAACCTTAAAACACAGTGTGGCACGGGGCCAAATCAACAGTGGCACTATGGTGGAGACCAGATGTATACATACCATGATTTATTATTAACATGCATTTATGTACTTTAACGTATTATATTTGACTTCACAGGCCAATATTTTGTTCCTTTGAGTATGTACTCTAAGGTGACATATTGTACAACCATGTGTGAGTGTGATAAGGCCGATTTTCAAAACAGCTTGTAATGGCTAATCACACTTACAACAGGTGGTATAATATGTCACCTTTAACATTATTGTTTGAATTTCAGGGTTTTTTGTGTTATATGTATTTGGGCGCTGTCCAGGGTGGACTAGATTGATTCGATTCTGTTGAAGATTTGTGTGAGGGTCTGCTGTGTGTTTGGAGTCGACCGTACCATTGTGGTGAGACATCGTGACACAGTTCTCGTCGTTGTTCCTAAAATCTGGTTGATTCTCGCTCCAGCGCTGATACATTGTTGAAGAGCCATCCATCCACCTTAAACAGGGCAAGAAAAGTTTGCTTTGTGTTTTTTGCTGCATCATTTAATTGTATTTCCGGTAAAGATAAATGAATAAGGAAAACAGATAAAAAATTGCCATGGTATAGAAGAAATAAAGAAGTTGAAAATACTTTTTATTTTCAATATAAATTAAATAATTTGATTAAAGTGAAATGGAAGTGATTGAATTCATTGAACATGAGTTATGGCTAAGGTCAGATATCTTTGATGAAATTTATTCATATCATATCAAATGTCCAGTAACCTATCTTATATATACTCACCCAAATGTCTGATCGAAATCAACAAGCATTCCGATATAATAGGCTCCATAACCCCTCGCTATCTGCATGCACATAAATACACACACACACACACACACACACACACACATTAATTAGTTATTTAATTTCGGTACCAACAAAAAGCCTATCCTTGAACTGGAAGTTTTGAACCATTGAACACTGCGTACCATCTTCCACAAAAAGATGTTTTCGGCCTCGCTGTTAATGACCACTAAATCGCCGTGGCCCTTTTTACAATGGCTTCGGGCGTCCTCCATGGCCATCGTCCTCTCGTTAATGTAATACTGGTTCGTACCCCACTCCAGCCAGCCATCCCCATGTTTGGTGTACCCTGTAAAACGTGAAGAAATACATAGCATTATTTAGGGGTGGCCTTTTTTCTATCTTCCAATAAAGCCTTTACGCAGGGGAGTCGTCGTAGGGCAAATACAGGTGTGCTACTTTTATGTAATGTATAATATTTTCACTTGTTTGACTGCATGTGCCGTGGTATATAAAGAAGAAAATCCACAATTATTGCTATGAGTGACACCTGTGTAAGTCTTACGACGACGCCTCTGTGAAGTTGCTCTATTTGGTAATGTTATGCATAAATATTAGATATTATATTTGATGGCTAAGCAATAGCTCACCAATAACTTGGATTGTTTACGGATCTATCTATACATGTCATGTCATGCATTATCCTTTTACCTGTCGTGGTATCATTTGGAGGGGGTTTTGGAGTTAAACCTGTTGGTTATAAGATAGAGAATATTTAGAAACAATATCTGCTCAACAAAGGAAACGTGGTTATTATAATTTCAGTCAAAACGTCAAAACCCCAAACTTTCTTAATAATTGGGGTTCGAGCAGTACAAAAGCGGCTTTCTTATCTTGTAACAAGTCACAAATTCGGAGTGTTTTATGATAATGCAATACCAAAAATGCCAATTGAGAACCAAAGAGTGTACCGGCGCGGATTTGACAGATCCAGTCATTGTAGGTTTCACAGTGCACGTCGTTCCAGGACCCCTCCTCGTCCCAGAAATACATCCGGAACTCCACGCAGGACTCTGCATTGTTCTGGTTGTTTGGCTCCTCACCCATCCAGTGCAAGAAATTCAGCTAAGAAACAAAAGGAAATAACAATAATACATTTGATTTATATAACGCCTTTCAGACTCCAGGATGCTTTACAATGTGGGCAGGAACATAGAAAACAAAATAACTAAATCAAAAATAACACACGGTAGACGATTTAAATGATGGTGTAAAAGCGGAACTGTTTACCGGTGTGCCGTCAGACCACTCGTAGCCGCTCCCTGGGGTGGGCTCGCTCAGGCCGATCCAAGCTTTGCCATTGCTGAAAAAACTATTATTTTAATATACAAACATGGACAAATCATTACACATGTACATAATACATATGTAGCAACGATGCTCAGGATCTCTTCCTTTTAACGTCTTCCCACGATTACGTAGAGAATGATAGCCGAGTAGTCGGTAACCTAATTGGTATAAGCATAGGGTGTATGCATGATACGGGAAAATATCAAGGGATCCCAATAACAACTGGACTCCAAGGGGTTTCATGGACTTCTCTGGGGGGGGGGGGAGCTGGCATTTGTCTGCCTGAGGCCTTTATTTTCCCTTTAGGTTGTGTGTTCTGTATTCTGGGTCATTACATTACCCTCCAATTTTCATTTCTATCTGATTGTGGATGCTCAGCAGATCCCCTCCGATGGCTCTACAGTAGTCCCTGGCCTCGAACCAGGTCTTCTCCCCCGAGCGGGGTCCCGTGAAGAACTGTCACACAGAGAAGGAAAATCACCGCCCAACAGTCAGACCGATTTGATTTGAATTTTTTTTTTCTATCATTAAATAGGCTACAGTGTTTGTCCTGATTGAAACCTTTGAATGCTAATGCTATGTCTTAAAGGTGCGATAGGTTTCATATAGATCTGCTTTTCAATCAGCTCTCTAAATGATCGCTTTTCATCATTTGTTGTTCGGAAAATATAGATGGATGAAGGTAGATGCTCTGCTTATATAGCAGCGCACCTCTGCCCTGATTGGTTAAGGGAGTTAAACCACAGTTGCGTTATGGCAACATTTCTCGATATCGTAGAAATGTAGGGCTGAGGGAGCAGGGAAGGAGGGGACTTTTGTTTGGTCTAAAAATCTTCAGCTCTCTTCTGCTGTGTCTGTCTTTGCAAATCGTACCCACATCCGCCTTGAGGCACGTTCAGGGTCAGATGTGCGCCGCCGGGGAAGACGAACAAGCGTAAGGTCACGTGAACGTAAAGCCGTACCTTGGCACACATTTGCCGGGTTCCCACCGGTTTCCAGTTCTCCGCACACTTGGGGGTGGCGAGGGTGGGCGGGGCCGCCGTCAGCACGGCGCCCTCGGCCAGGTGCTTGCACACGTACTTCTCCGTGTTGGTGCAGGGCAGGACGTCCCAGAGTCCGGCATACACGCCTGTTGTCATGGCAACGCAACCCTGCAGGTGTGCTTGGGTTTGACAAGAAGGGTCCGGGGGGAGGGGGGGGAGGGGTTTGAATGTAAACTGTTGGTATTCATGTTTCTAGCACCAGGAAATTTAAATAAATAAATATTAGGAATGTACATTCCTTGCTCTATCATATTTAATAATAGCCTCATACCTGGCATGTTAGCATTCCAGTGAGTGAACTTCACATTGTTTGTGTTGGTCCACACAAAATCATCGATATTTCCCTGGTTCGAGAGACCGAGCCAAAAGTATTTCTCCGATCTCATCCCGAGTATGCTGACCAGGAAAGCATTGTCCACCCTGGCAGCAGTCGGAAAAAAGAGGCATAAATACAATGGTTTCGATCAGTGTTTTCTGTTGATGTGTATGAATGATGTAGATATCCAACAGGCTTCATGCTTTGAAAGGCTCACCCATTGGAAACGTCAGCCATGTAAGAGTCCTCGCTCTTGCATGCTCCTTTAGCCTCATCAAATGTCTTAGTCTCTGAGCCCACCAGGTAGCAGTAAGACCCATGCCTTCTCCAGCCCTACGAACAAACACAACCTCTGCTGTGATCAAACGGCTCCATGTTGTATGTAGTATGCGGTAGACATCCTCATTCATCTTAGTAACAAAGTACTGTAAAGAATACATTTAAATCAATATATAATGAATTGTCATTTTGTGATGAGGCTGTCCTCATCTGATAAAAGCGTGGCATATTTCAGCTCATTGTTAATTAATCATGCAACAGGTAAACACGACGCTGGTTTACCTGTGTGTTTGTCTCTGAGGAAAGACAAATCAAATTCTGAAGACAAAAGGTCATTCCTGATTCTAAAATATCATCTTGCAGAGTTATGTATTATATTTAGTATATGAGCTCTGCTTCCCATTTCACTTTCACTCCTTTCAATTCTCCTTTAAAGTGAAGCAAATTTTTGAATATGTAACTTACTGGAGCTACTGATATCATGTAATTAGGGTCATCTAATATTTCTTTGAAATTAAATATAATATCTGATAAATAATGATTAAATCTATATCTGTATTCCTCAAAACTCAGTAGTTTAAATTGAACAAACAGACTATATATGTTAATGCATTAAAGGTGCATGCAAGATTTTAAATTTTAATCTAGCATCATTCTTAAGTTTGAAAAAAACCTGCTCCGCTCCTCCTCCCCCTTCTCTCTCCAAACCCCACCCACCCATCTCATTGGGCCTGGCGCTTGTCACATGACAATTAGCATGAGATGAATCTACGCTGCTGCAGAGTTGGGGCAACAAACTTCGATCTCTTTAGCCTTAAAGCTACACCAGCCTTCATTACAGAGTGTGTTTTAGAAGACATTTCAAACCAAACGTTCTCGCATATCGCTTTCAATTCAATTCAATTCAATTTTATTTGTATAGCCCTTAATCACCATTACAGTCTCAAAGGGCTTAACAAGTCAAATATTTATGACAATATATAGCTTTAACAATATATATACAACAAATCAGAAATCCCTCTCCACTTACAGGTTTGCATCCTAAATCCATGGGCACTTCGACGCCAGTGGATTCTGTATCGCTTATTTTCATGCAGACATAGCCATGCTTCTCCGTGCAGGAGCGATCTGCCCAGTTACCGTTCTGCATAAGAGAGAGAGAGCAGAAATATGTGATAGGCCCGCAACATTTTCTCTCTTGTTCAATCATTTTGTGATATAACGACACTTAGAACTATTATTGGCTTATCAAAAAAAGATAGAGCTTGTGCGGTGGTGTGGAAAGCAAATGGCGCTGTGCCACACGCGAAGCAAGTTTGAAATGGCTGCGTACCTCTCCTCTGATTAGGACACAGTCCTCGTTGGCCCCGGACGATTTGGGGGATCCTTTCTCCCAGCTGGTGAAGAGAACGGTGGAGTGATCGAACCAGTCGAACAGGCCTTCCATTTTTCTGTCGTTCAGCCCGATCCAGAGTTCATCCGTGACGACTGCAGAGGTTTTGTTGGTGAGACATGTAAAGCTGGACAGTTTGGGGTGATCTAAAAACTTTAAGATGTGTGAAAAGAAGTATGCCGCCGCCCGACTCAACCGGTTGCTCTATGCACCTGACTACTGTTTAAAGTAATTGTAATCCGAATACACACAATACGAATTCCCTCTGCCTTTCGTCCAACGATGTCACACTTTTAAATGTTTAAATTCAGTTGAGAATTTCCCATTTAAAAGTTTGCCACCATCACACAAACAAACTACTGGTCACACAGCGCTGATGAGGATGTTCCTTCTAGTGCCGTACCGTATCCAAGTTGAGAGATGACAAAGCTTTTGTCCTCTATGTTGCCCATGCTAGCCAGGGATCCCCCGCTTTTGGCACACTCCATCTGGGCTGCGGGCCAGGTATTTTTGGTGCGGTTCAGGTTGAAGCAGTGACCGTTGTATGGGATCCAAGGACTAGGGCAAAACCCTCTCTCTACTGTTTGCAGACATGAAGAGAGATAGAGAGTACTCGAGTGTACTGTACATAGATTGGCCCTCGCAAAAGCCAACATTTAATATACATTTACACAGTAGGACAAAATAGCAGAGAATAGACATACTTGGGATCCATGTAACTTACTTGTAAAATAGCGTAGATTCAATTGCATCAGAATATAATAGAATAGATTGAATTTTTATATGTTTAAACCTGCACTGCCTGTATTTTTAATTTAATAAAATATATTTAAACATTATTAGAATAAAAAATCCTCATTCCTCCTAAAAAAACGAAACCCAAATCGTCACATAGTAATTAATCCCGGTACCTTCAGCCAGTGTGGTCAGGGTGGCGGCCTTGTGGCAGATGTATCCTAGTTTTTTGGTACAGGACAGGGTCTGCCAGAAGTACTGCACTCCTGAGTCCATGATGGCACAATGGTATCCAGGATTCTCTACTGGATGCCCTGAGAGAAGATGTTGATGTGTTACAAGAGATTACTTTATTCATACCGAAACACATTGTTTGTAAAAAGCAAATCATCAATTTACATCTCTGATTATAAATGCTTTTAAAATGCCCTGGTATTGGATCCTGTTCACTGACATCAGCATCACGATCAGTGTTTCTCAATGTGTACATGTACACATTGACAGTTCAAGCAGGAATACACATTCCTCGCAAACCCACTGTTGCTTAGAGTGACTCTCAAACTCGCTCGCAGTCTCCATATTTAGAAGAGAGAGAAGTCTTGTGTGGTGCTGGTGTAACTGATGCACTATACACAGACATCCAAAACAGCCAGCCAGCTAGATTTAAGGTTTGAACTGTAAGGTTTGTACATCTCAGAACAAGACTAAGGGCCAGTTCTGACCAAAACGACAAGATGAGACGGGACAAAACCACCCCATTTTAGAATTTAATTTAAAAAAAAATAAAAATTCTTACAGACCGATCATTTAAATAGTTTGAACTACACTGTTCCTACAAAAATTACGAGACAAGTTCTATATTAACATGCATTGTTTACCAAGTGGGTACAGCTGCCAATCAGCACTGGATGCTGATTGGGCTAGGACTTCACACGTTGAATGTTGAGGACGGTTTGAGACTACAGTTATTCTTAAACTTCACTTTTCACACCAAGACCGAAAACATTCCTAAAGCGCAGTTTTAAGTCCCTGCCCTTCCAATCGTTTGTGTGTGGACGTTCCCTTTAGGCTACATGGTGTGATGGAGAGGCATACCTACCAGAATCCCACCTCAGGTAACGAAAAGGCTTCCCATCCACCCACTGCCAGCCGTGCTCTTGGTCCACGGTGAGACCCATCCAAAGGCGATTCTGCCCTTTACCCAGCATGACTGCAAACAGAGGATAGGGTGCATGGATGGTATCAGCAGGAGGACAAAAAGACAATACATACACACACGCACGCACACACGCACGCACGCACGTACACACACACACACACACACACACACACACACACACACACACACACACACACACACACACACACAGACTTTTGACCCTACCCAGGAGAGTGAGTAGTGTGTTGGGGGCACATTACCTGTGATGATCCCCTGCTCACTGGGCTCTGTGATGCTGAGCAAGCTGGAGCCCTGCTGCTTGCAGCTGGCAAAGGCCTGGTCCCAGGTCAGCGCTGAGTGCATGTTGATCTGGTAGAACGCCCCTGATACAATGTTGGCCTGCCAATACTTTGTGGCTGGGGATGAGAAATGTTTTTATATATATATATAATTATTAATATGATTCTTGTTTTTTTCATGCCCAAATTAATACTATTTATAATTAGAAAAGTGTATTCAAAGATAATAGTATTTAATTATTATATTGAAGCAGTCTCACAAATCAGGCTTTAGAATGTATTCGTAAAGATTTCGACCAATTATGTTGCGGGAGGCGGGGATCTTAACCTCCTGATTAACGCGTATACAAGCCAGCACTAGTACTGTTTACCCGGTTGGAAAACAGGAAAAAAGGATTTGTAGAAAAGTTTCTTTGAAGGTTTCAAAACAACACTATGTAGACTGGCCACTATAGAAATACCCACTACATTCCCCTTGTGAAACTTCATCCACCCACACTAATCAATATATCTTCAATATCCCCGTAACGAAACAGACAAGGCGTAGCTCCACCCATATTTCATTTTGGTTTCCTGTTTGATTTCTGCTTGCCCAGCCTCTCTGCCCAGTCCCCCCAGAAGTTCTTCTTTAGCCACTTGGGACTGCTGGATCTGATAATGATATCGATGGTCATTACAGTGAAAATGAATGGTATTTCCAGAGGGAGTGCTTACCCGTGGATGGACAGTAACCCCAGTGTTCATTCTCTGATTTGGTTAGAACTGAACACCAGGGCCTGTTAATGCTTGAGTCATACATAGTGCAATCCTCAAACCATCTGTCCTTGTATTGGAAGGGAAACATGCAGATCTTGCCAAACGCGTTCCCTTCAATAGTGTAAAGCTCTGGAATGACACAAAGGTTTGGGACGAGTCATTTTTTTTCTTTGTACTATTAACCATAAAAGAAGATTACAACTCATAAACAACAGCAGAACGAAACTTAGTTGACAAATGTTGTGTTCTTGAATTTAGCTTCCTATAGAATCTGTAAACTCTGTGAACTACTGTTACGTAAAGCCCATTTGAACTCACAAAGAATAAAACCAATCGACAACAAACAACAAAGCATGTTGAAACCCTCTCGTCGAAAAAAAAGCTAAGGAGTTCAACTGAAGGAATATTCAACCGTCTTTGCTAGACTCTCACCGTACCTCTGTGTGTCCTTAGACAGGCCCCCGCCCCGGTCCCCCGGATGACAAACTCATTGTTGGGTCCTAAGTTGCTGCTGAGAACCAATGATTTGTCAGGCTTCAGCGTCATGTAATACTTTGAGTCTTTAAGGGCGAGCAGGGTTCCGTTCCTGCACTCCCATTTCTGGAGGGAGCTCTTGTCATCGCAGTCGTACTGGCTGATGGAGCTGCCCACTGACTTCCCCTGCGCCCCAAGGCACTTCTTCATCCCGGTGACCAGCAGACGGTTGGCCGAGGTCCAGCGTATCTTGGAGCAGTCCCTGGTGCTTTGCACCACGCAAGCGTCGCTGTTCTTACCCACCAGGATGAAGGGGGAGTCTGTGGAAACAAGAGAGAGACGGCCGTGTTCCTTGAGTGGTTGCAGAAATAGAGTGACTATGTGTATGTGTGGTACTCGAATTCTGTGGAAAAAGTCAGAGGTGTTTCATCGCACGGAAACAAACACAATGCGAAAGGATCGTTGAAGAATTTTGTGCGTTGCATTGTTATGTCTTTACTTGTGATGAAAAAAAGGCCATATCTTTAAAGAGGATCAAAAGGTTTTGTTTTATTAATTCACTCAGGATCTTAGGATAGCTCCCAAGGCCGTTAACCTCATGGAACAGAATTGGCCCAAAAAAAGACATAATAGTTATAGTTCCTGTTAGAGTAACAAACATTGGTTTGGATACATTGTCAAAGACATTTAGACATGTCTCCAATGACTTAAGGTTACAGTATGAAACATAGACACACAAACACACACACGCACTAGGCCGACCGGGCCTTGTATGCATTATAAAAGTGAATAAAGTATACGGAAAGTACATACCGTTTGACGCCAGACATGGAAACGTTTGGATGAAGAACACAAAGGCTACCGCTGCTATCCTCATGGCTAATATTCCACTGATACCTTTCACACACAGACACACACAGACACTATCCCTGCATTGCCAGCAGCAGACTCGTAAGTTGTGTGCATTCCCTGTAGTGGGACACAATCTTAAGAGTTTTGTAACGTCCTGTTTTTTTTTGTCACGATCCAGAGAGACATTTCCACATTTGTCAAAAGATCAAAAAGGAGGGGCCACACTCACCGCCTTTACTGAATGCTGAGTTGACAAACTGACCCAAACGCATGCACACACACACACACACACACACACACACACACACACACACGCACACACACACACACACACACACACATACTGTTGAATGTGTATCGGCCTACTTCTGTTGAACATAAAAAAAGTTGTATTAATAATGATACCTAAAGTAATACAAATAATAGAATATTGCATTCCTCTCTTGCCTCCAAACAAATGCAGTAAGTGTGAGTGTGTGTGACGTGCAATAGACAAAGCATCATATGAAAATGTATCCAAAACATTGCAATTAGTCTAGAACCCCTCCGTTCATTTTCAATTTCCAAGGCGGGACGTCACTGACGTGCGCAGATCAAAAGGCCACTTGACACAATTGGATTATAGGCCAACAACCAATCACAGCGACCGAAACAGGTGACGCAGCACTGAGCAACAAAATCCTGTCAGAAGTATGGCAAAGACATTTTCCTTCTCAACAAAAGCTTTAAATTCAGTCGATGAATGTTGAATATATCATAATATTAAAATATACCACCCCGTTCGTTTAACACTGTCCCGATAGCGGAATCGACAGTCAGTTCTGCATCAGCGGCAGCCATTTTTGTTGTTGTTGAAAAGGCCTCTACGGTGCTCCTCTGCACCATCATCATATTTATGCTGCCTCATGGTAGAGAAACAGTTTTCATTGGCCGGTCTACCTAGCAGAATTCTTTTAGTATGGGAGGAGATTCAAACTTTATCTGCAGAGCAAATGAAAGATGAGTTTGCGAGATTTGCCTGGTTCCCAGGCTCTCATTTCCTACGTTTACGTAGGAAAAGTTAGGGCAGAGTCCTTACGTCTCTGCCCTTTCCAAAACTATGGATAGTGTACAGACCTGAAACCTGTGTGTGCGTGCACATGTCATGCGCGTCTCTCGCAAAATGCCCCTATAACAAGCTGACAATCCTACGGAAGAGGATTACAGGGATTCTTTGTATAATTTTGAGAATAAAGTCAGATTTCTAAGAATAAAATCTGATTTTTTGATCAAAATCTGAATTCAAAGAATAAATCAGAATTCTGAGATGAAAGTCAAAATTAAAAGAATTATTGGATTAAAGTCTGATTCATGAGATTAACATCAGATTTCTGAGAATATAGTCTGGATTCTAAGATTAAAGACAGAATTCTGACTTTAAAGTCTAAAATTAAGGTTAGGCTACCTGTAAGGAACAAAGATCAGTGGGAATCATTTTGTGTCATACAGCAGGGGAACCAAATCAAATACATCAGATTTAATTACGTTTTTGCGTGCTCAAGGGGTCCTGGGTTATTTGTAACATGTGGCCCTGATCCTCTTCCATGCAATCTAAATTCAAAAAATAGTTGGATAATCTTTCTATCTCTCTCACATAAACAGGGCCATTGGCAAATTTTTCAAAGGCTTATTCACTGTGCAAAGGCTTGTGCAATATCAGTAACAACAACATATTTTGCTGACCTTTTAGTTTTTTGTGGCTTTGTAAGCAGATAACAGCAACTTCTCCAGAAACCTGTCACAAACCTCAAACTACTTTTACCCAAGTCATGCTAGACAAATAGTCATGCATAAATCAGAGCAATGCAAATTTGAATCTCTATCTATGAAGGAACATCTTCCAAAAAGTGCATAGGGACCAATGCTAATTCTGGTCCCTAATGTTCACTCCTAACACACCTTGACGCACAATCATTTACTGGCCTCTTAAAAGCCAACAGCTCGCAATTGCCACACACACACACCTAAACATTGCACTACATCACTTTGTCATTGATGTTTAACAGCAAGAGAAAAGATCAACAACACCATGGCACCTCCAAAACCTAAATGATCATAGCAAATGGACTTTATTGTGTGGGTTTAAAGCAGACAACATCGTGTTCACTATGGGTGTAGCAACACAATCTCGGGCCCTAAGGGGTGGAGACATTGAGATCCGGTGGTGAGTTTGACGGTTTGTCAATCACAACCCTTCTTTTGTTCACCTAGCACTCTCCACTTTCACTTCCTTGTCAGCTTCGCCATACAATCAGCGAAGAACATTGTGCTTTTCATGTCTACCTATGTGCTAAATTAGAAGTTCCAGGGTGTATAGTCTTCTTTTATTGACTTAAATGGTATGTTAAATAGTAGTATAGTAATAAATATATATATATATATGTGTATATATATATATATATATATATATATATATATATATATAATAGTAATAATAGTAGCTTGTAGTAGTAGTCCTCCTATATATCTCTCATCTAACAACCTGCTTGACCCTCACCATTCAGGCTTCAAAAAAGCACACTCCACTGAGACGGCTCTCCTCGCGGTGACTGAGTCCCTCCGTGCGGCCAGAGCCTCGTCCCTCTCATCGGTTCTCATTCTCCTTGACCTGTCTGCAGCATTTGACACTGTGAACCACCAGATCCTCCTCGCCACTCTCGCCGAACTTTGCATAGCTGAATCTGCCCTTTCCTGGTTCACATCCTACCTGATGAATCGCACTTATCAGGTAACATGGAATGGCTCCTTGTCCAAACCTTGCAGGCTTGATACAGGTGTCCCTCAAGGCTCTGTACTGGGGCCTCTCCTGTTCTCCCTCTACACCAGATCTCTGGGCTCTGTAATTACATCCCACGGCTTTTCCTATCACTGCTATGCTGACGACACTCAGCTATTTCTCTCTTTTCCCTCATCTGACAAAGCCCTGATTGCAACACGCATATCTGCATGTCTGGCAGAAGTCAGCACCTGGACAACTGCCCATCACCTGAGGCTTAACCTCAACAAGACTGAGCTCCTCCTAATACCAGGGAAAGATTGCCCACACATGGACTTACTGGTCACTGTTGAGAACATCACTGTATCTCCTTCTCCAACTGCCAAAAACCTTGGTGTAGTGTTGGACAATCAGTTATGCTGCACCGCAAACATCACTGCGGTGGCCCGATCCTGCAGATTTGCACTTTACAACATCCGCAGGATCCGGCCCTTCCTCACAAGGCAAGCAGCTCAGCTTCTAGTCCAATCACTGGTCATCTCCCGCCTCGACTACTGCAACTCGCTCCTGGCTGGACTCCCTGCCTCTGCGATTAAACCCTTGCAGTGCATCCAGAATCTGGCAGCGCGCCTCGTGTTCAACCTACCAAAGTTCTCACATGTAACCCCCCTCTTCCGAGACCTCCACTGGCTCCCTGTAATAGCTCGCATCAGATTCAAGATGATGGTACTGGCATACAAGGCAGTCGATGAAACTGCCCCTGCCTACCTCCAAGCATTAGTAAAGCCACACACCCCAGCTCGCACTTATTGTAACAAATGCACTTATTGTAAGTCGCTTTGGATAAAAGCGTCTGCTGAATTCCCTAAATGTAAATGTAAATATATCTCAGCTCCAACTACCGCACTATTTTAGAGAAGAACTTCTTGGAAGAAATAGCAACGAAATTAATGACATTACTGAAATATTCCTCCAAAAAGAAACTCATTTAAACGAGGTGGATGACGCTTGTAGTAGGGGAATTGGATAAACGTATTTTTACAGTACCCAGTTTGCATGGTATTGACCTCAACAGACACTTATTTACAGCTTACTAATGCTGGCTGAGTTTGTCTTTGCTGCTACTAACCAATTACGTGCTTACAGATCCCCGCCTCCAGCATCAAGATTGGTTAAAATAATTATGAACCGAAAGAAAGTGATGCGCCCCGTTCACCAAGATTTGAGGTGGTCTGCCAGCTGACTGTAATGGAAATAATCCAAACCCAAACCAAAAAAATAATACCATTCTTTAAATGTGATTTCATGAAGATGGGAACGGCATGTTGATCCTAACAAACTGATTCAACCTAAAATATTTACACATAGACAAGACGAATTATGAAGCTTTAAGGAAGCTAGATTTGTATTAGAAATTATTGTCATGCAAAGGAGAATTTAATCAACACGGATAAGATAAGAGAATTAAAAAGGCATTCAATAAAAAGCTAACCCTAAATCTGTCCCTATATATCATGAATTATAACAGGACACAAAGGTCGGAATTAAACATGTATTTGCATACCTTCCTTACTTTGGCCTGCGTTCATCTCATGAGCTTCATTTATTGTATTGTACATGCAGCATCATGTATCTTTGCAACAACTTCCCTATTGTTAGTCACGTACAATCAGTGGATAAAATGCCCACAATATAAACCTGCATCTTACTATCTTGTATATCAAATTCTTCGGTGCTACCAGAGCAAAACAGAGAGGAATTTCTTTCTTGCCACCTGCCACCATTTTGACACCTTTGCCCTTATAATCTCTGAATTCTTATCTCATCCTCTCCCTCTCCCTCCCCTCACACTTCCCAGCATGTAAGCTCAGTGGTTTTATCTTTTACTATGTACAAATGTACACAGATATTCAGCCAAGTTCCCCTTTGTAGTAGAAGTACTATGCTCTTATTTGAACGATTTACCAAACTTGTTACTATGTTACTATTCCGATTTACTAAATGAACGGATGATTGATACCTTTTCTTATGGTGGAATTATTTTACAATTGTTCCTAACCAATCATTTTTTTGTTGATGTTCCTGATACCCACTGATGCCATCCTTCAGAGTTCCCATTTTAAAAACATAGCTAAAGCCGTTGTGATAGTGTGGCCGGCGTTTGCTGATGAGGTGGGTGTTGCTTCTGAAGGGCAGGCTTCCACACGTTACATTGGACAGCAGAGTGTCCCGGATACCAGCCTGTGGTCTGTGTGTAAGGCCAGCCATGTGTCACCCATTCCACAGTGAAGAATTCTGTTTTGCCTGATATATTTCATATAGTATGAGATGAATTATGAGAAGATGGATATAGAGATAGAATAGAAGACAGAAAAGCTAGCAGATGTCTCTCTCTCCCTCTCTCTCTCTCTCTCTCTCTCTCTCTCTATGTTTAAAGTTGAAAAGGAGATGGCACTATTCTTTCAAATCAATTTGTTCCAATTATGAGTATATGCATCAAATGTCAAATTTGGCTAAGGCACGACAGATCATTTGATGGAATTTAATGACGCTATAATAATAAAGCACGAGGTCCAACAGGAACCATAAAGACTGGCAACGGAAATGCTATTGCAGTTTACTGAGTTTATTGTGGACTTTAGGCATTTGCTATCTGATAAGATGTATACTGTAGATGTTAAGAAACCTGTGCATGCACAAGTGGTTACATTAGCTGTTCACTAAAAAACGTATGCTTTTAAAAGATAGCCATTCTTTTTCAATTTTATTCGTTTAATGTTTTACGAGACATGAAGCCATTCTTTACTCTTCTATCAGGTAAGTGGCCTCTCAAATATTATCGCTGATATGTGTGTCTTTTTACGTGTGGTCCTTCGACAATACGTGCTTTAATGTAGATCCAGAAAGTAAAACAAATATTTTGCTAAAGTTGTATTCAGGACTCAGTATGCCCACTTAATGTACATATACTGTATGTATGAATCTAAGAACTAAACAAGGGTTGCATGTGTATCAACATGCATGTCTGTCCTATAGCTACATGCTCATTATGCTGTGTTTGTCATTTGACTTCATAATGAAATGTAACGTGAGATTCTTTCTGCAGTGTTCGTGGTCATTGCGTCGCCTTGTCCCAATGACAAGTTCCTCTGCGGCTCTGGGGAATGTATGCCTTTGGAAGTGATCTGTAATTCCACAATCGACTGTAAAGATGGCTCGGATGAAGGGTTTTGTGGTGGGTTGTCATCAATATGAAATTGAAATAAGACCTTTGTTGTTCTTATTACTTTTCTAGTTCTTGCAAACGACCAAAAGGTTAAGTCAACTGTAGATTACAATAGAAATCCTACTTCTGTATTTGTTACTCACCGGGGTTGTCAGTGGGAGTCAATGAGGCTGAGCACATCGATGCTACTGCAATTCTGCGTGTTGGACGATCAATATTATTTCTTGCGACAAACTCAATGACATTTGGTGAACTTTAGAACGTGAACAATGATGTGCTTGTGATATAAAAGTACGAACCTCATCGATAATTATCCTTGATCGTCTTCATGTCATTTTAACCGTTGGAAAATGGCCCGCTGGTCACCTCCGTATCCCTGCGGCGGCCATCACCCCGACGGTTAGTAACATTTTTAGAGAGGTGCACCAAGGCTATGACTAAGGTGGTCTCTGTGGACCACATAGTAGGTGACGTAGAGACCCCTAATCCACACAGAAGTATATTTCCCCACCCTTTGTAGTTCGTGACCTGGAGTTGTTAAGATGAGCCTATGAATCCCTCTGAGACTACTTATGATTTATGACCATAGAAACCAACGTGGGTCTTCACACTGTTTATTCAAGAACAGGATCACCTATATTACTACTAAAAAGTCAGGAGCATTTGTTGAAGTATTCGTTTTAAAGTATTTTCAAATGTTTGTACCATTAACCCTTTAACCCTTTGCTCAAGATGGGTGTGGATTTGAGGATGATTCCTGTGGGTGGAATGATACAAGCAAAACCAATTATAGTTGGAAACTGGTGATGGCCAATATGACCTACAGACCTACACCCGACCATACCACAGGAAGCCTCTCAGGTAAATACAACGCCCGGACATCGCTGCCTGTAGACATCAGGCTTATTTAGAAAATAAACCTACACAGCTTGACATGTCCTTCATGAATTGCTGTCATTTTCAGAAATCATTTTAAATTCACTTCTGTTGTATATAATGCTTTTAACTCATTTTAACATCTTGGTTTTATGATACACTCAAACAATACAGTTTTAATCCTTATAATTTACAGACCCCCAAAACCGAACAGCGTTTTTATCCAGGAGTTTTCAGAGTTTTTGTCCTATTTTATGTCTAAATTTGAAAGTGTTCTTATTTTAGTTGATTTTAACATCCTTGTCTGCTGTCCCACTCAGGGTTTTATCACTGATTTTTTAGATGTTTTAGATTATTTTAATCTCACCCAAGCCGTGAATGAACCCACTCACTCTAAAGGTCATACGCTAGATTTGATTTTACTCAGTGGTCTCAGCCCAAATAATTTCGAATGTATGGATATCTGTGTGTCGGATCACAAAGCTATTTTATTCAACGTGGTTTTATCTGTTTTAAATGCAGATCAGGAAACAGCTGTCCGCCGCCGAGTTTTAAAACCTTTGTCTGGTCTTAATTTTTCGGAACTTTTAAACTTTGCTTCTTTGCCTGCTTTAACCAACATTTTTGCACAGAGAAGCTGGTCTCCAATTTTATCCAAACTTGTCAATCTGTCCTGGAGAAAGTTGCACCGCTTAAATTAAAAATATTAAAGCCCAATCCACAGCCCTGGTTCAACAATCTAACCCACGAGATTAAGAGAGAGTGTATATTTTATGGACTTAAATGGAAGAAGACCGACCTCCAAGTAGTTTATTACATTTGGAAAGTCTCAATGAAAAAATTTAAATCAGCAGTAAAATAAGCAAAGCAATCCTATTTTTCTTACCTGATTTTAAAAAAACGTTCGAACCCTAGAGTTTTATTTAAGGTTTTAGATTCAGTCACCTCCTCTTCTCCCTCTTATTTTAATGATGCTACACAAGAGACCTGTGAGGAGTTTTTACAGTTTTTTATAAACAAAATTATCTTATTAGGCATCAGATCAAACCACGTGCAGCCTTGATTTTATTCCCACCAAGTATCTTGAAGAGATTTTAAACACAGTCGGACCCAGCCTTTTTCAATTTCACGGACCGGCGGGGCAGGGTGGGGGTTGGGTTATGTTGCGCAGGGGATGCCAATTTGTTGATATCTTCATATAGTGTTGTGCATGCATTCATTTAAAATAACTAGTTCCAGTTATTTATAAACAGTGAATGTAACAAACTCTTAAAAAAGAACGTGAACTTGAACAAGTGAAAAACGAACAACTATGAACATAAATATATTGAACTAAACATGAAGTAACATCTATCAAGTGTAAACATGCACAACACAAAATGTCAGTAAGGGAACTTAACGCGCGTTTGTGAGGCCACAAAATAGGCTACAATTCATTTTAATCAGTGGGAGCCCTGTGCTTGTTTCCCTGCAACAAGAAGGTTAAATCCGGGGGTGATGGAAGACAGTGACACCCTTAGCGTGTTTGAAATGTCCAATCGATTGCACAACTTTGTTTTAGTGGCAGTCATTGCCGAAAACCCGGCCTCGCATAGGTACGTGGTGGGAAATGGAAGCAACGTTTTCAGCGCTTTTACGGATATCTTGGGATACTCCGCTTTGGTTTTGATCCAAAAACCCGCCAGAGAGGTTTGCTCAAACACACTTTTAAGACCACCATCATTAGCTATTTCGACCAATTGATCTTCATCCTGCACTGACAAGTAATTCGGGGCATTGACACATGGGTTGCGGATCCTCTCATTCGTTCGCCGTGGATCTTTGGGGGATGGGAATTAACATTTGAATTCATTTGAAAGTGCAACAAGGTGATCGCGCACCAGCTGCGAGAGAATGGGCCCTGCCTCAGTCTCTCCCAAAATCCCCACTAATGTTTGGAACATATCGAATACTCCCCTGTCCACTCGTCGTCCCCACAAACCAAGCTTGGCTTTAAATGCAGCAACTTTATCTGCCAGTTTAAAGACAGTCATCATTCTCCCCTGGAGTGTCAGGTTGAGCTCATTAAGCAATCCGAATATGTCACACAGGTAAGCCAGTTTGGACACCCAGTGCTCATCACTAAAATGTGCTGCCAATGGTGACTTTTTTTCTGTAAGAAACCTCTGCAGCGGCTCTCGCAACTCAAACACTCTGGCCAATTACCTGCCCCTTGACAGCCATCTGACATCTGCGCGCAAGAGAAGGCGTTTATGCTCTGCGTCCATTTCTTCACAGAGCTGTTCAAATAAACGAGAGTTGAGTGCGTGTGCTTTTATGTGGTTGATTATTTTAACTACATCATTTAATACCCCATTTAACTCGGGCAACATTTTTCGGCTAGCCAGCATTTCCCTGTGAATGACACAGTGTGTGGGCTCGCAGTCAGGTGCAACCTCTCTAACCCTTGCAGTGAAACCGGACAGCCGTCCAGTCATGGCTGCAGCCCCATCAGTGCAAACGCCAATACAGAAAGACAAGACAAATTTTCCTGACACATAACCATCCAAAGCCCGGAATAATTCTGCAGCTGTGGTGTTCGTTGGAAGTGACAGCACACACAACAAATCCTCCTGCACATCGTCCTCAAAACTGTACCGTACAAAAACAAGCAGAATTGCCCTGTTTTCCTCATCAGTGGACTCATCGACCTGGATCGCATACCACGGTGAACCATTCACCCTCTCCAACAACTGTGCTTCAATATCCTCCGCTATATCATCAATTCGCCTCTGGACGGTGCTGGCTGAAAGAGGTACTGATCTTTTTTGCTGCAGCCTCCCCAAGGAGTTCATTGCACATGTCTTTTGCAGCAGGCAGAATTAGCTCTTCCCCAATAGTAAAGGGCTTCTTACACTTAGCAATGCGACTAGCCACTAAGTATGAGGCTTTTAGCGCAGCCACGTTCACAGATTTTTTTTGATTTTTTGATTCTTGGATTCTAGATGTCGAATAAGCTTTGACGGTTTCATTGCCCCATTCGACAACGTATCGCCACATACCACACATAACGGACTTGGTGCATGTGACTCACCGGTCTCTATAAACCCATATTTTTAGGTACGACTCATCATACTTTCGATTGAAAGACCCTTTCTTTTTCTTTGCGGTTTCTTGCTCATTATCGTCAGTGGGTCGAGGGACGAGGCCAGAGCCTCGTCCCTCTCATCGGTTCTCATTCTCCTTGACTTGTCTGCAGCATTTGACACTGCGAACCACCAGATCCTCCTCGCCACTCTCGCCGAGCTTGGCATAGCTGAATCTGCCCTTTCCTGGTTCACGTCCTACCTGATGAATCGCACTTATCAGGTAGCATGGAATGGCTCCTTGTCCAAACCTTGCACGCATGATACAGGTGTCCCTCAAGGCTCTGTACTGGGGACTCTTCTGTTCTCCCTCTACACCAGATCTCTGGGCTCTGTAATTACATCCCACGGCTTTTCCTATCACTGCTATGCTGACGACACTCAGCTATTTCTCTCCTTTCCCTCATCTGACAAAGCCCTGATTTCAACACGCATATCTGAATGTCTGGCAGAAGTCAGCACCTGGACAACTGCCCATCACCTGAGGCTTAACCTCAACAAGACTGAGCTCCTCCTAATACCAGGGAAAGATTGCCCACACATGGACTTACTGGTCACTGTTGAGAACATCACTGTATCTCCTTCTCCAACTGCCAAAAACCTTGGTGTAGTGTTGGACAATCAGTTATGCTGCACCGCAAACATCACTGCGGTGGCCCGATCCTGCAGATTTGCACTTTACAACATCCGCAGGATCCGGCCCTTCCTCACAAGGGAAGCAGCTCAGCTTCTAGTCCAATCACTGGTCATCTCCCGCCTCGACTACTGCAACTCGCTCCTGGCTGGACTCCCTGCCTCTGCGATTAAACCCTTGCAGCGCATCCAGAATGCGGCAGCGCGCCTCGTGTTCAACCTACCAAAGTTCTCACATGTAACCCCCCTCTTCCGAGACCTCCACTGGCTCCCTATAATAGCTTGCATCAGATTCAAGATGATGGTACTGGCATACAAGGCAGTCGATGGAACTGCCCCTGCCTACCTCCAAGCATTAGTAAAGCCACACAACCCAGCTCGATCCCTCCGCTCAACTACCTCAGCCGGACGTCTGGTACCGCCATCGCTAAGAGCAAGCAAAGGTCGATCAGCAAAGTCACAACTTTTCTCTGTTTTGGGACCTCAGTGGTGGAACGAGCTCCCTACCGATGTCAGGACCGCAGAGTCGCTCACCAGCTTCCGAAAAAGACTCAAAACTCACCTGTTCAGAGTTCATCTCGACTCTGCATAGAAACCAATGCACAGCCACCATTGAATGTTGTACGTCCTGGCACTTGTACAAGGTACTTAATTGTGTAGCATCTACAGTAGCTGCTATCGCTGCTTTACACGGGGAATGGGTTAGCCTAGTGATTGTAATGCTTGCACTTGGTTCTATGAACGTCTTTACTGCTCCGACAGCGATATATTGTTTCACTTCTTATGACAAATGTACTTATTGTAACAAATGCACTTATTGTAGGTCGCTTTGGATAAAAGCGTCTGCTAAATGCCCTAAATGTAAATGTAAATGTGGGTCTTTTTCCCCCTCTACCCCTTCCAAAGAAACTTTCTAAACACGTCTGTTTTGAGTTGCTCATTTTCGCAGTTTAGCTATCTTAGTGTGACACTACTGTTGAACTGAACAAATAAAGTGAGCTTAGGCTGAGCAGCCGCTGAAGCCAATATGTGTTGAGGGCGGGACAGACAGACAGTTATGCCTAAGAAAATAAGTTAAGACCTTGCCAAAACTGCAAACATGTTATATGCAATCTAACAACTGCATATAGACTTATGGCATGTAAAAGAGTGACAATGAATTTTTTTTTTGATTATTATTTATTTATTTTTTTCTAAAATTTCTTTTTCTTAAATCCTTTGTTGGTATCAGGGACACTACACTTTGTTGGTTTAATTCTAATCTTTTAAACAGAACCTCTGCGGTCACCATCGGCAACCACTCTTCCTCTTCAACCCAAATAGCCTATGGTGTACCGCAGGGTTCCATTTTAGGTCATATTTTATTTTCAATATATATGCTCCCACTGGACCAAATTATCCAGCGGCACAATGTTTCTTTTCACTGCTATGCTGACGACACACAAATATACCTCCTGCTGAGACCCAACGATCCGAGATGCCTGGCTGCTGTTCTGGACATAAAACAGCACGCCTTAAAGCATGAACCGCTGGATGGCCCAGAACTTCCTCCAACTCAACGAGTCCAAATCTGAAATAATACTGTTCAACCCGCCTTCCACCATCACCAGTCCCATCAGCCTCGGTCCATTATCCAGCAATATCAAGCCCACTGCCAGAAATGTAGGAGTCATTTTCAATTCAGACTTCACTTTCATCCCTCACATTAACAAAGTTGTACAGTCCTGCTTTCTCCACATCAGAACCATTCCTAAAATTAAACATTTATTATCACAACCCAACCTCGAAGGAGTAATTCATGCCCTCATATTCTCACGTCTAGATTACTGTAACTCTCTGCTAACCGGCATTAACCATAAATCACTCTCCCGCCTCAAGTTGGTTCATAATTCAGCAGCTAGGCTTCCCACTGGTTTTAACAGATGACATCACATCACTCCTGTTCTAGCTTCTTTGCACTGGCTCCCTGTCTGTTTTAGAATCGATTTTAAGATTTTATTGATAACTTTTAAGGCTCGTCGTGGTCTAGCCCCCGAGTACATAACAGACATGCTGACCCCGTGCGAGCCTGTTCACAGCCTTAGATCCGCGGGCGGGGCCCTACTTACTGTTCCAAGGTTGAGGCTCAAGACTAGAGGTGATCGGGCATTCTCAACCAGGGCACCTTGGCTTGAACGTCCTGCCCGCAGAGATAAGGCTTGCTGAATCAGTAACCTCTTTTAAATCACTTCTTAAAACACATTTTTATAGACATTTTAAGACACAGTCTTTTTATTATTTTTATTCTCTTCCTAAATTGTCTTCCTAATTGTCTTATGTCCAAGCACTTTGTAAACTATTATTTTTAAAGGTGCTATATAAATAAAGATATTATCATTATTATTAAGCTAACAAATAATTTTTACCATGACCATTAGAGGGCCTTAAGTGGGTTGTAATGTATGAGTAACAGCTGTCCCCTTTGTGTAACAGGACATGTCATGTATTTAAATGGCAGCACCAAGCAGTTCATACCAACAGCTACATTGGAGCTCGCCGTTGCTAGCGGGGCAGCTCTGGCGTGCCAGCTCAGGTATCTAGCATGAAAAAAGATTTAAAGTTGTTAAAAGTTATTTCTTCAACATTTCTGTCCATCTCACAGTTGATTTTGTGACTATTTCAGCTTCTGGTACCAATTTCAATTTCAAGATGTAGAAGGCATTTCACTGCCTGACCTTCAGGTAAAGATGCTGAGAGACGACACTCAAACTGAGTTGCTGTTAATTGGAGAGAAGAAGGAAGGCTGGGAGAACGCCGCGGCTTTCATTGGAAATCAGCCCGGAGGCTACAAGGTCAGTGGAGCTGTCGTTTACGTCTTCAATCTGCACTGGGGTGCCTGGTTTGCCTTCCCGCCTGCCAAGCACGTCATTGATTTGCTTGTTCTCATGCAGCTTGTTTTTAATTCAACGTAGACTCCAATGGAAGCACTGCTTCCCATTCAAGTTGTGACAGTTTCACACAAACACACACACACACACACACACACACACACACACACACACACACACACACACACACACAGAGACAGACAGACAGACAGACAGACAGACAGACACACACACACACACACACACGCTTTTTCCTCTCTCGTTGTGGTCAAATGTGTTGATATGGAATTCTCAATGTCTGTTCACATGCATATTTTCTGTCAGTGTTACCATCATAGTGATTATCACAGCTCAGTGATTCAATGTTGTTATTGAAAAATTTACATTTCCATTGAACCTGATCAGATAAAGCATTTCCAACACACACAAGATGATAAAAAGTGTAATTTACATTTATATTAACTAAACGTCTAAAATGTATCATTATAATACTCTACAACTCTACTAGTGGCAGAATAGGATCAAGTAACTTTATAGACATACATATAAAGATAAAAGTATTTCTTCAAGAATGTTTTTTAGGTGTCAACCACTTAGACGATGATGAAAAGCGTCATTTACATTTGTATTAATTAAACGTCTAAAATGTATCATTATAATACTCTACAACTCTACTAGTGGCAGAATAGGATCAAGTAACTTTATAGACATACATATAAAGATAAAAGTATTTCTTCAAGAATGTTTTTTAGGCGTCAACCACTTAACCTCAAATGAAAAATAAAAATTGATTCATATGTTCAACATCTAGTCAATCAGCAGAAACCTAATTGCACATTTCAATATTCAACTTCCCACAGCTGGAGTTTTCGTTCAAAGCCCCATTTCAAGATGTCCTTGATGTCATGCTTGACGACATTACCTTGAAGCACTGCGGGGAGTGGGACGTTCCCACAGGATCGGACCAACTCACGTGTGACTTTGAGAAGGACACTTGCTCCTGGTATGCGGACAATACCAAGCGCCTTTTGTGGAAAAGAAATGGACGACATGGTGAACCAGGATACGACCACACCACTGGTAAAGGTGAGAGGTCAACCCTTTTACTGGTAGCAAAGTTTACAGTTTCAATGATGCTCATTAAGCATTTTGTGTGTGTGTGTGATAATCAATGTATTTCTGTAGGAGGACATTATATGAATATCCATACCAGAAACAACCTTGATACCTCTTCAACGGCAAGACTCGTCAGCTACCCCCAGCCAGTAACCAAGGCCATATGTGTCAGCTTTTGGTACCACATGTTTGGCAACAGTATTGGTAAGTGTCCAACCACTATGAACAAACCCCATTTGGGCTGGACTGCTGGGCTGTTGCAGCAAACCAATATCTCCTACGGGGGACTAATAAAGTTGTTTCTAATCTAATCTAATCTAATATAATCCAATTTTATCACAGATTGAGGTCGATGATTGAGTTATAAAAGCGAATGCTGCCAAGTCGTGTCAAAGCCTGAGGCCTTTTTATGGTCTATTCATGAATAATCTTTGTTCATTTCCAGGTTCCTTAAGGTTCATTACTAAACGCGCGGGCGAAAATGAGACGCTGGTTTGGATGAGACATGGAACCCAGGGAAACAAGTGGCGCTTCGCTGACCTCACTTTCCAAAGTCTAAGTCCACTACAGGTGTTTTTGTGGATTTGTTTTGTTGCACCTTATCTATTGCGGCACGTTATCAATCTTGATACACACGATCAACAGAGACGCTATAGTGAACATCATGGGTTCTATCATGGTGTTCTCTTCAATGGTTCAACTCAAATGTCCAGATTTGACACAGAGCTTCCTTAACCTTTCCTTTTGGGGTCACTGGGTCTGTGCAGCTGCAGCAGATATTATACGTCACAGGAATACACTACCCGTGAATCAATCAGTCCCTGCATTGAAATGGCTTCATGCTTTTCATCTTATTAGCTTATTTAATTCTGCCAAACACATGGAGGATCTGAGGACACATGTGGATCCTGAAGCTAGACCCATGAAGGACCATTGCACCAAAAGTGTGTGATGACAAGGTTTCAACACATAGAGGTCAAAAGGATTTAACACAAATGCAAAAAATCAAAACTACAGGGGAATAACCATATATATTTATATATATATATATAAATATATATATATTGACAATGAAGTTTCCTAACCATCCAGTGATGTACACCCTTCATCTCATCCTCATGTACTCCCCAGTTCATTATAGAGGCAGAGACCGGTGAAAAGCCCACCGAAGGGAGCATAGCCGTGGACGACATAGAGGTGAGCAGCAGCACCAGCGGTTCCTGTCCGGCTGAGAGAGAGTGCACCTTCCAATCCTCCCTTTGCGGCCTGCGGTCCCGAGCCGGACCAGACTTCAGCTGGATCAGAACCAGAGGGACCCAGCCCGCCAACTCATCCGGCCCGGCTTCTGATCACACCCTTGGGACAGAACAAGGTGAGGCATTGATGACTGATTGATGATTGTTTTTTTTAAATGTGTACTTTGTATAGAAAAAGATATCTAAAGAATAATCGAAATTTTTCATAATAGATAGGGATGTACGGTTTATAATGCAATAGATATCATTGAAGCACAATAGGCCCTCAGCATTTGGATACAATCCCAACTCGGGTCATGTCTATGTGCACATGCGTGTGTGTGTGTGTGCTTGTGTGTGTATGTTTGAGACTTAGTGATGTACCGGCATTCCTCCCATATAGTCTCCTCCTTACATCCACTGCATTCTTGTTAGCTCCATGATTCTAACCCAGGAAGAACACCATAGATGGACGCATGAAGTACGACTTCCTTCCGCACGTCCACCATCCTAAAAGTCTTCTCTGCACCCCGTGTTTCTTAAGGGTTTTACCTGAGCGCCAAGCTGTGGGGTCACCCCGCCGGCACCACGGTGGGCATGCTGAGCTCAGTGATGGAGCCCAGAGTGGGCGGAGAGTGCTGGATGTTCTGGTACTACATGGAGGGCGAGGACGTGGGCCAGCTCACCGTCTCTGTTCGAACCCCCGAGTCGCCCAAGAGCCTGGGTGGGCAGAACTGGACACGGAGTGGAGACCAGGGAAGCCACTGGAGGCACGCCCGGGTGACCGTGGACAGTCGTGAGGCGCCCTACCAGGTGGGGACGGACCAAGACTTCAGCACACGGCGGACCACTGTTCTGGTTATACCCTCAATTGGGTCTCGGTGTAAAAGGGTCCAAAAAGCCACAAAAAGCCCCAAGTCTTTTTTTTCATTTAAAAAAAATGGCCTGTTTAGTTCCCACAAAGCAGAAGTTCCCCTAATAAAAAAACGTAATTAAACTACCTTTTAACGCAGGGTTTTCTGAAGGATATACATTATTTTCGAGTTGGAGGAAGTTTTGCAATATTATTTCTCATTCATTCATTCATTGTATTCGTTCAGCTGAAATGTATCAATGTAAAACAAAAGACCTACCTTTATCAGAACACACACATCGTCTACTCATGTCGAAAGCTATAAAAGATATTCTTTGGATTGCAGCTTCTCTTTGAGGCCACAGCCGGGAGCGGTGCGAGGAGAGATGTGGTCATTGACGACCTCATTGTTCTTGATGGCATCTGTCCACCCGAAGGTGAGTTATTACTGCAGTGCTGTTTCCGTTCACCTTAGTCAGAATCACAGGTACTGGGCCCCCAACACACTTCACACACACCTGGGTATGGTCAATGGTTTGTCTGGGTGTGTTTGGATGATCGGAGCTAGGCCTATGTATATCTTGCTGAATGTTTACATATGTGTAAGGGTACGGGTGGTTGTGTGTAAAGGTTTATATGAGCAGAGTTTAGTCTAGTGAAGTCTCACTCCCAACCTGAATCCAAGCTAAAGGGTTTTGGGTTCGAACCGCGGTCTCCTCAGTCTGCCCGAAGGAGTCCCTGCGCAAGATACCTAACCCCTACCTGTGCGAAAATAACCCAAAAATGTATTATTCAACGATTCAAACCATTTAAATAAAAACTTCTCCCAAGTGACTGCTTACAATGAGTCAATGTCATTGCTTGAGTCTAAGTCAGAGATATTTGACCGCTTCCTGTGCAGGATACTGTGACTTTGAGATGGACTACTGTGGCTGGGTGAACAGTCCCCCGGCTAACTCCAGCCTGGATTGGGACTGGCTCTCAGAAGAGGACCACACGATTGGTACAAATGGTAGGCTATTAGACCCTGGATCCCCTTAGTTCATTGTTCATATTGGTGACACAAAAGCAGACACACACACACACAAAGTGAATGATCTTCTTGGTGCTCTTATTACAGGACATTTCGTGAGGATTTTGTGCGACTCTGGAGGAGAGGAGCTGATAGCCCGCCTGGAGACCGAGTCAATGCCTGCAGTCGAGAGCGGCTGTCTGGAGCTTTGGCACCATGCTGAAGGTTTATTATCAGGCTGTGAGTATATTCTTGGAATTGATTTTATATTCAATAATGTGGATCGTATCCATATAAGCATACGTAGATCCCGACAAACCTATCTTCCAATCCTTTCTTCATTGTTTATAGCCTAGTTTTATATTGTTCAATTCATGAGCTTGTCAAAAACCTTACACTATACCAAAGTAAATGCCATCAACAGCGTTGTTTAATTTGTCATCTACACATGGAGCCTCTGGTTGAGGATTAAAAACCGAAAAGGCAATATTTCCGATAAAGAAAATCGTACAAAATGCCTCTTAAATACTATCTCCAAAAAACTTTGAGAGCAGTACCGTAAATCTTCTGGAGATGATGTTGAGCCAAAAATATAAAAGTGTTGAAGTAAACCATCAATTCATTCAGTTCATTTACTTTCTTATTTATTTCATTTCTTATCATCAGATCTCACCAAAATAGAGCTGACGATGTTTGTAAATGACTCAACCGGACTCCATGAAGTGTGGACTACCAACGGATTCCTCAACAGAACTTGGATCCAAGCCAGGGTGGATTATAATGCCTCAGAAGTTCACCAAGTGAGGCCGCCAGCTTCCCTGTATTCTGTTTTATTGAATCATTGCAATCGTGGCAGGAACATCCTATTTTGTGTCTGAAGCCTTAAAGTCGAATTCTGCAAATTGTGCTTTGTTTTGAATTTTTTAAATTGGTTTAAGCTTGACCCTCAGGGTTCTCATGTATGTGTTTGATAACTGGCTATTGCTATACATCCAGATACATGAGAACAATGAGACAGTCAATCAAAACAAGGTGGGGTGAGCGTAGTTACCTGATAGCAGCTTTTGATCTACACTATGTAATATTTCTACAGCAGCCCATTACATTGTTCAGAAGCATTTGAGCAAGAGACGAAGCCACTAACTCTCACACTCAAAATCTCCCTTTTTTAAGCCAGAGTAATGAAAATAATGTTTCTTAGTGCAGCTTAAAATAACCGTTTTTTCGTATTAAAACCAGATCGTTCTGCAAGCCAAGTGTCTCAGCAAATGGGAAGAAAGGATGGCCCTTGATGATATCCACATCATGAGGGGAACCACCTGTGCTCAGCTCAACCCCCCCACCACCCCGAATCCCACCACCACCAGCTCCTCCACCCCTCCCCCCTCTCAGATGGACTGCAACTTTGAGCAAGGTGAGGCAGGGTGGGAAATCATTTCTAACAGAATAATAGCTTGTTGAACAGAAAGGCACATTTGGGTGTTGTCCGTCAAATTCCCCAAACTACGACCGGATGGATCATGTGTATTTTATACTTATCATTGTTTGCATAGCAATCGTGAATTGACTTGAAGTTTAAGTGGAAAATTGAAAAAATGATGAAAAAAATCCTGAAAAAAGTTTGCATGACAGAACAACAAATAAAACACATTGATTTTGATAGAAATGTATAAAATGTTCTGACGTCCAAATAATTAAGGCCACCTTTGTTCGATGACAGGCTTGAAAAACTGCATAAAGGTTTTTCTTGATACCATATTCTAATCCTCTTTTAGGTCTGTGTAGTTGGGTCCAGGAAACATCGGATGGTATCGACTGGATCCGAAGTAGTGGTCTCCAAGTGGACCAGCCATTGGATGGACCTATGTATGACCACACCCTTGAAAGCGACAATGGTAACTATACAGACATGTTGTACCTATGTTAAGTGAAGAGTTTGTTAATGTATGCTAATGTTTGTAATTTAACAGCCGATTTCACATTAACTGCCTTTACTTTCTACCGGTGAATCTATATCCACATCAGGGTTCTACTTGCTGTTAAGCGGCTCGGGATCTAAAGATGGCGAGAGCGCCGTCGTATCTCTTCCTCTACACAGTGAACAACAAACAGATATCTGCGTGGGATTCTGGTATTACATGCTTGGACCGTCAGTCCCTCGTCTTGACCTGGTGGTTCAAGATGTACGCCTTCTTTATTTCATCTCATATTTTCTTATTTTCAATGGTCTTTCTCTTTCCTTACGGAAAAGGAATGACTGGATGATGTTTGTTGTAGAACAACTCTGATTGGCTGGCCTGGACTCGCCAAGGCAGTCAGGATTCAGAATGGATGAACGCACAGGTGACCATCTCTGCCAGCCAGGTGGTCAAGGTGAGCGCAAAGACAAACAAACAAACATCCGCTGAACACCACCGTTCAGTCGTGGTGTAACTATAATGTCTAAGGTATTAAAAGGTATGGTATTCCAGGTAAGAGCTTTTCTTGAAATATGTGAGCGATTGTACATATCACTGTGCTCTTATTGTCCATAGAAGGCAGCCAGCATTGTAAAATAAACTAAATTAGTTTGTACTTGATATGACAACTTCTGACTTATAAAATTCAAACGACTCTTCCTCAAAGTGTTTGACAATCGTGAGTATAGTCATTTCAAAGACAGGACAATGGGGTAGCCATGAGTTTAAAGATGGTTTAACAACCAACCTGGTCGTTGGAAAGCATGACCATGCATCAAAGTATAGCATCAAAGCACAGTTTGATGCTATACCGTGTCATCATTGTAGTGGTAGTGCCTAGCAGGCTCTACAAGAGACCTAACGCAAAATCAATGGTGCTCCCGAGACATAACGCATATTCATTTTTGAACCCACCATTGACGTGTTCACAGGTCCAGTTTGAAGGCCGGAGGAACACCACCAGCCAGGGGTTTGTCGCCATCGACGACTTCACAGTGAGGCAAGGCATCTGCCACGCCAGTCGTAAGTGGAAACCAGTCCACAGCAATATGCATGTCCTTTACGTAACTTCAGCTAAACCTCATTGTCAATGAGTTGAATCGATGCACTCTCTCTTAGATGTGTGCAGCTTTGACTCAAACTTGTGCGACTTTGAGGCGGATCATAAGTGGGTTCGCCAAAGAGGGACGGAGACACATTTGGACCACACGTCTGGAACTGAGCATGGTGAGTACGGCTTCAACTCACTCTAGAGTGCCAACAGTACTCTCCAGGCCAGCAGAGCATTCGCGTAGATTTTAAAGGTCTGAAGGTGAAATGGTGTGTGGTCTGAGCAAATAACTTATCCTAACTTAAAGCTGCAGTAGGTCAATTTTTGACATTTGCAGAAGAGAGAAGAAATTTCAGTTCTGGCTCCCTGTTTTGGTTCAAATTGTAAATGAAAACCGTTTTTCATTCTCTATTTAGTTCTTCAAATTCCACGTGTTTAACTTACATTGATATGTCTTTTTTAAATATTTCATCCTCCATAATATACCAGCAGAACCTTGTCAATGGAGCCTCATAAAAACACATTAAACATTGAGTATCCTACTGTGACAGAAAAATAACAGTAGCTAACAACAAACTTGTGAGTTAAACTTGTTCTCTGCTGGCTGCTCCCCCCCCTGCCAATGTGAAGGGGCAAGCCTGCTTGACTCTCCTCCTCCCCTATGTTAAAAAAAACGTGGGTCAGCATATTTCTATGTAAATTGCTTATGCAGCCATTCTTGCAATAACGGTTGCATTTTGCATCCTCATACAAAGACAGGCGCAGACTCATTGAACTTGAAACAGACGTTCTCACAGACCACTTCACTCACCAATAGCTGATCGATATCTATGGCATTTCTAACAAACTACACCAAATCGACCTAAATCTGACCTGCGGCATCTTTAAAAACATACAAACAGGGGGCACCCTGGGTAGAGCGCGTACCATATAGGCTCAATCCTGATCCAGTGACCCGGGTTCGATTCCTGCCCATGGTCCTTGGTCCACTGAATGTCCTCCCCTCTCTCTCCCGTCACTTCCTGTCTAGCTCACTCTCTAGCTCACTCTCTAATTAAAAGCACAAAAAAAAATCTTGAAAAATCAACAACAACAAGGTTCCATTATCATGTTTGTGATTAACGCTGATTGATATGAAGAGTGCATTCTAACATGAAAGAGGCCGCGTGGTCTCTGCTGCTTCCCGGTTAGGGTTCTTCATGATTGTGCATGTTCGGGAGGGGCAGCCGGAGGAAGTGGCTCACCTCCGTACACCACACTTCCCCGCGTCGACGGGGACGTGCATACGCTTCTGGTATGTTCTCTGGGCCGCTGCTATGTCGCACGGCACGCCGGCTGTATGGACATTCAAAGCTGTGGTTGTGTGTGTGCGTGTTTCTACCGGTGTGTGTGGGGGGTGGGGGCTGGGTGTTTTGTGTGTATGTGTGTCTGTGTCCATGTGTCTGTCAGTGTTTATGTATATATATATATATATATATTGTACCTTTTTTTGTGTTGTGTTTGCTTGGGTTTGAGTTTGTGTGTGTGTGTGTGTGTTTGTATTTTTTTCTTTGTGTGTGCACGATGTGTGTTTCTGTGTGCACGTGTGTGCGTGTGTGTGTGTGTGTGTGTATGTGTGTGTGTGTGTGTGTGTGTGTGTGTGTGTGTGTGTGTGTGTGTGTGTGTGTGTGTGCGTGTGCGTACACACAGTTGCGTTTGTGGTTAAATAAATAAACGTGTGTGTGTCCTGTAGGTACTGGTTGCAGGCGGGCACCACTGACATCCTCTCGGTCCACGTGCTGCAGGGCGCTGACCTCAGCATTGCTGTGTGGAGCCGCTCCGGAGCGCCCTCTGCAGGCTGGGAGGTGGCGGAGCTCAGCGTGTCCTCCAGCGGCTGGTTTCAGGTGAGCTCAGCGTCCGTTCGGCCTTCGTCACCATCGTAATCCTCCTGGTAACGTTGTGGTCCGTGCGGTCAACGACGAATATATTAGTTAGAGTCGGTTCCCCTGACACCCGTTCAAAACACATGATTTAAAAAGGTGTCATTCCTCGGCTGCTTGGGTTAGCTCTCAGGCTCTGCCTCCTCTTCATCCAGCATTCTTTGGTCAGTGACGTCCAGGCGCAAACACGTGGATTAGGAGGGCGATGCAAAGGACTCTGAAAACAAATACTTGTCTGGGTGAGGGCGGGGGAAAAATAGTAGCATTGTAAAAACGGTAAAACACTACTACATACATCATGGATTTAAACAATGAAATGGGGATGCAGTGCAGGCAGGCTTCTGTAATGACTGAAACACTGGATAATGGCAACCAAATTGCCAGTTGGCAGTTTATGAATGTTACAAGCTTCCATTTAGCATTGAAGTAGCATTGTGTTGCAGAATCAAAACCATGACCCCCCCCGTGTTAACCAGGTGGTGTTCAGTGTGCTGCGGGATCCCAGCACCGACTCCACGGTACGGCTCGATGACGTCTCGTGGACGGGGGGTCCGTGTGCCCCGCGGGGGGGCTGTGACTTTGAGTCCGGGACGTGCACCTGGGTCAACGTCCCCGTGGAGGGGGGCCACCACTGGGTGCACGCCAACGGACACTTCCAGGGCCCGCCGGCCGACCACACCACGGGGACCAGCGAGGGTGAGGGGGGGGGGGGGGGGGGCAGCGTTTAACCCGTTACAAGTCCGCCTTATTGTTGTTTTTTTATTGTTATAACATTTGATAAAAGTTGGTGCTACGGTTTACTCAGTACTCATTCTGCACAGTTTATACTTTCACAATTTGTGCCTTAAAGATAAGACAAGATGAGCTTCTTTCATCCCAAACGGGTAATGTGTTTTTGTCACAGCCGGATGGGAGGAGTACAGGACAGTAGGAAGACATACACATTTGAAATAAGAACATAGAATCTATTAAGACGATATCATAGAAAAAAATGATACATTACATGTTTTTATGATATGCACAATAGCTATATCTAGTGCCATCAATATCGTTCTAGCAGCCTAGCATTTTACATAGCAGAAAGCTACGTTCTTCATTAGGGTCTTTAAAAGTATTACATCTATTTTCCACAAGCAACCAATATATAATAATGACTATTATCTGTGTTTAAGATAAGATAGAATAAGATTGTATTAATCCCGAAGGAAATTGCATTAGCAGCAGCTTGAAGTCGACAGTGTGGAGGACAAGAAAAAATAACTGATCAATATTCTTTATCGCAAGTATAAATTCTGATGTACGAACAGTTGATGCTGTGTAGAATTACATGCCGATTATTAAAACCACTATTTCAGCATGGAGAAGTCATTTCAGGAAGCAGGAAGCAGAACTTTGTTTCTGGGGCATCTTCACACGTGGCACAGTATTATGAATAATACATTTGTATAATAATATGCTATGTTTTCTGTCACCCTCAGGTGGGTTCTTGCTGAGCTCAGCCCTGCCACGGGGCCAGCCCAGCCGGGCCCAGGTGCTCTCTGAGTGGATCCACCAGAGAGAGGAGCTGGCCTGTCTGGCCCTCTGGTACCACACATCCACCAGGTGAGAACCTAGTAGTTCTGCATTCTGGACTGAAGGCAGCACTCTAAAGGCTAAAGGGGAGACCGTCAGACCTTCGGTTGTTTACCGATCAAAAAAGGGAAATACTCCTTCCCACTTCAGCCACCTTCCATGTCAAGGAGTACAAAAACATTTTTTTTTATAAATGTTGACACCATTGATTTCAGCCTGGTTTTCTATTAAATGGAGTTCATTAAATTGAAAATAAATGAAGTTAAAATGATATAAAGTAGATTGGGTGTTGTGTGTACATAGAGCCTTCTATGTACAACATATGTTGAAATACAGAGATGGCAGTTTTCTGCTGGCTTGCATCCGCCTTGAATCCACTTCCTCAGGATGTGCAGCCCAGTGCCATTCATGAATCACCTCCTGCACTCTTTGTTGCCATTCAATGCAAAGCCATAGTGCACACCGCATACAAACACACACAGGCACACACACGCACACACACACACACATACAGGAATACGCACGCGCGCGCGCACACACACACACACACACACACACACACACACACACACACACACACACACACACACACACACACACACACACTCTGTCGGTATCCATATACCAAACTGCCTAGATGTCTACATCAAAAGTAATAATTTGAAAGCACATAGCTGGTGCTTAGCAATAGGGTCACGTCTAGTGTTGTGTCTGCATTTGGATACAAGCACTGAAGCCTTATAAATATACTTTAGATAACTATCTAAAGTAGACAAACTTAAGTCTGGGGGAATGTGGTTTTGCAGGTTATTTTCGCTATTTTTGTTTTGATCATTGATGTTGCTGAAGTTTGGAATCTATAAGCGCGTAATTATAAATGTCGGCCAGCAGTAGTAACGTGTAAGAAAGTGGATGTAAGGTTTCAAATCACCACTGTGCACGTGTAGACTGGCCACTCAAATAAGATTTCTTTGGTAGAAAATCTCAGCAACGAAAAAGGAGACAAGGCAAAACATCGGCCCTTGCAGGTCCGGTTTTCAGCCTAGGATCTATGCCCCAAAAGTTCTACTATGTGACAAAAGGCCGCTAAATCCGAGATAAGTAATATACCAAAAGGTACATTATGATAGGGATGAACTTCAGAGATGATTACATGTTAAAAGATGAGATGCTATGATGCGAAAAATGACTATTAGAGAAAAGATGTAGACTATTGCTGATAACTTTGGAACCATAACATTCTTCTACTCTTTTACAGTGACCTGGGAACATTGCGTGTATTCATACTATCAGGGCCGGAGGAAAAGCAACTAGTGCTTCAAACTAACCACTCAGGCCCTGGATGGACCCTGCTCTCTGATTCTGTAGCCAGCTCCAAACCTTTCCAGGTAGCCACAGTACCCACCATTGACAATACACTGTAATATCAAGTCAACTGTTTGATGAATGCTGGATTGCTCATGTGAATGTATTCCCTGTTATTCCCTTGTAATGATAATTTTGTAATTTATTTTTAAAAGCATATATTCTATTGAATGGCCATGACCTAAAATCCCCTTCAATGATGCATTCAGGTGATGATCGAGGCAGAGTCCCTAGATGGTGGTTTCATGGCTGTTGATGACATCAGCATTAAAGCAGGTTCATGCCCAGGTACTAAAATATAAAGACAGACAGACGGACAGAGCGATCAAATCATTCAACGGTTTTCTCGCTGTTTTCTGAGACTGTCTTTTCCCGCAGGGACTGAAATAACCAAGGGGTTTACGGGCTGTTCCTTTGAGAATGACACTTGTGACTGGTTGGACGTCAGTACCAGTAAGTTTCAATGGCTCAGGAACAGAAATGCAACTCTGAGTGAGAATACCGGACCGTCTGTGGACAACACACTGGGAACTGAGCTGGGTAAGATTTTTTTTCAAAGCGCAATAGAACACGGCAATCGAAAACTGCAGGAACAGCGCCACCTTTGGCCAAACACGGTACATAGCTGAAAACTAGCTTCTGCTAGTTTCCTCTAATACAGACACGGCTAAGCTTTGATTATGGCCTGTTCTGTGCGGTTCTCTCAGGTTGGTACATGGTGGTGGAGGCAGACAAAGGTGAAGAGAACAGCTTTGCCACCCTGCGAAGTCCCACCATGAACCAGGCCAGTGCTGACTGTACACTACACTTCTACTACCATATGTATGGAAAAGGTATGGACCTGTTTGTGTGTGTGTGTGTGTGTGCTTGTGTGCGTGACTGTGTGTGTGTCTTGCCATGTAGTTCTACATGGCAAGAACTACATAGCTTACATTCTAGCTGACAAAACATTTGAGCTAGCATTATTACGTTTGTATTCATGGGACCTTATTATAATGTACTATTATTTATTTATCTGAAATCTTATTTAATTTATTTGCATCGTTTTTTTTAAGTTGTTTTCATTCCTTTGGGTTTAGTTTTATTGCATTATACCATACTTTTATATTATGAAAGATTGCTTGTATTGGCAAAAGGATGCTGGGGGTGTCAAACTCGCAACTTAGCAGGGCTAAGGGCAGGGTAAGTCATCAGTAACCAAAATATTTGGTTGTTGTCATATGCTGTTTCAAAAAAGGGATTTATTTAGAAATAGCCGTGTACTATGCTATATATCTTCTTTCCTATGAACTTATTAATGACCTTATAAAATATTTAGTTTAATGGTTAGTCTGTAATCTTTGTGATTTTGTCCCAGGCTCACCCTGATGATATAAAGCCTCCTTGACCTTCCTTTTTCCCAGCTTCCTATTTCGGTCTTGATGTATGTTTTCGTTGTTGCAGTAAATCCTTTCCTTTACTACAAGTAGCCTAGTCCAGTTTTTTTTGAGAATCACAATTTTAAAAAACGTTTTAATGTGCGTGTGTTTGTTTACACAACGTCATTGTACAGTCTACAGCAGACAAACGTGTCTACACAACGTGTTCAAACACCGGACATTCTGATGTGCGTCTTACCCCTGGGACAGACATGGGGGGCCTGCAGGTGGTGCTGGGGACGGCCTCCAGGGCCACTCCCCTGTGGTGGCTGTCCGGTGACCAGGGTGACCGCTGGCTTCACGGGGAGGTCCGGGTGGGCCGCGTCCCGCTCCAGTTCTCCATCTTGTTCGAGGCGGCCCGAAGCTTCAGCCACCTGGGGGACGTGGCCATCGACGACATCAGCTTCTCCAACTGCACTCTGCCCGGTGGGCCAACGGGGCGAACCGCTACTTCCTGCGCTCCCATCACCTCTTTGCTTTCTTACTGACGACACCAATTCTTTCTGCTTGTTCAAGCTGAAATGCTGATGTATTCTGCTTGTTCTTTCCACCGCACACACACACACTCACACACACAAAGCAGCAAGCTCAACCCTTGGTTCCATTTAGTAACCATGAGCCGTTCCTTGGGGATCTGATCCAGGCCGAAGATTGCATGAGCACTTTGAATGAAGGTTAATCTATAAGCGTAGAGTTGTTTTGTCTGTGTTATTCAATTTTATTAAAATGTGAATTTTTCCAGATCCCCAGCCTTCATGTCCTGAAGCTATGTTCGCCTGCAACAACAAGGTGTGCGTTGAACGCCACCGAGTGTGTGACTTCACTGATGACTGCGGAGATGAGTCTGATGAAGCAGACTGTGGTGAGATGCTCCTGTTAAGCTGGGTGTGTGTGTGTGTGTGTACGTATCTTTGTGTGTTTGTGTGTGTGTGTGTGTGTACGTGTAGAACACTTTTACCATGACATTTATTTTAAAGAAACAACCGGTCATACACTCTCCCTGTGTGTTGTTCACAGAGCAACACGGGAAGGCCGGGCGCTGCAGCTTCGAGCAGGGCCTGTGTTCCTGGACAGGAAGTGGGTGGTCTTGGCAAACGGCCACTGATGCCTGGCCTAAGCACGGGCCCCCACGGGACCATACACAAAACACAAACACCGGTAAGAGGTTCACCATCATGCTCCATGGCAGAATGCCAGAATCAATCTAGCTCTTAAAGGTCTTCAAACCAGGTGTTGCTTATTGCTTTGATTTGGAGCCTTTTCCATTTTGGTATCTCTGAACGGATATGTGTTAATGGTGGGTTGGATGGATAGATGAACGGATGATTTGATGAACGGAAGGATATGGTCACCTAGATGAACCGAGTACTGTGTGTGTCCTGTCAGGTCACTATGTAGTCCCAGGGCCTGAGAGTTCGACGGGACAGTCCGGAGAGCTCATCTCCCACACCTTGCTTCCGAGCTCCAACTGCAGCGTAAGTACACCCTCACACGTCCCACCACGCAAACACTGCTGATCTGGATACATATCCGTTCTGATCTGGACCACAGAGGTCTGGAGCACAGAGGTCTGCATTCATTCAGCTTAAGGGTTGGAGAGTTACAACCAAACACCAACAGCACAACCAACATGTCGATTGTATCAAATTAGCACTCAGTGAATAGTGTAATTTTTCCTTTTTCTCTATCGGACTTACTTTTCTGAAATCCATACAGAAGTCAAAAAAACATACAAGCCAGACAACTTTACAAGGTCACAAGTGCAACGTTTACCAAAAGAACAAACACAAATAAACACACACACATTCATTGACAATGAGCACATTAGTGCACAGTTCTGTTCTGTTATCCTCCTTAATCGTGCACAATCATATCGTATCTCCCGCCCCGCTCCCCACACGCGTGCTCAGGTGAGGTTCTACCACTTCAGCCGAGACGACGCCTCCGCCCGGCTCAGCCTCCACACCAGGACGCAGTGGCCATCTGGCGGGGGCGATGATGTGGCCCTGTGGCTCAGGGACCAATCACAGAGCTTCAGCTGGCAGAGGGCGGAGGTCACCTTCTCCTCCTCGACTCCGAGCAAGGTCAGTGTGGGCGCGGGCAGATGGCGTGTGGACGCCGGCGCTGGTGTGGACGTGTCTCGGTCGCTGAGTGTGGATGGAGGACTAGGCGCTCCTGCATTATGCCACTCCTGGCGTTTGATTTGATCATCATGATCTAGTAATGCTTTGTAAAGAATTAGGGCAAAAATATTTTTTTGTTGAGTCGATAGAGTATATGATATTGCATATATTTTTCTTTCTTTATTCTTTTAAAAGTTGTAAAAAATAAATTGAATATTATAAATAAATCTTTAATAAATAATAAATAGGTCAAATAAATGATCAGAAATCCCCCATTCAGAGATGACAGACTGTTGCCTGCTCTTATTCCAACAGCTGGTTCGAATACGGACTATGGTTTTCCTACTTTAATGTTATTGATATTGACATTGATAACAATCCTGCAGATAGTTTTCCGCTACGAGCGAGGTCATGCTTCGGGGTTGGTTGCCCTGGACGACGTGTCTTTCTCGGAAAGATGCCTCTTTGACACTGGGCCGCCCTGTAAGGTAAAACCTTTTGAGATATTAAAAGCGAATCTGAGACATGGTTCACTGCACACATTGTCTGTGCAAGTCAGCAGTAGCAATTCATGCATAAATAAGATTGAAAGCCATTATGTGGCCTTATTATAATTATAATAATAATAATAATAATAATAATAATAATAATAATAATAATAATAATAATAATAATAATAATAATAATAACTTAAATATACATAGCGCCCTTCAAGGTACCCAAGGGCGCTTGATTATAATGATTATATGTATATAATGTGCCAACATTTTACACAATGTGTTTATGAGTATTTAGTTTTTATTTTAGGGTTCTAGCATCAGGTCTAGCTCCTCAGAATATGAATGCTACGTTGGTCTAGACATAATTATTACTCGCCAGCAGTGCTATCGTGTTTAGACTTTGAGACTTTAGGGGAAAGGTTACAAATTGTGTCAAGCTGCTTAATAATTGAGGGCAAAGAACAGTTGAGGAGCACTGGAAAACCTTCCTATTTTTGCGTATGCGTGTATATCGTATGTTCATGCTATTGATTATCTTTCCTTATGGCCATTATGAAGTTATTATTCTATCATACCTCTAATCCCTACTCTGTAACTTTTTCACTGCAGCCAACATTATTCTCAATGTGGTCAGTGAATAATTATGGCGGGAAAATTTGCAATTTGAGCAACACTTTAGGAAGAGAGAGGAAGTGACAACCAAGCAGTTTGCAGTGGATGTGGTTTCATTATATTTACCATTATAATAACTAGCATTATCAACATTACACATAGTAAATGATCCTGAAAAGACCAAATAATAGTGAAAAAGCGAAATATCGCAGGTTTAATGCCCTCATTAATGCATGCGTGTCTGTCTGTCCGCCGGCCTTGAAGGACGATGAGTTTCAATGCTGGCGGTCGGAGGGAACTCCATGTGTATCGGTGGGCAGGCAGTGCGACTACCGGCTGGACTGCCCCCTAGGGGAGGACGAGGACACCTGTGGTGAGGACCCCCAACACCTCTATCGCCCCCCCCTCCCATAAGCCTCCTCCACCCTGTCTACAGGACTAGTGAGCAGGCCTTAACGTCCAGCCACAGATACACTGCATGTGATGTCTGGCCTGGGGCCTTTGCTGATCAGTGTGTTCGGAGTATCCACAAGATATGCACTCACACACATATCCTGTTGGAATGAATCAGGTTGTGTGTTTCTAACTTTCCAGCCTCCAAGACGTTTCACGGAGATGACACACGATGAGACATTAATGTGTGTTCATCGTTGCGGGGGTTAACTCTGCACAATTACATAAGAATCAAGTTCTGCTGTATGATGCCATTGCCTCCTCCACTCTATGTTGATATCATTCAGAAATTAGCTCATGTCCATTCTTATGTGTGTGCATGTCTGTGTGTGTGTGTGTGTTTGTGTGTGTGTGTGTGTGTGTGTGTGTGTGTTTGTGTGTGTGTATGTGTGTTTGGGTGTGTGTATGTATCTATGTGTGTGTGTTTGTATGTATATGTGTATTTGTATGTGTATGTGTGTGTCTGTGTCTGTGTGTGTGGGTTTGTCTGTCTGGGTGTGTGTGTGTGTGTGTGTGTGTGTGTGTGTGTGTGTGTGTGTGTGTGTGTGTGTCCAGGTCCCTGCACCTTCGAGAGGGACCAGTGCCAGTGGAACGACAGCAGCCACGGGCCGCGCCGGTGGCTGAGACAGAGGGCCACCAACCAGACCACGCCCCCCACCGACCACACCTCACAGACAGGTGACGTTAGCCCCGCCCCCCACCGACCACACCTCAAAGACAGGTGACGTTAGCCCCGCCCCCCACCGACCACACCTCATAGACAGGTGACCATAGCCCCGCCCTCTTTCCTCTCCCTCCTCACCTAAACCTGTAACAAGGCCTCAAAAGGAGTGAGGGCCCCGGGGCCTGAGTTTCACTTGTCGCAGTAGCTCCCACGTTAGCTACGCCCGTAGAAACTGTCTGGGGGGGGCGGTATCAGTACGCAGACCGTGGTTGAACGGAAGTTCAACATCGATGCAATGCAAGGGGGTTTACGGACCCATTACGTCCTTGCGGATCCTCCTTGCATCCACCGCAAGGGCCTGACGTGCGCCTCCGAAAACCCGGTCCGCTCACTAAAACCCGTCGCAGAACCAAAACAGGGTCACGACTGCGTCGAGGCGTCTGCGTGGTCCTTGCGTTGCGTCGACATGGAACCATAATCAGCCCTTTAGGGTCTCGATTTCTGTTTTTGTACCAGGCTTCTACATGAAAGTGGAGCCCGTTCCTGGGGGGCCGCTTGATAAGGCTCGTCTCTCGAGTCCCCTTCTCCCGGCCTCGTCCGCCTACTGTCAGATGCGGTAAGTGATCGCCGTCACAACCCCCCCCCTGCGCGCCCTCGGCCTCGTGCTGATAAACCGCTGCAGCTGTCAAAGTGTCTGGTGTGCACAAAAACGTTTTCTACGTGCTCAAGACAATTCATTCATGTGCTCGAGGTTTCGGCAGTGTGGGCGTCGCTCAGCCACTCACTCTTAAGTGATAGAGTTGCACAAAACCTGCTTATTTCGTTTGTTTTTCTTCCCGACATAACACGCTTATTCATTCACGTCCTCAGAATTTCGGAGCGTGTAAAATTGCTCAATCACCCCCTCCTTCCCCCTCTCCTTAAACCAACCTCAACCTCCCCTTCCCAATTCTAATGTTCTCTCAAGCCTCCTTCCTTCCTTCCCGCATGTTTCGCTGATCCTCCCGCCCACCCCTACCCTCCAAACCCCCCCCCACCCCCCCTGTGTGCCTCACTTCCCCACCCACCCAGGTTTCACTTCCACATGAGCAGTGAGGGAGCTGGGTCACTGGCAGTGCTTATGCAGCAAGCAGGGCCCGGTGAAGCAACGCTGTGGTCATGCCCTCACAACACTGTCTCCCGTTGGGCCTACGAGTCCTTGCCGCTTGGCCAAAACCTCCACCCATATAAGGTGTCTGTGTGTTTGTCGGTGTGTGTGTGTCGGTGTGCGTGGGTCTGTTTGTGTGTCGTGTCGGTGTGTGCCTGTGTGTCTGTGTCTGTTTGTGTGTCTGTGTGTGTGTGTGTGTGTGTGTCGGTGTGTGTCAGTGTTTGTGTGTCTGTGTGTTTGTGTGTGTCGGTGTGTGTCAGTGTTTGTGTGTCTGTGTGTTTGTGTGTGTCGTGTGTGCGCCTTTGTGTCGGTGTGTTTATGCGTGTAAGTGTCTGTGTGTTTGTATGTGTGTGTCGGTGTGTCTGTGTATTTTAGTTTGTGTGTCTGTGTGTATGCGTGTCTGTGTCTGTTTGTGTGTCATGTCGGTGTGTGTCTGTGTGTGTGTCAGTGTCAGTTTGCGTGTCAGTGTCGGTGTTTGCGTGGGTGTCAGTGTGTATGTGTGTGTGTCAGTGTCAGTGTGTGATGTGTGAGTGTGTCCTGTATTTTTATGCATAGAAACACTTGAAATTTCATGAAAGGTGATCACTTGCGTTGCTTGGATTAACTGTTTGGGTGAAAGGACATGTACCAGGTCTATGTATGTACAGTAACGCGGTGGGTTAATATAGATATTGAATCCGCCCATTATATTGACATAAATAATACTACTGATGGGACTTATTGAAACTATACAGACATACATATTAAGACTTATGTAGAGTTGATGTTGAAGTGAATGTGATTGTTGATCTTTTTCAGCTATTCTTCATTAGCAAGGTGAATAAAACTGTAGCTTTGGATGACATCTCCTTCGTGAACTGCGAAGCATCCTTCCAGCCCCCAGGTAAGCAATGAGTCATCGCCAAGACATATGCTGCCCATTGTGTGCTCCATTTTGATTGGTCAGTACCCTACGAGAGAGGGGGAAGGTTGGCTGGTTCGCCGTGTGGAGAATGATTTGTGTCTGTTTTCGGTGTCCCCCTCGATCAGCTCTGTCCACCTACAGCTGCTCCTTTGAGGAGGGTCTGTGTGGCTGGGAGCAGGGGTCCCAAGAGGGGCTGGAGTGGCTGAGGACCTCGGGCCCTACAGACACTCCCAACACGGGGCCCTCCGGAGACCACACCACCGGCACCGGTCAGCTTCACCTGGGATAGGCCTCTACACTTTACACAGGGTTTACTCAGAGGGGTGTGATACCGCATGTTGAACCATGTACAGAATCCATTTGCTCATTATCGTCGCCTGTGCTCAAATATTAGGCAACATGTAAAAAAAAGTGCTCACTCAGGCTTTTTTACCGCTGTTTGATTTTGCCACAGGGAAGTACTTGTATATAGAGAGTTCCCCGCCAAGTCAAAAGGGGAACACGGCCCGGTTAAAGTCTCAGCTGCTGGCCCCTGCTGGTGAAGATGGGTACTGCCTCACCTTCTGGTACCACATGTATGGAGCCACGGTGGGGTCTCTGAGGGTGGTCCTGCAGAAGGTCGACCCCTATGAGCAAACAATGGTACAAACTAAATTATGTTGTATTGTCTCTGCCCCGCCTAGGTCCACACATCTAGATGGGCGTTAACCAGCGATATCTTGTGACAGTGCCCACGCTAAGAAAATAACATTGTACTCACTTCCTGCTGCTCTCTATGCAAAAATAAAATCACAGAACACGGTTGAGAAACACGCAGGAAACGTTTCAGACGCGTTTGAACCTTTCCCGATCATACCTTGCACACAGTTGTGACATTGCGCGTTTGCGACATCCCCAATAATGGACAGAGTGCTCACATCCTCATTGCGATGGCGTGACTCAGTGCGGCGCTCTCCTTCCCTGCAGCCATGGCGGCTCGACGGGAGCCAGGGTCGTGATTGGCAGATGGGCCGGCTTCACGTGAGGGACCAGCCCCGGGTCCACCTGGCCATCCTGGAGGCCTGGGTGGGCGGGGAGACGGGCGACATCGCCGTCGACGACGTCACGCTCGCCAGCGGCGCGTGCGCCGCCTCAGGTACCCGGGGATCGATGTGCGCACGTCGCAGGTCGTGGTCGTGCTGGTGCACGTTGACTCAGGCTTTTGCTTACGCTCAGGCGGGCCGAAGTGTTCCCAGGAGGTTTAGAGAATGAGGGGATATAGAAACGGCGGAGATGTCAGTGTTGCCGAAGGCCAAAACATTTTACCCCTATTTACATAACTGTATATATTTTATTCACATATTGGGGTCTTTGACAATGTCCCCGTGCTGTCTTAATCTTAATCAAGGGCAGGACAAGCAAAATATAAAAAAAGGTTGCAGATTGTATGGGAAAAATCGACATATTTAAAGCATTGAGAATACAGTAGATGAGCAGTGTTGGATCGCTAAAACAATCGTTTGCAGTTTGGCCCTTAACCCCTTGGGGCCTCCCTGACCACTTTACTGTACTTACGTCTTATCTCTCTTTACGACCACGTCCAGCCCGCTTACGAACATGTTTGTTCAGTTTGATCTCCGGTCAGCACGCGGCTCACCTGTTAACACCGGTGGTTTCCCCCCCCCGGACGCTAGATGTGTGTAACTTTGAGACGGGGAGCTGTAACTGGCAGCAGGAGGCCAACGACCGTTCAAGCTGGCGCCGATGGTCGGGCTCCAGCCCCAACCCTAACACCGGCCCTGTCACCGACCACACCACCCACACGGGCTGGGGACATTACTACCTCCTGTCCTCCAGCGCCTCGGACCTGTCTGGACACAGAACCAAGATGGCCTCACCCTGGTTCCCTGCAGGTGAGGTGGAAAGGGTCTTAGTTCAGTGTGTGGAGAGAGGAGCATGCTGGGATGGATAGAAAATGGATTCAAAAGAGTGAGGAATGGGTGGACCATGAGGTTGGTACATTGCTGTGTGTTCATCCATCTGCTGGCTGTTGTAAGTGCTGTTATAATCTCGCAAAGAAAGCCTTTCCACAGGGACAGTAGCACCTTCTTGTTAGGATGAGGTCTTGAGTGACATGCAAGCATGGCCAATTACGGACTATTCAGCGGGGACAGGACTTCTAGCAAAAACATCTTGTGGTGAAACCACTGTGGTTTAAACAATTGCTCAGTGGCCTATGAAAATAATTCATTTAAAGATGGACCGGCAGACTGTATAAACATTTGATATAATGTCAGTATAAAGCTGATTCACCTGTGCGGTGCCATTCTCCATCTCTGTGACTGATATTTTCACTGATTTGTGTCATCCATTGTATACATGAGTGCTCATTGCATGCTTAACGTATTATTCATTTGGTTTCAAACTGAAGTAGAGGTTCTCCAAGATCTCTGTGATGGCGATCAGAAGTCAACACGGCATGCGCTTGCTATTTAAGCTCATATGAGCACTGGACCATGAATAATAAATCACAGTTGACTCTTCCCCAATCAACACACCTGTGACCGCCTCTGAATTTCGTCAGTACAATTGTGCCCTAACAGCTCTCCCTTGTGGGTAAAAACATAAACTACAACTAAAATCAATGCACAAAAACGATTTGTGGCCACTTAAAGCAGCGAATGAGGATTTAAAACAAAAGTCACAAAATGTAAATGCATTCATAGTATTCCCAGTCCAAAGTGTTATTGTTTATTGTTATTGGTTATAACTCTGTCCCTGTGTGTGTGTGTGTGTGTGTGTGCGTGCGTGCGTGTGTGTGTGTGCATGTGTGTGTGCATGTCTGTGTGTGTTTGCGTGTGTGTGTGTGTGTGCATGCCTGTGTGTGTGTGTGCGTGCCTGTGTGTGTGTGTGTGTGTTTGCATGTGTGTGTGTGCTGGCGTGCGTGCGTGTGTGTGTGTGTGTGTGCGTGCCTGTGTGTGTGTGTGTGCGTGCCTGTGTGTGTGTGTGCGTGCCTGTGTGTGTGTGTGTGTGTGTGTGCGTGCCTGTGTGTGTGCGTGCCTGCATGCGTGCGTGTGTTTGCCTGTGTGCGTGCGTGCCTCAGCGAATGGCGGGTGCCTGCAGCTGTGGTACCACATGCACGGCCCGGGCGTGGGGACCCTGAACGTGTACCGCCAGAGCCAGTCGGGCCAGGACACCATGCTGCTGTCCCGCTCCGGGGACCACAGCCCCATGTGGAGGTTCGCCCAGGCCTCCCTTGGGGACCGCCCCCTGCCGTACCGGGTCAGTCCGTCCTTATCCCCCCCCCCCCGCGCTGGGACGAGTAACAGGGGGTTCGTTATTGTTTTGGGAGGTTTGTAGTACATTTTAGAAACGCCTGCTACGGGTTGGGAGAAGGGTGGATGGGGAGGCTGGCTCGGCGCACCCGGAACGGATGTCCGATTGGGGGGGACGCGTCCGGCGTTCGATCCCCCCTTGAGATCTGGGCCGAAGGCTGGACCCAAACAGAAGGTTCAGGAATTATCGGCGATATTGATATTGATATTGATATTGATTGAAGGTATGTATTACCGTTGTTGTGGCGTAATCTTATATCGACACTCTATGAATGATAGATATTTTCCGCGAGAGTTAATGCTTAGATGCTATGAAAATAAGTAAATAAATAAAATAAAATGGATTAAGAAAATAAACATATTAATAAATAAGATAGATTCATTACAATCATAGACTTTTATATTAGATGGTGCTACACGTCCAGAGCGGACCAATATGAACAGATCGGTCCTCTGGTCGCAGATCGTGGTGGAAGGCGTGAGTGAGGGCCCCACCCAGAGCGGTGACTTGGCCTTCGACGACGTCCAGGTCACCCACCGCCCCTGCTCCCCGCCGGGCCACTGTGACTTTGAGAGCAGCCTGTGTGACTGGAGCAACCTGGGGGGAGGAGCGGACCAGGGGGGCTGGCTCAGGGGCCGGGGAGCCTCTCCACACCCCAGCAACGGGCCCAACGTCGATCACACCACCAACTCGGATCAGGGTAATCAAAGAAGCCCACCAACAAGAAAATAACATGCATTTCCAAAATCAAACTTGTTTTTGCTTGATCCCGAATTTGTACTCGGTTCATGGTTTCATACACCAACACTGTCCTGTTTTATGATAGGTTACTATGTGCATATTGACGCCTTTGTTGGTGGTTGGGGAACGGTGTCGTCCCTGCGAGGGGATTTACTCCAAGCCGCCACTGGAGGGCACTGTCTCAACTTTTGGTACCATATGTATGGTAGTAATGTTGGCACTCTGCAGGTGTATATAAATGACAGGTAAGTAACATGGTTTAAATCTTTCTCTATTCAATATAAATAGTGCAAGAAGTTGTGCAAGGTTTGAATAGCATTATTTTTATGGATGTCTAAAAACTGTACAAACAAAGAATTCTATATATATTGTTTTATAACTTTAAACATGTCGTTGTTGTCAGGAAAATGCACAACAGCATTGCAGGGGAAGGAGTTCTACTTTGGAGTAAGGATGGAAACCAAGGACACACGTGGCTGGAGGCTAGCGTGCCTGTTCTTCACGGAAATGCATTCTGGGTAATATATCTATCATCGAGCACACACATAACTCAATTTATTCCTAATTTATCAATCATCTCTCCGGGGACATTCAATGTTTGGTTTCATTTTGAGAAATGTACTTAATTTACCATTAGATAATGGATCCTTTTTAGGATGAAGAGATGCCAACAACATGGAAATAAAACAAAAGATCCGGGAATCCACATAATTTATAATTAAATTATGTGGATTATATATATATATATACTTTGTTCAAAAAATAACACGCCAGCAACGTCTTACATCCATTTCACTGTAAAATGTAACTTAAAAAAATGCTAGTCTGGCACATCTTCTGCTCTGTAATGTTAAACATGATATATTATTGTGCTGTCAGTGTGTGACAGGGTTGTGTGTCTGTGTGCAGTTTGTGTTTGTGCATCAGGGTGGAACGAGTGGCGGTGGCACCGTGGCGCTGGATGACATCAACATCCTGTCCGGACCGTGCCCCAATGCGCCCCCTACGCCACCGGCCACTGATGGTACACACACTGACCCCCCTGGCCTCAAAACACACTAGATGACATTTAACAAGACATATGATATTGAATATTATACCACCAGGTGTGAGTGTGATTAGCCGTTACAAGCCGTGTTGAAAATCTGCCCCTTCTGACATCACAAATGGGCGTGTCCACTTAGATGTGTGCTGGATAGATCAGTCTACCAGCCTACCCAGCGGACTGTAGCAAACGTTGCTCATCTATCCGTCATACATCTTGGTGGACACGCCCACTTGTGATGTCAGAAGCTGCAACTTTTTCGGCTTGTAACGGCTGATCACACTCACACCTGGTGGTATAATATGTCACATTTAAGTTGTGCTCAGCACCTCTCCCTCATGGGAGAAATCATCCACTGCTTCTCAAAGACCCCTTGTAGGGAATGGCTCCCACAGTAGCGAATGGAGGGTTTTGTTTGGGAAAAGGTTTGTTTGTCTCCACAGAATCACTGACCGTTGGGCTGGCAGTGGGACTCACTCTGATGTCGGGCGTTGCCGTCGCCGGCGGCCTCTTCCTGTTCAATAAGTGGTGGAACGCAAGATGGTCCGCAAGGTACGTGAGGATGATGATGATGATGATGATGATGATGATAGTGGTAATACTGTTAGGTTATACTTATATCAATGTACTTTCAAAGTTATTTTATTGAATCTTACATTTTACAAAAATGTATAAACAAATGACACATAATTCCCACCGACAACAATAATCCCTTTCCCCTTCCTATCACTCAATGGTCATTCGTCATCCTCTAATTTATCAAGCGATGTGCAACTTATGTGCACAAATCAGTGTGCTCATTGCGAAGCCATCGTAGTTCAAGTTGCTAATTAACATGAGATGGACTGCATGAATTAGAAGATAGGATAAAATGCTACATTATTGTACTCAACGGGTCCATTTAAAGTTATGAACAATAAAGAGTCATTATTGAGTCTACGATTACAGTGCTATTGGACACATGGAAGATGACTGTTTTTTGTTCTATCTTTGTGTTGTGGTTTTGTCTGTGTGTGTGTGTGGGTGCCTCAGGGGCATTCCAGAGATCACCAACCGTGTGGAAATCGCCGGGAACTCAGTATTTGATATTATGGGCGACAAACAAGTGAGTATTAAAAGTACATTCTGAGCACACATGCTGTCCAACGGGTTCCGGACGGTAATACATGGCAACCTTTTTTTCTCTTTCAGGATGCACAGCATGAAAGGGAATTAGACCTTTCCTTCATCAACAATTTGTATGTTCCGTCTCCAACAGATACCCCCGTTTGAGCACAGACGCATAAATTGATAATACATTGGTGCTTTATGATTCCTAAGTTAATAATAAATGGAATTCATTTTGAGGATACTGGTTTAGATTGTGTTTCTGTAACTGTTTCTCTTTTACATATCTCTACATCCAACGGGTTGAGTCTAGGAAGTTAAAAAAGAGTGTTTGAACAAAATGTTAAAGGAGACATATAATGGTGTTGTCCCAACAAGTAAACATAGTATATGAGTTCCAGAAAACACATTTTTGAAGCTGTAAATGCTGGAAATAGTTTTTAGGAAAAAAAATACCGCCTACCGCTATTCCCCTCTGTTTCAGTCCCTTCAGAATGCGCTGTTTCTGGTGTCGTAGCTTTAATGCAAATGAGCTGCTGCCCATTGACCAATAAGCTGTCAGAGTGAACCACAGCATGGAGGAGAAGTGATTGTTGCTGTTCGCGGACTCCTGGAGCTCCATGTCTATATAATACAATAAAATATAATATAATAATAATAATATTATATAATATATAGTTATTTATATAATATTATATCTAATATCACGGCCACAAGCTATGAACGCCTCGGATGATATTATGAATCATAAAGACTGCGTCTGACGTCTCTGGTTCTTCCACAACAAGTCAAGCCTCGTCGTGGGGGTTATCTCGGCCATGGTTGAGAAGAATTGGGGGAAAGGAACTTTGGCCTTGACTCTCTGAAGTCCATATTGAACCACGACATGGAGGAGTAAGGGATGGTACTCCCAGAGCTCCCCCCGCCGGAGCTGCCGTCAGCGGCAGACCGGTGCTGCCAGACTGGAGCTGTCGGTGGCAGTCATAAGGGATATGCCGCCGAGCTCCGGCGGAGAAGGGGATTGTACTCCCGGAGCTGAGCTGCCCCCCCCCGCCGGAGCATGGGGAGCTCGGCGGCATATCCTCGCTTCTGAAATGCGCGAACATCTCCGCCCAGCGCTCGTCCGCTGGTCCACAAAATCTTAGCTATGCTCTGTTTGAGCGGCGTGGGGAAGTGGGAGGTTATATTCAAGTGCGCTCCCTTCCTATAGTAGGGGGCGCCGAAACTGACTCGCTCGTTTAACTGTAGAAGGGGTACTTTCAGAAATGCATATCTCTCTCAAAAAATCATGTACAGACTAATTTCAAGGTTTGTGTCCGTGTGGGAGCACCAGAGACCCAAAACAACACCCCAAATCCCAGGAAAAATTGTTCTTTTCATAATATGTCCCCTTTAAAATGTTCAATGTTTTGAAAGTGTACATGCAATAAATACAGTAAAGTGCAGACGAAAAATATTCTTCAAGGCTTCTACAATTCTCAACATACATATGGATTAACAATAAGGGACTCAAACATGTAGGCAATTGTATATGGGGGCACATAATTACTTTGGAGTGAGATAGAGAAGACTGTTATATGTTGCTGCTGGTATGATATGATGCAGATAAAGGGGCGGCATCATTTATTTTCGTCAACGCAATAACATAACGACGGCATGCCTCAACATTGAGTTTACATTGAGGGATTCTGCAATGTCATGGGACATTTATTTGTGTTTATTATGTCATCGCAACACAACTTGAATCGTGTTATATTATTTAACAATAAATATCCTATAACGCACAAACAAAGAACACTCGCAATTTAACTCACACTAAATAATTAACAGGAGGAGAACCGAGTGGAATATTCCAGGGTTGTGTCGCTCCGGCGGGAAGCTGACCTGTGATTGGTCAGTATCTTCAAACAGAGGAAGTGATAAATACCTGCTGGCTGTCGCACCGTTCCGTTGTTCATTGACTAGTGCCTACTGGTTCATTGCATATAATTATTATTCTCTGATAAGGTGAGATATTATTTCATTGGGTCATTGCTGCTGTATCATATTATGTGATGGTTTAATGGTTCGATAATAGAGAATGAGATATTCGTTTCCTCTGCGCTATCCAAACCAGGGCAAGGTTGCTGACTGATAAATACCTCGCTAAAGCAAACAAGGGAGCATGCTAGGACTAGTATGACCAGTGATGGATTCCTATACATGCTGTAAAGTTGATATCGTGTATGTTGAGGGTGAACATTGTAAACCCTAAATATATATGGCAATGTCTGCTCCGTCTGGATTGAAAACATATCTCACTGCCTTATCATAGAGGTTTATTATCATGTGGATTTGATCAACGGAATGCAGCTGTTTCAGTGTTTCTGCTGCAATGTGTATCCTATATTTAATGAATACAATATAGTACACGTTATCCTATGATATAACCCCGTATTCTGTACATAGCAATATTATGTTTAATGCAAATAATGATGGTGTTTACAGCCAAGCAGCTACCAGCCACCATGTCGAGCAAAAGGGCCAAGGGGAAGAACACTAAGAAGCGGCCCCAGCGCGCCACCTCAAACGTGTTCGCAATGTTCGACCAGTCGCAGATTCAAGAGTTCAAAGAAGCTTTTAACATGATCGACCAGAATCGTGATGGTTTCATTGACAAAGAGGACTTGCACGACATGTTGGCCTCATTAGGTATATTTGATTGATATTTGATGGTCACTGTAGAAGGCTTGGAATATTGGATAACTGATTTAGGAGGAATCTGTTAACCTTTTTTATTGAAATATTGCATATAAGGCCTATACAACAACGACATTACATCACAATGTTTCCAATGTCATCATATTATGTATATTCCAATACACCTACAGTTATACATTAGAAATAAATAATGAAAGGATTATTCAATTTTTCCTAAAAGGTGAATGTTGTCTAAATTGTTAACTATTAGCTCTATCTATAGGCAATCTCTATCAAATTATATCCATGACTGTAGCAGACTAGAGAAATGTCCACAACAATAACCTTCTATGACAATATATTCCTGTTGGAGACGATTAAACAACTGTATCAACCTATGCTTTTCTCATCACATCATACAACCGTTCCACTACCAATCGTCCTACTTGATCCACTTCATGTTCCCAAAGGTAAAAACCCTACAGAGGACTACCTGGAGACCATGATGAACGAGGCGCCCGGCCCCATCAACTTCACCATGTTCCTCACCATGTTCGGAGAGAAGCTGAACGGCACCGACCCGGAGGACGTCATCCGCAACGCCTTCGCCTGCTTCGACGAGGAGGCCACAGGTAGGCCAATGGACGGACGGACAGACGGATGGATAAAAAGGCAGAGAGGCTGTAGCCTATAGTTGTGTTGTGCCCTGTTTAGGCGCAAGGTACAGCGTGATGTTTCAGGTCTCTTTCTCTGCCCCGATGTCTTACCTGATGTTCGTCTTAGTATCTTATAGCATGCATTCTCTGTATTTATGACTGTCATATTGCATATTTATAAGTCATATTCTTATGCAGATATAATTGGGTAAAAAGTTAACTACAACTGTAAAAAGTAAGGGGGTTGAAAGAATGTCAGTCATTTAAAAAAAAAAAATCTTGTGTTCTTTAAATTATACTGAAGTATGAAGCTGCTTATACTTTAATGTAAGTATTGTGGTCCACAAGTGTGGAAATAATTCCGCCCAATTTACCACCAGATACAGAGAAGGAAAGAATAATAAATGTTGTGTAGCGATAGATTAATACATATTTTATAATATTCAGACCATGCACCCTAGATGCCAACTTATTTAACCTAGTTGGAATAAAATTGCGGATGGAGGTTACCTGGGATTCTGATCAATAATTGGTCTTTACTTTTATACCATTACTCAAATACAATCAAAAGCAAATATCAAAGTGCTTGATGACGTAAACCTGCTGAATCTCCCCCCCCCCCCCAGGCATCATCCACGAGGACTCCCTAAGGGAGCTACTCACCACCATGGGGGACCGCTTCACTGACGAGGACGTGGACGAGCTCTTCAGAGAGGCCCCCATCGACAACAAGGGCAACTTCAACTACATGGCTTTCACACGCATCCTGAAGCACGGGGCAAAGGATAAGGACGACTGAGGCCGCCCGCACTCGCCATCACTACAAGACTGTTGGATTTCACATGAGAACTTTCAGCGTATTTATTTGGTTCTCGTTTCACGTGACGGGAGAAGAGCTTCCAGCACGCATCACTGTGGTTCGTTTCACTAATATGCCCGTGTAGACCTACTATAGACACACACACACAATCAAAGTTCATATGCACCTCTATGATACAACACTATGGGTCTGGTATATTGATTATAGCTTTAGGAGGGAGGTATTGGCCCATCAGTTGGGTAAAACTGGAAATAAACTCAAAGAAAATGACTGCCGGTGTGATTCTTTTTGCATTTTTTTATATAAAGTAGACAACTTCAGATTCAATTGTACTTTCGTTACTCAGAATAACGTCTCATAATCTTATGTATTCAAAGCAAGCATTGAAGGGAATTATAACACTAGTGTTTTGAAGTATATGAATAGCTTCATACGCATGTTGTGAAAAGTTTGCGGCTGCTCAAATGTTATCACAAAATAAATCATGGAAAAGTTTGACCATTTAAGTTAATGGTTCAGGGTTTATATTCTCTATTTGTCTGATTCTGAAAAATGAAATTGTTGAAGTCGCTTACAGTGATTATTCCACACCACGCGTAGCAAGTAGTACTCTTGTATTAGACAACAGCAGTGACAATTCTCCTCTAAGCCTTTAATGATCTTGTGATCTACTTTCAGGGTAGATGAGGTCATGAGAATTACGCGGCCTGCAGTCTCACAGAGTATGTCTTCGACCACAACACAGGAGAAGGAGAACCAGCCAGATAACACAAACTCATATTTTATTTCAATTTAATACACCTTGTGGTTTGAGTCAGGGTAAAATCAAGCGCTATATACAAAGATGTACGTAAAACGTGAAATTATCCTCATTAGGACCTATTCATCACAAAATTCTTTGGATTAAATAAGTCCGCTTGCTGCCACAAAAATATTCATTTACGCCCATTTTACGTACAATGAGCGGGGAAATAAAAACGTTTTCAAGATATGTTTTACAAGAGCAGGGAACAGGTGTGGTGCAGAGTAATGACACACAGGTGGACAGATATATATCACTGTCACCAACATTTCACAAGTAGCTTTAGTTTTTTTTTTCTTTCTTTCTTTTGAATGCCTTTAATGATACATGAACATCGTATAGCCATGATGAAAACCGGAGACCAACTGGCTTCGATTTTGTTTAAGGTTGGGAGGGACCCACATATGACCAGACAGGATCATCGCTGTAGTCAATAAATACACAGGTTACAGATCCACAATTGAAGCTTTCAGTGCAGTTATTATATCCGTTTGCTCACAGAGCAATGTGTATACGACTGTTGGCCACTGGCAGAGCAGAGGGGGATCCTACATGATAGAAGGGAGGACTAGGTGACCTTAATCTACCAGTGCCATGTTTTTGGACTGGATCTTCGCTAGATGATCTGATATACCAGCCTCGACTTTGTCACACTGGGCCAGGAAATCCTAAAAAAATAAATAAAAGCATGGTTACTCTTACTGATGAGTTCATGCAGTATACAGCATTAGAGTTTGAATCACGTGGCAGTAATAGGAATAGCCATGGTTGGATGTAAAACTAATGGCAGACATGCATCACAAGAGATAGTTTACCACTACATGGCTCATTTATTGGTCAATGCCATGGAATTCTCATTCGTACAAGCTCCATGTGTTCCCCTTTCTTGTAATGGATTGCAATGGGGTTATAAAGACATTGAAACAGTGTTTCATTAAAAGGAACATAGAGATGGCTGTCTGTTAAAATAATTTAGTGTTGATGTGAATTCCCGCATCACTGATGCCTGGTTATTACAAAGTAGTACAAAATAATAAATTACTTTATGCAACTGTGGAATTAATAGTTGGTGTATTAACAACCTACATAAGGTTGTGGAGGTCGATATTAGGGAAACTTGCTGACAATCCAGCCACTGGAAACCGAACACTCCGCAAAGTAATTTGATTGGGTGGATGCTGTTACTGTTTTATTGCTGACAGTGTGTGCAGTCATTTCTTGAGCCTTTAGTTACTGAATTAAGAGTCTGATGGGGATGGGAAATTGGGACAATAAGAAAACATACCTGAACTATTTTCACAAGTCCCTTTTTCTTCATTCGACAATCATTAAAGTTCTCTGGTAAGCTCTGTTGCGTAAAAGATTAAACACATTTTATATTTCTTGAGGTTATTACATGAAATCACATTCCCCGGGATAAATCTGTGCGATGGTTTAAACACGGGGGAGTGGCAGAACGTACCAGTGAATCAATCTGTTCCAGGATCTTCATAAACTGCTCCGAAGCGACCTTGACTCTGTGGTCCAGTTTGTTCAGCGCCTCCGCCTGAAGGTCCTTGGCGAGAAAGCCCTGCAGAAGCAACATGCCACACCCTCTCAGTTAGGTGGACATAAACAAACATCCAATCTGGTGATATCCAAGTGAAATGTAAATTAAAAGTTGGACGACTACACAATATATACTGAATTGTGTAATGACTACATATGTTTAATGCTTACGTTCTTGAGACCGGTTAGTTCTCCATCTACTTTTTCCAGCTTTTTGGCCGCCTGCTCCACAGATTTCTCTATGTCTTTTAGCTTCTTGAGTTCCGCTTCCTCCTCTGGACTATTCTGTTTAGGAGACCAAAGTCGGTTAGGAAGCTCACTTTTTAATTGTATATGAGTAATACTTTAGGGACAAAGAGGCCTTACCCTTTTCCCAATCATCATAAGCTTACAGCCTTGTTTCACTCCAAAGCTGGAGAGCTTCTCTTCCATGTCTTTTAAAGATTTCCCTGTAACACCACAGTAAATGTTTAGAAAGAAAGATTGGTCAAGTTTAACATTGTTTTTACCTTGCTATGCATGAGCTACAGTCTACCTTTAAAGATAATTTTCTGTGAAGGGGCTGGAACTCCAGTCGCTTGAGCAAGGGCATCTGACAAGTCTTTAACCGTAGCTTCACTTCCATCCTGTCCCGTCACTGTGATGCTATGTTTTGTAGAGCCTGGGTTGAATAACAAAGAAACAATTGTAGTAGCCTTATGAACTATTTGGGCTAAGCAATACAATACAATGTCCCCTCACAGGTCTAGACTCAATTTTATCCAAGCATTTGTGCAAGCACTAATTTCTATTTGGATATTAATTCCACAATGCCGCTTTAGGAGACACACTAATATTACAGTCAAGAATGAGCAACAACATTGAAAACCTCGTGAACGTAAGTGAATAAACACAAAGCAATACAACCATACATTACACATTACCTACACGTACCATCAAACTTGAAAGATAGGTTCATGCAATGAATAAAATGTCAAATGATAATATAATACAGGATGCAGGCAATGACTTGAAGACTGAATGAATGAACAGATCACGGGTCGAAGCCACATCTAGCCGGGTGACCGCAAGACCGTTCATAGTATATTGCTCAGTGCCACATTATTTTAATTTAAACCAGCCCTTTTCATGCCCCTTCCCTTTTCATTGCAGTACTTTGGTCACCGTTTTAATTGGGATTTAAGTCACTTGTTGAAGTGTGTTATTGAAGGCAGCACAGGCAACATTGCGGTGGCTAGCAGGCGGTGATTATAGGTCGGGCCGATAAGTTCGCGTTGCTGTGCATTCGAGACACACAGTCGCCTGGTTATTATAATGAAGAACAAAATCGTGAATTACCGTATGCAACTGTCACTGTTACCGTCTGTTCCGCCATTCCTATTTCCAATTTACAGCACTCTTGCTATTATTTGTTTACTTGCTGAAAAAACTACTTCCTGGAAACACAGGAAACGGTCCCACATGCTTTAATGTACAGTCCATGCGCCGCACATGCACCCATATACATTAGTTCCTGACCTGGACAGAAAATGACCTTGGATCCATCGTATATAAAGCATATATAAAGCAATACATGCCACAAATAAAAAGACGTTCCTACATTGTTTTTTTACGGGAGATACTAGCTCAACATTCATATACATATATATACATATATATATATATATATATATATATATATATATATATATATATATATATATATATATATATATATATATATATATATATATATATATATATATATATATATATATAATGTTGATGCTATAATTATTAGATATATTGGTGATTAAAATATCACATTATTGGCTTTTAACCCAAAACACATGCAGAGAAATGCCATTTTAGAATCCCACTCAATGATGCTTGAGGGATGAGGCATGTGCATCGACATTTTGTAACAAAATGCCAATACAAAATGTAGACTTTTTTTTTTATTAAACTTGCAATTGCTCTTCCTTTCGGATCACTCCCAGTAGCAGAGTATTATGATTGGATCATGAGTCCAGAACCTTAACCATCCTGTGGGCAACTGTGTATTGTTTACAGGAGGGAATCATGGTGTGATACTCTAGTTTAATCAAATATGTACTATATACACATGTATAAAAGTGTATCTAGCAAAAAAAATAAATATATACAACGAAAAAAGAAGAGAGGAAGAACGTCTTTGCTAGAAAGTATATTGCGAAAAGAATCAACATTAATTCAATGTGAAATGAAAATGCATATTTTATTTTAGCGGCGTCATACAATCCACACACACATACAAAATGGAAACCAATTCCATAATTTCAACAAAAGGAAATAAATGTTTTGAATGGCCTGCGTGAATTTCTTCACTACTAAAAATTAGTCAACACATGATAACTTAACATGGAATAATACTGCAAATAAGACAACTAAATGACAAGGACAATAGGTATTAGGATATGGAAAAAAAACAAGCAGAACTATATATTACAAGGCCACATGCTAACATGTTATTAGTAATGACCGTACAAGACAACTTTAGTGTTCAATACTTTAGTGTTCTGAACTCAACCTGATCTGCCTGTATAAATGTTACTCTACATATAAAAAAAGTGTTTTCAGTCGAATTGTGCACTGCTTCTTTCGTCAGTCTTCTTTTTATGTGGCCGGAATCTGTGGAAGTCCGAATTCATCCACCAAAACACCATCCTGGAATGATAATCAAGTAATGAAAAAAAAATGAAAAAAATAATCAAGTAATTGGTTGGTAAGTGCTATTCCTAAACACTTGGCAAGTGCCAAACACTTGCTCTATCGTACCTTAATATGTTACCTATATCCAAATCTTAAAGTGGAGTAAAAAAGCAAAAAAACACTTATAGCACCGTGCCTTAGCTGAAAACGATTCAATACGGCATATTAAAAAAGTATTCACAAAGGTAGAGTACCCTATTACACATACAGAGAAGCGTCCGACATTGACACGCAAACAACAACAACAACAACAACAACCATGGAGCTCTACCTTGTTGGTCTTGCTGTCGCTGGGCATTCCCTCAGGGATGGCCGGGGAGGCGGAGGCCTCGTCCAGGTACGTGCTGTCATCGTCCAGCAGAAGCTCGTCTCCCAGGGCGTCCAGCTCTGGAGGGAGAAGAACAAACAGCCCCAGAGGCCCTGGTCGGTTCACACTCCAAGCCCGAAGGTTCTTGGATCGAACCCCGATGTTTGCAGTCTTAGCTGTTGGCACCCTTTAGAAAAATGCCTCACTTCTGCCCTTATCTGTTTTCAACTCTCCAATCTTATGTACAGCACTTTTAATAACCCTAACCCTACATCTGCATCTTGGTAAAAGTGTCTCCTAATGATTAAACAGTCAATTGTATCTCAAACCAAACTTCCTCAATTTCAGCTTAAGAACTTGTCCGTGGATATCATGGTGGCTATCAAATTCCATACAACAGTGTGTTTGAAAGCCTTTTTTTTTTGTTTGGCTCTATGCCGGGCCCAGCCTTACAAAGGGGGAGGGCCATGCAGCGTCTAGGTGAACTCTGAACAAGTGAGTCTTGTTCAGAGTTCAGGACAAACACACCTGTTTGTCCTGAGGTCGCTCTCTTTGATGTAAGCGATAGAGTGATGGTTTATACGCGGTCATCCCACTGAGACTTACCTGCTTCCAGGTCGTCCTCGTCAATCTCCGGCGTGCCGTAGCTGCGGCTCAGTGACTCCTGCACCTCACCGGCATCCTCCATCATGTCCTCCAGCTGGTCTTGGAGGTCCTGGAGACAGACACACACACAGACAGACACACACACACACACACACACACACACACACACACACACACACACACACACACACACACACACACACACACACACACACACACACACACACACACACACACAGACGTTAAGAATCGTTATGATAGTTGTCACTCACTTTTGTTCTGTGGCAACAAAGTGGAAGAAGCGTTTAATACACTTCCTCAATAATTATAATGGCCAGGATGTGTTACACTGCTCGCTGGACGAGTAAAGAATTTTGAGTTTGAATACTTTAGGAAGTAAAGTGGATAGCTTGGGTTTATGTGGCAGCAGTGGTATATTTGAGCTAAGTTTTTTCAGCTGGAAATAAACATTTCGCCGACGTACTTCAATCTGATCCAGTTTGACGTCCTTGTAAGCCCTTTTCATCTCCTTAGCACCGATCTTCATGGCTTCCACCTGAATGAAAAACACAGATTATGTATGGAGGAAGGATATTAAACAGATGAAATCGATTGGAACAACTAAAATTGTTGAATCCTAAATAATGGAGTCAATAAAGTCAGTTGCAGAACTCTTTGGTGTGAATCTGAACTTATTTAGTTACATACAGTTTCCTATAATCTGCTTCACCCACTACATTTTTAATATCCAGTAGATCCCATTATGCCATTCATAGTATTCACTTCCTTTATATAAGTCACCTTTATGAATATGTTTGGAATATTATCACGTAAATATGTCTATTGAAATAATTAATGTATTTGTTGGTTTATTTTCGGATATAAATAAAGATTCAAACTATTTTGATCCCTAATGAGGTTGTTGTGACCGACCTGGTACTGTGTGTTGGCCTTTTGCCAGAAGTGTTACCGTGGTTTTGGTGTCTTTCAGCGACTGGATGGTGTAGTTTGCCTGCTCCATGTTGAACGACTGCTGTGCTAGCTGATCCCGCTGGCCCTCATACCTGCCAAAGGATGTCATGTCAACTATCGTGAATATCAGAAAATGATAAAGAGCAAATACAAAATCAAAAACATATTTACATATAACATAAACGTTCAATTTACATTGGTTTTGATCACAAGACAATAGCATATTAAAATGTCAGCAAAATGACTTACATCCTCTTCTGTTTTAGTACTCTCAATGCCTTCTGTTTCACCATATTCTACACACAGGAGGGGATGAAATGTCAAATTAATAATTTTGGTATTATTCATCTGTAAACAATTGTGTGTGTGTGTGTGTGCGTGTGTGTGTGATAGTAATCATATTATAAAAGCATACAGCACTTTTTACATATCGATTCAGGATGATAGATCTACCTTTGAGGGTCCATCTCTCATCTTTTTCATTTGATCTTTGTACTTCAATAGTTCTGCATCCAGTCTGGCAGTCTTTTTATCGATGGACTCTGCCCTGGCGTCAACCTATGCGAGGGGAATGAAGAAAATAAATATGAGATTGTTCCAACAAGAGATGGAGAGAACAATAAAGAGCAAGTTCTGTGAATCACTGCCACCATTAATGTCATCCAATCAAAATCTCCAATAGACTTTATCTTTATTTTGTCACAGTCGTGGGAATGATGCATCTATAACAGCCTTTCTGTGCAATACATCCCCCTGTCTTCAAACCTTCACTTTCCAGATCATTTAAATAGATGATAGTCGAGGCAGGATGCGATCGAGAGAGGAAAATTCGAGAAAACAACAATGGATTAACTGCAATTACAACCATATAATACTTACATTCCCAATGCAGTCCGACAGATTTGGAGGAGCATCTTTTCCCTTACTCCGTCCAAATATCCTGTTCATTTCGAAAACGTGAAAATGACCGAAACCTTCTTGATTTTCCTTTGGAAATAAAGGATCATCAGATCTAAAGGGCTCTTCTTCCAAGAAAACACCCGGAAGCAATGATGACAGCAAAAATTACTCCATTGGTTGGCATGATTGTCTGTAACCAATGACCATTCAGATGAGGTGGCCCTCTTGTGGCAGAGAGAGGAATTGCACTGCCTATTGACAGTCTTTGTCCCGTTAGCTTTAATTGATTCCTTTGGTCTTTGTTGCCTTTGCGGATAATGAAAGGACCCTGTGTTGCCTCCTTGTCGCAGTCAAAAAACTAATACTAATACTAATACTAATACTAATACTAATACTAATACTAATAAGAAGAGGAAGAAGAAGAAGAAGAAGAAGAAGAAGAAGAAGAAGAAGAAGAAGAAGAAGAAGAAGAAGAAGAAGATAAATATAAATAATCAAAATAATAATAGTTATTATTATATTAGCTAAGCACTAACAGTCTTTTAATGAGCTGAATTGCCTCAGGTATACATTAATTAATAAGGATTCAATCTTATTTCTATTATAGTTTCATGGTACGGGCACACCCAAAATACCCCACCACACACACACACACACACACACACACACACACACACACACACACACACACACACACACACACACACACACACACACATACACACAAACACCCAGACACACACACACACACACACACACACACACACACACACACAAACACACACACACACACAGACGCAGAAAAAAAATACTGCCTCCGGCTACAGCACCACAGCATAAACAAGTGGAAAACCGCTGCTGCCACAACCCAATCATGGGGAGGACAGGCTGCGATGAATGCTCAAAAATCCTTCTATAAAGTCTGAGAGGCAAATGCTAATAAACATTTTGATACAAGGCCACTGACAGGTCTCCTCATCCTCCACGGCCTCCGAGCTCCACCATTGTGTTTCACCATGGAAACACTTCCTCTCTGTATCCAGAGTGAGAGACCCACTGCCTTCAGCCAAGGCTGTGCCTGACCAAACACAAGTTAATGTGAGGTTGTAGGTTGTAGGTGGCTGTAAGTGAGGGGCGGCCTTGTAATGTGAATGTTGCAATCCGCATTCCCCACAGTGGGTCATCAATATTTATTACCCATACCAGCGTATCTTTCCCAGTAAGACGGTTTTTAATGACTTTTTATTGAGTGCATCTCAGCCCGACTGTTACAGTACAAGAGTAAAGCATTAAAAAGTACAATGGATGCAGACAGGGAAGGACGGAATGTACTAAGGCAGTGATGAAGAAGAGTGTTGTCCTTCTTCTTTTGTGATGGATAAGGGTTGAAGTAACACGCCACCAAAGCTTTGCAGTTGCGCTATTTGCACGCATGATTGAATGTCGCGCTCACATCCCCAACACGTTTGTCTTTTTTAGATATGGTAGGTTTTTATGCACAAAGATACCAATTTTTGAAAACATATTTCTTGACATCATATTTATATAACAATAATAACATAATGTTGATAACATTATGATAACACGATGATATTCTAAGGATAAGGCACACAACACAAGGCCTTCATATTTAACAGCTTCACCAATATTCTTTTTTTAAAGAGATAACAATATGCTTTGAATGGTATTCTAAATGAATAACACAACCCTATTCTTAACATTTCACATTACAAGAAGCCATTAAGTCATGGTCTACTTTTTCCATGTGAAAATGGGACAATACTTGTTATGAAACCCAACCATAACTGTATATATTCATCAAACTGTACCTGTACTGTACCTAAAACTGTCACCACAGCTGACAAACATACATTTTTACAGCAGAAATATTTAAATTGAAAAACACATTACAACAAACATTGGACAGGATTAACAGTTATCTTGTTCAACACTGCCTCAGAGACCCTCTATCGAGTTTTGAAAATCCCAAACTTTTTAATAGTAGTTAAACATCTTTATTTTTACAGTTAAACATCAATATCAAATTGGATTCTCAATTGTTTGTCATCATTCAGTAGATGGAAATGGATGTCGGTAGATAAGAACTATACATTGAGGGGAGAGATGCTGTATTCCCCACATGGTTTTAAATGCCAGAGTGCTCTGCGTCGCTGCCCTGCCGTTCTTCCTACACTTATAGCGCAGTTGAAGGCTAGATTAAACTGACATATACAGTATACGTATGCAAGCGGAATTCATCCCATTTAAACCTTCGTTGGAGTTGGTTCTTTCGATGTTGCTTTCTATTTACTTACGATCTTTGGCACCCACCTGCTCAATTATATTTTAGTGCAAAAAGGTTCACAGGCTACAGAAGATTTCTTTAATGTAATATGAATAATTGTTGTTAAGCAAAGCATTGGCAGCACTAGGAGCATTTTGAAGTTGTTCCACATGAATAAATACTTTGTTCAATTGACGTTCTTCACAATCTTGCATAGAACATCACACGCTGAGTATGATGAGTGGCTGCAATCTACCAGCATCAGGGGCGGTGCCAGGTCATTGGATAAGGGGCTTAACGTTAAGAACCCTTCACTTCATTGCAGGTCTGTGGACGACGAATTAGAAGCAAAGAAACCCCCAGCAGCCCTCCAGCGGTCAGACTGGGTGTTCTGACCCCCATTAGCCCTCCAGCGGTCAGACTGGGTGTTCTGACCCCCATTAGCCCTCTAGTGGTCAGACTGGGTGGTCTGACCCTCTAGTGGTCAGACTGGGTGGTCTGACCCCCATTAGCCCTCTAGTGGTCAGACTGGGTGGTCTGACCCCCATTAGCCCTCTAGTGGTCAGACTGGGTGGTCTGACCCCCATTAGCCCTCTAGTGGTCAGACTGGGTGGTCTGACCCCCATTAGCCCTCTAGTGGTCAGACTGGGTGGTCTGACCCTCTAGTGGTCAGACTGGGTGGTCTGACCCCCATTAGCCCTGTAGTGGTCAGACTGGGTGGTCTGAACCTCTAGTGGTCAGACTGGGTGGTCTGACCCTCTAGTGGTCAGACTGGGTGGTCTGACCCCCATTAGCCCTCTAGTGGTCAGACTGGGTGGTCTGACCCTCTAGTGGTCAGACTGCGGTGGTCTGACCCCCATTAGCCCTCTAGTGGTCAGACTGCGGTGGTCTGCGTCATGCCCGTGTCGTTCGAGAAGTCCTCCCCCTGCTGGTCACGGGTGACGGACATCTCCACAGCTAGTCATACGGGACGCCCCTGCCTCCTGTCGCCACGGTTACCGGCGGGGCAGGAGTGCTCTCTGAGCGTGCTGCGGACGCGGCCGCTGCCCCTGCCCCCGCCGCCGCTGAACCCGTCCCGCCTCCCCCCCAGGCCCCAGGCTCCGGGCACGCAGCAGAAGTCCCTGAAGCACCTCTTGAAGTTCTCGTCCAGGAAGGCGTAGAGGATGGGGTTGAGGCTGCTGTTGGTGTAGCCCAGCACCACGCAGAAGAAGTAGGCGGCCATCACCGCCGTGGTCTCGGGCACCGAGGGCACCAGCACCTTGACCAGGATGAAGATGTGGATGGGGGTCCAGCACACCACGAACACCGCCACCACCACCAGCACCAGGCGCGCGATGCGGCGCAGGTTTCGGTCCTTCTCGCGCGAGCCCGACAGCATGCGCACGCTCTTCAGCCGCCGCAGCATCAGCGTGTAGCAGACGCTGATGACCACCAGGGGCACCACGAAGGCGAACACGAACACGCACACCTTCATCAGGGTGTCCCAGTAGGAGTAGGGCTCGGGGAACTGAAGGGCACACTCCGTGCTGCCTGCGGTGGGTCGGGAGGGACGTGGATTAAAACCTGTTTCTGCACTCGCTGGGATAAGGTGCCTGCACACTGCCCCAAACAATGACAACACCGACTTTAGATTGTTGGCCAACACCGATTTGGACGTGTTCCCCGACTAATGGGGACCCAACAGAACAGTACAAAGATCACTGCATCTTTAAAGTTGACCGTAAGTTTCCAAGCACCCTGAGTTCTACGAATGACCAAGATATTGATCAACCAAACCAAAAATCGCTTTCTCACATTGCGGAGTGTGCGTGGTTGATCGCTGGTTGATGTTCAGAGAAAATCGGATTCGGATTCTTCCTTAGAATGTAACACCTTTTCACTCTAGCCTTTTCACAGACAATGCTTTCACACCATCTTTTCAAACACCTGCAAAGATTTTTGACATTTGCTCTCAACTACACACACCTTTGAAAGTGAGACAATGCAAATCCTTGCAGATGTATGCGACTATACATCATGTTAGGTTTACGATTCTACTTTCCAGGTTCGGAAATGTGCTTATGGAATCACTTTTAAGAGACATCTCGAGTACACTACACTAACATACACATAAAACAATGCAGCAGCTGGATTGCAGCGGTTCATCAGGTGATATTTAAAGGTGGCTAGATATAGGATTGTATTCATGACTTCATTACCGCTTAATTTCTGACCAATCAGAGCACAACGGCACTCAAAAAAGCGATTGCATTCGTTCCGCTAAACAGCCAATGAGTTGAGCCGATGACTCTCCCGGGGGAGGAGGGGGGTGGGGAAATGGGTAAAGGGGGCGGGGCTTACCATTATGGGTCTGTGTGCTGCCCAGGATCATGGCGGGGATGCCGGCGGCGGAGGACAGCGCCCAGATGACCACGTTGATGAGCTTGGCCTTGAGGGGCGTGCGGAAGTCCAGCGCCTTGACGGGGTGGCACACAGCCACGTAGCGGTCCACGCTCATCATGGTCAGCGTGAGGATGCTGGTGAACATGTTGTAGTAGTCGATGGAGATGAACACCTTGCAGAGCACGCGGCCAAAGGGCCAGGAGTGCAGCAGGTAGTCGGTGATCTGGAAGGGCATGGTGGTGGTGACCAGTGCGTCGGCCACCGCCAGGTTGAAGATGTAGATGTTTGTGGCCGTCTTCATCTTGGTGTATCTGTGTGTGGAGGGGGGGGGGGGGGGGGGGGAGAGAGAGAGAGACCATGATAGACAGGGTAGAGCTGTGAACCGCAGCTCCCAAATGTGTTGAGCTCCCGATCGACACCTTTGATGTGGTTTTAAACAGGGGACTTAATACACCTAGGTAACAATGTACCGCCTTAAGGCTCGTCTCTTCTTCTTCTCTTCTCTTCTACCTCACTAGTCTGGTGACCTTATGTCTCTGGGTATGTGTGTCTATCTACCCTTCTACACCGAGCAGAGACTTGAAGGCATTAAACGTGAAGAGGCAGAGCAGGGAGGAGGGGACATTGTTTTTACCGAGAAGAGTGAACGACATGTCGCGATAATGGTCGCCAATTAGGGGGTCTATACATGCATGTGACCCTTGCAGGAGGGATAACACAGGTGGTCCCACACATCCCATGTGTGTGTGCATGCGTGCATGACTCGTGCGGTAGGGCACATGCATGCGTGCATGCACACACACGTGGTGTGCACACATACAAGCACAGGCTTGGGTGAGTGATGCCCCCCATCAAATGAGAGGAGAGAACGACATGTACAGATGGCTGCAGCCTGTGAAGGGATCTATGTGTTTATGTCAGATTCAGAGAATCTCTTTTGCTCACATGTATATGTCTGCGCTATATATATTATATATATAACCTATATAACATATATATGTATATATATTATATAATATATATATATGTTATATATATTATATACTATACAAATACATTGTGGCGAGCAGCAACAATGTATATAATATAATAATATGTAATATGTTTTATATATATATATATATATATATATATATATACAGTATATATATATTGGTTGTAACTATATAGGGCTAACATAACATCTATAAATATATGTATTAATAAAACCATCTCACCTAATGATGACATACATCACCAGGCAGTTGCCCACCAACCCCACCACGAACACTATGGAGTACACCGCGGCTATGATGGTGATGATAGGGGACATGAAGTCCGGCTCGCCGTCCCACGTCTCGTTGGCCGTGTAGTTGAACAACATCTCGTCCGAGAGGTCGGACTGCCAAGTTAAGTCGGGCCCACACTCCTCGGGGCGGCCGGACGCCGAGCGGCACCTGTCCTCTTTGAAGATGTGCACGACGTCGCTGTCCATGGTGCCGTTGGTGAAAGGGGCGCGAGGTGTGACTCGGGCGGTGGGACACGTCTGGAGCACACGCGCGCGCTCTACAAAACTACACGTGTGGAAAATGACATAGCTTAGTATTTGAATTGATATTAGAGATGTTTTCAAACTCAAAAGCCGGCAGATCCATCTCAAGAAAAAACAGTAAAATCGTAAATAAATAAATCTTACCTGCGCCTTTTTTTTTTCAACCAGTTGCTTCGTAAATGGGAAAAGTTAACACATGAAGACAAATACAACAGCACGTCCTCATTAAAATAGAGGGTATTTTATCTTATGAAAACCCGGTTAAATGTGAAACATCCAGAAGAAATTCGTCAAGCAGGAGATCGAGAACAATCCTCCCTGTCTCTGTTGGCGTCGCTGCTGCGCACCTTGAGGGCGCGCGCGCCCGGAAACCTTGAGTGACATCAGTGTGTGTAGCAGAGTCGGGCCTCATTCTGCTCAACTAATGAGTACCAGAGGTCTCCCTGGAGAGGACTCGTCCGGCACATCCAACACGTCTCTCATTCTCTCATTTTCACCCATCACAGGCTGCTGTGTGTTGAATGTGTAACATGTATTTTGGGATAAAGTCTTCTAATTGCATGGGTGATGATGTATTCAGCATGCAGTAACAAGAACCAACACTAACTTTTCTCCATTGTGGAACAATGTGTGGTAATCGCACACAACCACGCCATAAACGACAACTGTCTCATTTTTTACTTCTACTTGAAAAACAAATGGGATGATGGTGCGTTGTCTTTTAGATGCCGTGTTGCTTAGAAACCCACGGTGGACAGATGTTGTGGGGCTGGTGTAATTCTCTTGTGCATATGCGTTCAAGTAGCCTACCAGTCTGACACTTCTTAACATGTTTGATTCCAGATCTTTACATGTTCATGACATCTGAAGCGGGCTAGGTAAAATACCTCGATACAGATCTGTTGATTGTTGAATTCAGTGAAGTCGTGACAAACAAACACTTTTCCTCAGCTAATGCAATTTATATTTTAACAGACTCTGCTTAAAAGGGTTATAACTAACAAACGTAAATGTGCATTATTTCCATAAATATAATTACAATATAAGTTTTGAATGCCTTACTATCTTCACCTGTAAAATGCAAAGCAGAGGACCTGAAAAACTAAGATGGTTGGCAATTGAGAAAAAAGACGAACAGAGTGCAGTCTAGGAGATGGTGTGAAAGAATGAAATGAAATGTAAAGAAAATGTTGTTGATTTGGATTCAAACCAAGCCCACAGGTGTCTCCATAGCAACGTGATAGGCTCCATACATGTGTTGACATCATCAGTGTGCAGAGCTGCATTCTCCATAGAAAATATGGGTGTAAACATCCAACATCCCTACTTTTTGGAAATGACTACAATTACTTGTTAGAGACTGAGAGAGGCGAGAGCCTTTGCATCTGTGTGTGTTCTATTTCATCCTTACTGGCCGCCAGAGGTGCTTCAAGCACTGAATGATCCATCTCGCGCACGCGCAGGTCGAGTGTTAATACGAACAAAGTCACCTGGGACCCCTGATGAGCTCCGGACAGCCTAAATCTTCCGGTGACATCAGAGGATCTGTTTCTTTTCATGTCATCGCTTCGCAGGTGTCTATGTATCACCGCGCTAGCTAAAGCTAAGTGGCTATTATTATTTTGATCGTTCGTTGCTGGTGGCCTTTCGACGGTTTGTCGGAGCTGCGAGCTGCTCGTCCTCCAAAGGCCGCAACGGACCCTATCCTCGGCTGGATAAATTTACTTTGTGGGTTATATTTTCGTGTTTCGGTGAAGGCAGTGTACCCGCTCCCCTCCCGGCGTTTGTACTACGCTTATCATTTAATTTTGGTGTACCCGTTTTTCCCCTGTTATTGGTGACGGCAGTGCGTGCGCTCCCACTCCCGGCTTAGGTACGTTTTAACTCGGTTGTGCCCGCTTTCCGTACTAGCAATTAACCTTAACTGGTGAAGGCAGTGTTTTTGCTCCCACTCCCATAATTGTATAGTTATAGTTAGCTTTGTAGTTGGTAGCAGTGTTCCCGCTGAGGCTAACTGTCTAGGCCAGGGGTTTTCAAAGTATGAGTGAGGGCGCCGCCGCCCCCCCCCCCCCCCCCCCCCCATATAAAAAATTTCAGCTGAGCCCCCCCCCCCCAAAAAAAGTTCTAAATCCGTTTTGAAATATCTTTTAATTATTTTACACATTTAAAACATCTCTGATCATATTGTGGCGATCATACCAGAAGCGGAGGCAGGTATCCGGTGTAACAGCCGGTTGGCTTTATTCCACGAACTTCGCAAACTTTACAACAGTTAACAAGGCACACATGTATCGCTCTCCACCCACGATTCACACACTCCTACTCGGAGCTCGCACAGGAAGACACCCACACACACTGCGCAACCTCCCCCAATCACAAGCCCCCATGTTGCTGGACCTAGTAACCCTGCTTGTGATTGGACTACAGCGCTGTCACTCACTAGTACACATACCAGGGTCGCTACACTACCCCCCCACCACAAAGATCCTTGCCCTCGAGGACACTAACAGCGACTACAGAACAGAAAAATACATGAGCATGAAACAACTCAAATTGTGCATGTTTTTTTTTTTTTAATGTCCAACATTTCTTTTACTAACTAGGAAGATCTGGGCAGACTGCCATCACTTCCAGTGAGCCCAGGGCACATTCTTGCCCTTCTAAGAACTCGGGTCTCACTCCTAACTACTCCTCTTCCCAGAGAGTGTCTACAAAGTCCCTGTAACGCCCCGGGGGTCTCCTCTGACGGCGGGGCCGCCCTCCTTCCTGGGCTGGAGCACCTGGACCAGGGGCTGAGTTGCTCTTCCCGTGAGGAGGGGACTGTGACGGTGAGGGGGGTGGTTCAGCTGGGTCTGGGCCTGACGGGGGCCTCAGAGTGAGCTCTGGCGGAGTTGGGGGTGGGGGTCCTGGCGTCCCAGGCCGGGAAATGGAGGCGTCGCCATTTGGATGAGACGTGGGAGGCTGAATAGGCGAGGCTGGTGTCCCCTCTGCTTGCCCCTGTGAGCCCCCACGGTACGGGGCCAACCAGTCTCGATGAAGCGCCACCCTCCTCCCCCTGCCGGGGAGCTGCACCCTGTACACCACCTCTCCCCACCTCTCCAGTATCTTGCAAGGGCCCACCCACTGGCTCTCAAGCTTAGGGCACCGCCCCTTTTTCCTCTGAGGGCTGAAGACCCAGACCAGTTCCCCAGCCCGAAAATGTCTCCCTCGGGTCCTCACGTCATAATTACGCTTCTGCCTCAGCCCAGCTTGCTGCTGCTGTTTCCGGGCAAAAGCGTGGGCCAAATCCAGGCGGTCCTGCAGCCTCCTGGCATACTCTGGACCTGGGGGGGCCTCTGGGGAGTCTGGTGGACGGCCAAACGACAGCTCGGCAGGGGTACGGAGCTCTCTCCCCAGCATGAGAAGAGAGGGCATACAGGAGGTGGTTTCCTGCATGGCAGAGCGGCAAGCCATGAGCACCAGGGGTAGGTGGTCGTCCCAATCTCGCTGGTGCTGTGACGTGATGATGGCCAGCTGCTGGCCCAACGTGCGATGAAACCGCTCCACTAAGCCATCGCTCTGAGGGTGCAAGGGCGTGGTGCGGGTTTTGTGCATCCCTAGGCGCTCACACATAGAGGCAAAAACCCGGGACTCAAAATTCCTCCCCTGGTCGCTGTGAATGGTCTCCGGCACTCCAAAACGGCTGAACATGCCTTCCACTAGCGCATCGGCCACCGTCACTGCCTCCTGATCGGGAATAGCGTAAGCTTCGGGCCATTTAGTGAAGTAGTCGATGGCCGTGAGTACATAGCTGTTACCCTTGTCGGAGCGAGGCAGCGGCCCTACTACATCCACCGCCACCCTCTCCATGGGGGCTCCCACTGTATGCTGCTGGAGCGGGGCATGAGAACGACCGGGGGGACCCTTACGTGCTGTACAGGCATCGCAGCGGCGGCAGAAGTCCTCTACGTCCCGCCGACACTGGCCCCAGTAGAAGCTCTGGCGAAGGCGTCTAAGTGTCTTAGTCACTCCAAAGTGCCCCGAACCTGCAGCTCCATGCATGGCCTCCAACACTGCCTCTTGCAGGCCATGGGGGACCACGACCTGCCATCTCTGTTCTCCTGTTGCTGGTTGTGACCACGGCCGCTGTAGTACCCCCTGACACAGCCGCAGAGCCCTGAATTTGGCCCACAGCCCCTTGGTTATTGCTGAGAACCTTGCCACTTCCTCCCATGGCTGCTGCTGAGCCTCCACCCACTGTAGCACAGGTTTAAGGTCGGGGTCCTGCTCCTGTTGCTGTCTCCATTCAGCTGGGTCGACCATCTGCAGCTCGCGGCAGATGAGTTCTTCTACCCGACGCACAGCGGCACAGCCCCCGTTTTCCTCCTGCAGTTCTCTCTCACGAGTCTCTCTCCGCTCGCAATACTGGCACCCCACCACGGCACACGGGAGACGTGACAGGGCATCGGCGTTGGTGTGGCGGGCCCCCGGCCGATGCTCCACGGTGAAGTTGAAAGCCTGGAGCTCTTCTATCCACCTGGCGACCTGTCCCTCTGGCTCTTTGAATGTCATGAGCCACTGGAGAGCCGCGTGGTCTGTCCTCACTCTGAACAGTGGGCCGCACAGATAGTACTTGAAATGCCTGATGGACAGCACTACAGCCAAGAGCTCCCTGCGGGACACAGTAGCGCCTTTCAGCCTTGTTGAACGCTCGGCTGAAATATGCCACCACCCGTTCCCCATCGGGGCCAGTCTGGGACAGCACACCACCCACCCCCGAGCCACTAGCGTCCGTATCCAGGAGGAATGGCAAGGAGGGATCAGCTGGGGCAAGAACCGGGGCTTCGCTCAGAGCCCGTTGAAGGCTGGTGAAGGCCTCCTGACACTGCTCGGTCCAGAGAAAGTCGCAGTCTTTTTGTAGCAGCTGAAACAGGGGGGCAGCGGTGCAGGAGAAGCCCCGTACGAACCTCCTGTAGTACGAGGCCCAAGAAGCTCTTCAGCTGCTTCTGGCTGGTGGGTGCTGGCCAATCGGTGACAGCCTGCACCTTGTTCCCCAGAGTGCCAATGCCCTCCTCTCCCACCTTGTGACCCAAAAAGGTTACCTCTCGCTGCATGAAGTGGCACTTTTCTGGGTGAAGCTTAAGGCCAGCAGTCCTTATCCTCTCCAGCACTTGACGCAGGGCTCCCAGAGCTGTCTCGAAGGAACTTCCATGAGCCAGGATGTCGTCGAGGTATACCAGGCACTGTTGCCGGGGGACCCCGGCCAGCACCCTGTCCATCAACCTCGCGAAGGTGGCCGGGGCATTACAAAGGCCAAAACTAAGGACCTTGAACTGCCACAGCCCCCGCCCTGTGCAAAACGCTGTTTTGGGTCTTGCCTCCGGGGAGAGGGGAACCTGGTAATAGCCGCTGCGGAGGTCCAAGGAGGAGAACCAAGAGGACCCGGAGACCAGGTCCAGAGACTCGTCTATGCGCGGCAGGGGGTAGGAGTCTTTCCGGGTTATCCCGTTCACCGGCCGGTAGTCCAGACAGAGCCTCCAACCGCTCACCTTCTTGGGGACCATGACAACGGCGGCGGCCCAGGGGCTGTCTGAGGGCTCGATGATGCCTGCCTGCAGTAGGTTACGAACTGCCTCATCGCAAGCCTCTTGACGAGCCAGGGGGAGGCGGCGAGGCCGGCACTTGATGGGGCGTGCGTCCCCCGTGTCGATGTCGTGATGTACTAGGTGAGTCAACCCCACCTCCTCGTCGCTCATGGCAAAGCTGTCTTTGAAATCTAGTAACAGCTGCCACAGCTCCTCCTGCTGTTGAGGGTCCAGGCCGCCACAGTTCTTCCTCCATATATCTCTCACAGCCGATATTTCCCCCTCTCTCTCTGTATTGGTCGAAAGTGACCGGGACGTGGTCGCGTGTACGGTGGACGTGGTCCCTGAAGGGGTGCTGTTGACTCCAGCCTCCACCGTTCCTCTGGGCTGCAGCTGTGAGGCTTTTGTAAGAAGAGGGGGAGAAGGTGAGAGGGGGGGGGTCGCACCTGATGGGGGGGTCGAGGTGAGAGAGGGGCCGACACTCCGAGTGGGAGTGGCAGGAGGGAGGGACGCGGCCGGGGTGATGTTGAGAGCTGCCCCTATTGATTCACCAGCCGGTGTGAAAAGTCTGACAGGGGGTGTGACAAGGGTGTCTATGGGCAACATAGTGACGACTGGTCCCCCTCGGAAACTCACCAGGCCCCTCCCAAAGTCCAGGACACATCCTGTAGCTTTTAGAAAGTCCAAACCCAGAATACAGGGTTCCTGAACGGCAGCTATCCATAGCAGGTGACGTACCGCCCACCCCCCTATAGTCACTGAAAACCTGCTTTTTCCTGTCAGGGGAGCTAGTTCCCCGGTGACGGTGCGCAGCCACTTGGCGGTCGGCTCCAACTGGGTCCCCCCAGGGTAATGTCACTAACCCTGTAGTGACATAGCTCTGATCAGTTCGGTCATTTCAGCCGCCCAGGCCGGTTTCTCCTCCACTGTGGGGCCCCCGGCTGCCGTCCTCACCGCCAGCGGGCTATCTTTTATGCTGCTCCCTGCAGCTACTCCCCATACGATCTCCCTCTCTGCAGCCATCTCCAAGGCTGACTGTAAGGTCCGTGGGTGCTGCAGCTGAACCTGAACCCGCAGTTCAGAGGGGAAAAGGGCTCGGATGAACTGGTCACGGGCTAGTTCGCTCTGTACCCCCGGTGGCATGTGTGCGTAAGCCCGCCTGGTCAGACTCTCTATGTCGTTGGCCAGTACACGTAACGGCTCCCCGGTCCTTCTGCATCGATTATTTAGTTCATTACGAAGGAGCTCTGGTTGTAAACATTGTCCAAAACGCCTCTGTAGGGCCCCTACTAAAGCCGTGTAACAGTGTCTGTCTTCGGGGGTGAGCAGTAGGAGACAAGTCAGCGCTTAGTCAGTGAGACAGAGTGCTAGCTGTAGGGCTTTAGCTTCTGTCGACCACCCCACTGCATGAGCTAACAACTCAAATTGTGCATGAAAAGCCTCCCAGTCTGACCTGCCAGAGTACTTGGGTGTTTTAACGGAGGTAACAGAAGCGGGAAGATGAACGCTGTTTACCTCGCGCTGTTCTCTCTCTCCGGTAGAGAGAGGGTTGCTGCGCCGCGTGAAAGACGGCGTCATGCTCGACTCGTGAGCTATTTCCACCACCGTCTCTCTCCGGCTCTCCTTCGCCTCACGTGCAGCTCTCTCGTACCCGCTGGCGGTTCCCGACCAACCGTAGGCTCCTTCCTCCACGTCTCTCCTCTCCTCCTTCACTCTTGTCCCGCCGAAGTCCTCCATAACGTGCAGCTAGCGAGATGGCTAATCTTCTGCTGTGGCTAGGCTAACTCCCGACCGGATCCTTATTTAACGTCCGAAGTCACTTCTGACACCAGTGTGGCGATCATACCAGAAGCGGAGGCAGGTATCCGGTGTAACAGCCGGTTGGCTTTATTCCACGAACTTCGCAAACTTTACAACAGTTAACAAGGCACACATGTATCGCTCTCCACCCACGTTTCACACACTCCTACTCGGAGCTCGCACAGGAAGACACCCACACACACTGCGCAACCTCCCCCAATCACAAGCCCCCATGTTGCTGGACCTAGTAACCCTGCTTGTGATTGGACTACAGCGCTGTCACTCACTAGTACACATACCAGGGTCGCTACAATATTTTACACATTTTAAATACCTCTGATCATATTTTTGAAACATTTTAAAGATATTTTTGGAACATTTTAAAGATATTTTTGAAACATTTTAAACATATTTTTGAAACATGCTAATCATCTGTTTCGTTTTTAAACACATTTCTTAACACATTTTAACATCTTTATCTAAGCATGTTTTTGCTTAACTTTTTTTAAATACATTTGAACAGCTTAATCTGTAAACTGCCAGTCTAGCCTCCTTTTTAGCTCACCTCTACTTTAGTGGGAGCAATGAGTTTGCGTCTTTAGCTGTGTTCACTATTCACCTTATTCCGCCACGCCCCTTTTTAAATGTTGTCTTCCGCTTTGTGTTGAAACTTCTGGTCGGCTAGCTACGGCTAGATAGCTACATTGAAATACCCGGCGAATTAAGATGGAGAAGCTAACGTGGCTAGAGAAAAAAAACATGTCAAAAGTTCGGATGGAGGGATTGTACTTCGCCACCCGAGGTAAATGAACTCCACCGAGTGGGTGGATGACATGCGGCGGTGGCCTCAGGTGTCATACGGGGATATTTTTAATTATTACCCGCGGCTTCTACATGCAAGTACAAATTGGCTTGTTCTGCACAAAGCTAAAGGCATGCAAGTAACTGATTTGGTATCATTCAAAACAGGTAATGGTTCACATCCCATATGATGAGGCTTTCTGTGCAAAGACTGTGGCTAGACTGCATTCTATTTCAGAGACATGCTTCCTTTTGTTTCAGACGAGTATAATGAAAGTCACCTGTTGCTCTGTGAGTGTTATATGCAGTTATGCAAATGATTACTTTATACTACTTAACTACATGTACATATTTTAACTACTATTTGTACATATTATTGGCTATTGTTTTTAATGTAATTAGTTTTTAGCATTATGTCAAAGCATTAACTCAATCATTAAAGGATTTAGAAAATGCCTCAAATGTGTCAAGTTTATTTTATTGACCCTCTCTGACAAAGACATCATGTTTGTGTATAAAAATACAGATATCAGTTAAAGTTTGTAATAGATTTGTAAAAACGAACAATATAAACAAGAGAAACAACATTTTAACCATCTACCCATTACAACTGTTTTAACTTATAACTGATTGAACATCTTATTCCTCATCTTCTTGTATAATGTCCCCACGAAGACTACATAGACCTGCACAGACTTTCAGAATCTTGTCAAATTTCGGGGCAAGGTTAATGGGCACTGTTTGAGAGACTATTCTGTAGTTCTTCAGGCGGCATATGACCCTCTCAACGTGCACTCGGTGCCAACATCGTTGGCTATGCACCTCGTGTTGGTGGTGTCTTCTGCGGACAAGGGAAGGCCTCTTCTGGTGAAAGCTGGCAGGACAAGCTTGACTTTACATTCAAACAGAAGATCTTGGATAACAACTCCTCGGTCAGCCATCACCTTATCACCTGGACGCAGATACTCCAGAAACCCTGAGTTGGCTGTGATCAACTTGTCACTGCATCTCCCACCATATGCTGGAGAGATTAACATAATCAAACCACATGGTGCAATAGCTATGAGGAACTTGATAGTATTATGTCCATAGTAATGACTGTAAGACTCGCCTCTTGAGTCCAGATTGTGAGCCTTCTGAAGAGGGGTCTCAGAACAGTCGATTACGCATGTGGTTAATGGATAATGTTCCCTGAAGCTCTGTGGCATCTTTGCCTGGATCGTCTCCCTGGGCAGCCATGGAACATAGCACCTCATCTTCTCCTCAATGAAGTCCAGCCACTGAGAGATTATCCTACTGACCACAGACTGAGACACTCTGAACCTCTGCAATGTCGTCCTGCAATAGGTTCAGCCGGAGCTCCATCAGGGTCATCAACAGTTGATCCTTGGGATGTAGCTGAGAGATGCAGCATCCTTCTTTCAGTTCGTCGGATAAAGCCTCAAAGGCATCCACTTGTACAGTAGACACAGCCGATCATTCCGGAGAAGTTTGGTGTGTTCAGGATGTTGTTCAGGACACTGTGTTGCCTGGTCATGGAGGAGAGGACAATGGAGTGTGTCACTGACAGCAAAGATGTGATCTTCCATGAATGTATACTTCCCCTGTGTAGAAGCATCACGGTGTGTCATCCCATCAGTCAACCCATCAGTCTCCTGGATTGCAGAGCCTGTTGAGGGTTCTGTAGAAATAACAGCATCAGACATCAGTGAGTTATCAACGATAAGGTTAATCATTTTGCTGCCTTTCAACATAACCAGTCCTGGACATCAAATTAGAAAGCCTCGACCTGATCTTATAATGCTGTTCATTTATTGAGGTCAAGCCAAGGCATAGTTACGGGTATATGCTGATCATACTCATTAGACGCTAGCTGGCTAACGACTAGCGATATTGATAGCTGTTAGTGCTAAAATGTTATCTTACCTTGGAGCCTCACAAGCATCCAAAGAGCCTTTTTCGCCGGAGGAATAACATATCTCAACCATTTCTCGGGGTATGGGTGTTGGTCTGATGGTCTGCCGTCCACAAAATGAAAAGAACAGAGTAGGGTTTTTTCGGAGGGTTCTTCAAATTTAGCGCCTTTAGCCACATACGCCGGTCCTCATCACTGGATGGCGGAGGATGAAGATTGAAGGTTGCCCCACAACATTCTACATTGGTTTTCCCGTGCACAACACAGTATCGTTGCAAGGACACCCGTCTTTTATTCCAGTTGTTATGGTAGCCTCGCACGGAACAAATAATGCTGGTCATCTTGATAGAAATTGCTGATGTATTGTGCCACTGTACGATAACGGACAGTGATGCTCAACCGGAAGATAGAACACAAAACGGAACCAATATGGCGCCCCCCTTGTTTACGCACGGAATAAGGTGAATATAGGGTGCTCGCCATTTTGTAGTGGTGTTCGAATTCTCACTGGTAAATTAAATTCACTATATAGTGGACTTAAAATACCCAAGATTTGAGTGAACATACAACGTTCCCTACATGTTACTCCCGTATACCACAATGCAATGCGGTCGTGTTTTTCCGGAGGAGAAGAAGAAGCTGAATAACCGCGAAAAAGTATACATTTAATGTTGGAGTGTCCGGCTTTTGTTTAGAAATGTCAACAATTTATTTGGGATTTAACATATAAAATGTTACATTCAAAATTAATTTAAAAAAACTTGAACGAGGAAATGTAACACTCAACAGCAATACAACCTCCAGCTTTCCTCGTTAGTGCCCGGTTTGTTTACATGATGTTGGCGCATCTGTCTGCGTCACACAAATACCCGGCGCATTTACTGACGCAAATGGCGTTTAGAAATGTTCAGCGTAGTGTCCGAATTCTCGTTTGTTCGCTCCCTATATAGTGCACTATATCATAAACACTATATAGGGAATAGTGAGTGAGTGAATAGGGAACGATTTCGAACACAGCTTTTGACTTTGCGTCTTCGTCTTTGCGTTTTTTTTGTTTTGTTACTTTTTCTGGTTTATTTTTTCTCATGTCGCGCCCCCCCCCTGTAGAACTCTGGCGCCCCCCAGGGGAGGCGCGCCTCACAGTTTGAAAAGCACTGGTCTAGGCTGTTATTCCTGCAACATTTGTCGGCGAAGGCTGTGCTTTTATCCCGGCATTTATACTATACTTATTATCTCATTTCGTTCTGACCGCCTACCCTCAACTGGTGAAGGCAGTGCTCTCGCTCCCGCTCCCAGCAGAGGTGTGACTTGTAGTTGGTAGCAGTGTTCCCGCTGAGGCTAACTTATCTGGGGTTCTTTTCATACATTCGTTGGTGAAGGTTGTGTTTTCGTCTCCTCTCCCAGTGTCTATTGTTTCTTGTTTGTTTTTTTTCTGTGTGATTTTGTTGTCAACATGGTTGGCGACCACTCATGCTTGGCCTGTATGGCTTCCCTGCAGCTTGAGGATGGCCATGATTTGTGTCCCTCATGCCTTAGCCTCAGGCATCTGAAGGAGGGTCTTTCGGATGATCCCTGTATGAACTGCAGCTTTATGCCTCGGGCAGTGAGAGTGGCTAGACTGGCTGAGGTGGAACAACGGTTGGGCCTTGTTTCGTCACCCGAACGGTTGCCCCCAGCCCAGCGACGTAATCCAGCTCAGGATGGTCGCTCTAAATGTCGGGCTGCGGAGACCGCAGGCCCCACTTCCGGGAAGAAGGTTAGGGAGTCCTGGCTTGCCTCCAAGGAGAGCCAATTAACAGCGGAGCTCGAAAACATGAAGTCCCTCTTCCTGGCCTTTCAGGCTGGGACTGGTGCAGGAGAGCCAGGTACTCTTGCTCCTCCAGCAGCCACCTTGGAGCCGAAGGAAGATTTGCTTTCTGTGGCAGCGTCAGCTGCCAAGTTTGCTAAGTATGTGCCGGATGGGGTCCCACAGGATGTAGCCTCCCGTGCCTCCGCAGCATGCTCCCGTCCTTCGACCCGCAGCTCTACTGGTGCTTCTGAGGACAACTCAATGGGAGCCATCATTCGTATGGCCCTGGCCCGTCTGCAGCTAGACGTGCCGCAAGCGCAGCCGGCGCCGGCCAGTGCTTTCTTCAGGCGTGGCCCAGCCCCCACCAGCTTTACCGTGCCTCCATCGGAGGAGTATCTGAGGGAGTTGCATGCATGCTGGAGGGATTCTAGAGCCCTCTCTCATGCAACATTTGACGGCCGGACCCTGGCAGCCATGCAGGATGCACCCAAGTTTGGCTGGGACCGCATGCCAGCAGTTAAGCAGACTATAGCTGCTCTAATTGTCTTGCCTGATGAGGCTCTAAGACCGGATGCGAGGTGTCCTTGTCCCCAGTTTCGGGTTACGGATGACCTGCTATGTCCCACCTGATGCTCGCTCTGTCAGCATCCCTGCACAAGGTTGCAGTGGATGCTCCGGCCCACGATTTCAGTGACGCTTCTATAAAGGTATCCGCGCTGATGTCCAGAGAGTTGGGGCGGTTGATGTCCCCTCTCGTCCAGGCTCGCCGCCAGGTTTGGTTGGCACAGTCTCCTCTCACTGAGGCATGCAGGAGAACCCTCCACAGTGTTCCAGTGGAACCTGGGGAGCTGTTTGGATCTGCAGCTCTAGAGGCGCTTGAGCGAACAGTCCAAGCCAGAAAGACTCGCCAGCAGCTATCCGTGCTTCAAAGGAGTGTACCTCCTTCTAGCAGGCCTAGAGGTTCTTCAGCTGCCCCACAGCGCAGCTCTCACCCACAGGCTCACCCCAGTGGCTACCTCAGGTCTCAGCGCCCACGTCCACAGCCTGTTCAGCAGCAGGCACAGGCCTTTCGGGGCCCTGAGTGACTGCCCTCGGGGCAACCTCAGGTCTTATATGCTGCCCGTCATTCCCCCAGAGCCTTTAGAGGCCGGGGGACCCGGCGGTGAGGGTCAGGGGCCGGTCGTCGGATGTTTTTCCCAGCAGCAGCTCAGGTGTTGGGCTGCTTCCACCAGGGACCAGTGGGCGCTTTCCACCTTCACCCACGGGTACAAACTTCAGTTCTGACGCCGGCCCCCAGCCTGTGGCCGGGTCAAGATGACCATCATACACAACTCGGCAAAAGCCCAAGCCCTCACCCAGGAGTTGTCTGCCCTCCTGGACAAGGCTGCCATCGAGCCAGTAGATCCCCTGTTGCAACCCGGGGGGTTCTACTCGACCTGCTTTTTGGTAACAAAGAAAGATGGCGTACTCCTTCCTATCCTCGACTTGAGGGGTCTAAACAGGTTCCTGAAGGTCCCAAGGTTCCACATGCTAAGCACTGCAGAGGTTCTGCGTACTGTTGCCAGAGGGGAGTGGTTTACAGTAGATATCAGTAGACCTGAAGGATGCCTACTTTCACGTTCCCATAGCACCACACCACAGACAGTTTCTGCAGTTTGCTTTCCAAGGGCGTCGTTTTCAGTTCAGGGTGCTCACATTCGGCCTCTCCCTTTCCCCACAGGTGTTCACCAGGTGTGTGGCGGCAGCCCTCACACCCCTGCAGTCGCAGGGCATGAAGATCCTGCCATATCTGGACAACTGGCTCATCTGTGCGCCATCCCAGTCTCAGGTGGCCCTGGACACGACGCGTCTTCTCTCTCATGTGGCCCGCCTGGGTCTCCGGGTGAATCTCACGAAGAGTTGCCTGGTTCCATCGCAGAGCACAGTCTTTCTCGGTGTGTCTCTCGATGCAGTCGCCATGAAGGCCTGTCCATCTCCAAAGCGGGTGGACAACATCCTCCGCCTCCTTCTCCTGTTTCAGGAAGCCAGGCTGTTGCGTTATGTGGAGTTTATGCGACTCCTAGGGAAACTGACGGCTGCTGCTACTGTGGTTCCTCTAGGACTGCTGTCGCTATGTCCCCCCAAAGGTGGCTGCACAGCTTTCGTCTGGATGTCAGGTTGCACCAACACAGGAGACTCAAGGTGTCACGCTGTTGCCTTCTTGCTCTGGCTCTGTGGAGGGACAGATCATTTCTTCTCCAGGGCATGCCCATGGGTTCCATTGCATCGCGTCGGGAAACCATCACAACAGATGCCTCCCTCCTGGGCTGGAGGGCTGTGTGGCAGAACCGGACAGCTCATGGGCTGTGGCCTGCTCGGGTCTGCTCAGAGCATATCAATGTTCTGGAGCTGCAGTTATTTCTTCCCTTCCTGGGAGGCCGGCATGTGCTTGTGCGGTCGGACAATGTCTCGGCCGTCTCTCACATAAACCACCAGGGAGGCACCAGGTCTGCACGGCTGTTGCAGGCATCCCGGGACCTCCTGTTGTGGGCAGCACCACGCCTGGCCAACCTGAGAGCAATGTACTTGCCTGGGGTAGAGAATCAGGCTGCAGACTTACTCTCCGGTTGCAAGCCGCCACCGGGGGAGTGGCGGCTTCATCCGGAGGTGGTTCTCAACATCTGGGATGTCTTCGGCAGGGCAGAGGTGGATCTCTTTGCCACAGAGGAGTCGACCCATTGCCCCCTATGGTTCTCCTGGACAGAGGAGAGCAGCCCTCTGGGCCAGGGTGCTCTCGCCCACAATTGGCCAGAGGGTCTCCTCTATGCTTTTCCACCAATCCCTCTGATTTCTCCGACGCTAGAGAGGGTCCTCCAGCAGGGTCACAGACTGCTGTTGGTATCCCCCTTCTGGCCAGGGAGAACATGGTTTCCACTGCTGTGCAGGCTCTGCAGCAGTTCACCACAGCGCCTTCCACACAGGAAGGATCTCCTGTCTCAGTTACAGGGCCAGATCTGGCATCCCGACCCTCATTGCCTGCAGCTATGGGTCTGGTCGCTGCAGGGCCCAACCCGCTGCTGACGGAGTGTTCAGACAATGTCTGCAATACCATACTGAACGCCAGGGCGCCTTCTACCCGGGCGCAGTATGACAATAGGTGGCAGCCGTTTTCGGCATGGTATTCAGACAGGGCTGAGGACCCTGTGCATTGTTCAGTTTCAATGATTTTGGAGTTCCTCTAGCCTCTTCTGGATGGTGGCCGGTCCCCAGCTACTCTGAGGGTATACGTGGCAGCCATCTCCTCAAGACATGCTCAGGTGGATAATGACACAGTGGGGGGCCACAGATTGGTGTCCCTTTTTCTGAAGGGCGCATTGCGGTTACGACCCCCACGGGCACAACGTGCCCCAGCATGCTTTGTGCTTGCCTCCTTTTGAACCCCTGGCTCAGGCGGAGCTGAAGCGGGTCTCTACTAAAAATGCCTTTCTCCTCGCCATCGCGTCAGTGAAGCGCTTCGGGGAGCTTCATGCTCGGTCCCTGAGTGACTCATGTCTGAGGTGGAACTCAGATGGCTCAGGGGTTACCCTGTGGCCGAATCCAGCTTTTCTCCCGAAGGTTCTGTCATCGTCGAACCTCAACCGACCTGTCCGCCTGGCACAGTTTATCCCCCCGGAAGGGGAGGACAGTGTCCTGTGCGGACTCTGAGAGTGTACGTAGCTGCGACCGCAGGCATTAGATGGTCGGACCAGCTCTTCTTCTGCTATGGTGGTCCTAGGAGGGGCCGTGCTCTCTCCAAGCAGCGATCGTCTCATTGGGTTGTGAACGTCATCACCCATGCATATAAAAGAGGTGGTCAGCCCCTGCCATCCGGGGACAGGTGCCACTCTACCAGGGCTGTCTCAACATCATGGGCTGCCCTGCGGGGCGTGCCCCTGGAAGACATCTGTGATGCAGTATCATGGACATCACCATGTAGCTTTTCCAGGTTTTACCGGATGAACGTTGCGTCTCCCCAACCATTGGCGGTGGTCCTGTTGCCAGACTCTGCTGTTTCCTCTCAATGAGGTATGTGTTGGGGTTCCTCGTGACCTTGTTGGTATGAGTCATCCAGTGCTTGAAGCACCACCTCTGGCGGTCAGTAAGGATGAAATAGAACTATGGTTACGTATGTAACTATGGTTCTATGAATCCTGGATGACCGCCAGAGCGCTCTGTCACTCAGAATCCTTGTGTACTCGCAAGAAGATTCTGCAGGAACAGATCCTCTGATATCTCCGGAAGATAAAGGCTGTCCAGAGCTCATCAGGGGTCACAGGTGACTTTGTTGGTATTAACACTCGACCTACGCATGCGCGCGATGGATCATTCAGTACTTGAAGCACCGCCTCTGGCGGTCATGGATTCATAGAACCGGGATTCATAGAACCGTAGTTACATACGTAACCATCGTTTGTGTGTGTGTGTTGATAGTTAGATTGACATTCACATCTGGAAGGCAAACCTCTTCTATTGACTCATGCAGCCCAAGACTATGGATGGATGTCTCAGCAGCAGTAAACAATGCTGCCGCTAACCGTCCTGTGAGATGATGCCATTGTCCTCCTGCCATACCATAGTTTATCATTGTAAGCAGCACGCACACACGTGCACAAACACACAAACCTACATGCATACGCACACACCTATTCGATTCACAATGCATTATTCTTGACTGTACACAGACAGGGGAGTAGGTCCCGATGGTACGGCTGCGTGATTCTCCTCTCCATCATTAGTCCCTATTTTGATTGTCGCTATGGAAACCCACTGCGTGTTACCCATGGCCACGAGAGCAGAAAGGGATTCGGTCGATTGAAAGTCATGAATATTCCCTTTAGAATATGGAGCCCTCACTTCTGCTTCTTGACCATGGACGATTAAACCTGTGAATGGCAATCAACCAATTAGACCAAATTAGACCTGGGAATAACATTGACTCCACCAAGTTTGGCCAATTATATATTATGTATCCTTCATCACCTAGGTTATTTTTCAAACTCCCAAGTCAGGATTACAATGTTCCTGAGCACCAACAGTAAATAGACAGTAAGTAGCATAAGGTTGCATAATGATAGTAATTACAAAGGAGAAGCTGGGGGAAACCTCATGATGCATGCCAGGGTCCAGGGTTCACTCTCTGAGTGTGCACGAGGACAAGAGGCTGGGCTGCTACTGCAAATAGCACTCAGATAATAAACCAAAGTGGGGGAAGTCAGGGCTGAAGGCGGTAATGCATTAAATAAATATTGACTGTGTGTAAGTACCCGCCTCTCCAAACCTCTCACAATTAACAAATCATCAAATAAAACTTGTTTAAAGAAATAACTTTTGGGGAATGACAGTTGCAGTCAAACAATTTCTAGGGAGGTTTAACAGAAGGTTATTTTTTGGGGAACTGACTTGCTTTTATAGCTTTTAGACATCTGGATGTGGAGTACCCTGAAGGCTTCTGCTCAGCAACAAGTCTGCATGGGCCAAGACGGACTGGAATCAACAACATCACAGCAGGTGTGGGGGCGGGATCTAGCTTTAAAGTCATAAAGCCATCATATCCCTTGAGCGCTAATTAATGTCCAATCTTTTTATTTCAAACTTAGTTGCTCCTTCATTCATACATTTTCATGTAGTATGATTTGTTTGGAAGACTATTACTTTTATGTAGGTGGTTTTATTAATTTTAAAATCACATTGAGAATACTCAGACATGTATCCTGCAGTTTCATCAAGGATACAATTCAATTATTTCAGCAACATTTTAATTTTTTTTTCCCAGAATAATTAAAGTACAACTACCTTCTTCAGATTTTAAATCGGCTGCACTTCACTGGCACTGTTAGGTGTATTTAAATATATTCTGCATAACAAATAAAAGATATCCAAGGACACATAATTATGGTTATTAACAATATTAAATTCATTCATTATCTTTATTTTTACTTGGTATGATTACTGATTGAGGAAGTGGTTTTATATTCACACCACCTACTTTTGTAAAACTTTAGTAACATTGCAAAAGACCGTTGTATCTTTGAGGATTCAGAGATTGCGAACGCAACTTTCACACGTTCATTAGCTGTGTCAGTCGACAAAAACGCAAACATACCATAGAAGCTTCTTTATTGTAATGAACGCACACAAATATACACAAGACTTAAATAACTCTTTTTAACCATTTTAAGATAATCACAGACATCAAGTGCTACTTCAATCACTACACAACACATAGCACGGGGGGAGCTGACATCCAGAGCCCAGAGAGAGACGGGTCGGGCCGGGAGAGAGAGAGGGGCGGTGCACGCCCCTTTCCCCTGCCTTTCCCCACACGGAATGGAATGAATAAACGGTTGCTTATTACGACGACAGCAAGGGCTCTTCACATACACAGAAACACAGTCATCCGCGGGCGCCCCTACGCATAAATATCCATGGCGACCGTTCACTCAGCTCCTCGCTGCCACGGCTTGGGCTTGCTGCTGATCGCTGGACTGCAGTTGTTTGCCCAAGTACTCCCTGTGAGGGATAGACAACAACAACGACATGCATAAGCAATGGGACGCAACACATGAATAGAGGGACCGGTGGTTCTACCTCTGCACCGAGATGTTACATGTCCGATGAATTACAAAAAGATGAAGAATATTTGCAAATGTCAATATATTTGCAGATATATGGTTTGAAGAGGCAAATACAATATTTGAAATCACCTCTAAGAAATTAAATTGCCCCTCAAATTATCAAATAATAGAAGATCGGATGATATTTGCAAGGCGTTGTATTTTTAGCCTTGAGAATATAAAATGGGATCATGCCTAAATGTCACATTGCTAGGTATCCTATATATGACATTTACAGATCTGCCATCTTAAAATATAAAAGGTCAATAAAGGCTGAAGCTATGTTTTTTTCGAAAGGCTCACACAAGCATAGCACAAAATAGAATACATTGACCTTGTTTTTTTTGTATTATGTGCTGCGGGGCCAATGAACGTCAGTTAAATGGTCTAATTATTAATAATCATGCAATCATTACTATATAACCCCAAGGTACAAGAGATATTACATTTAAAAGCCTCAGAAAAACCTTGGAACACGACAAGGTATGACAAAGACAACCACTCTTTCGCGTTGGGTTATTTTCTTATTGATTTTAAGTTGAGCACTATGGCCTTAATGGGATAATACATAGAGGTGAGACCAGGTCAGCAGCTAGTCACTTCTTCCTAGTTCAGAGTTTTGAGAGAAATCGCAATCAACACACGGACAAACCCAAGATCACAGCTTTCAAGGCAAACAATTTACCATCAACATTGAACAAACAAATCATAGAAATCTTGTGAATGTATTTTCCTTTTCAAATCAATTTGAGAAGATTCCGACCAAGGACATAAACCGAAACAAGAACTGTTTTCTCCCCAATTGACCCAGTGGCCTTTAAGCAGCCAGGTTCATTGCCAACCACAACATAAAGCACTTAAAACTTAATCATAAAAGTTTCAAAAATTAAAACTTTCTCCTTGGAGGCTGCCCGAAAAGACATGATGATGGTTCACAATAGCCATTCAATTCAGGCATTCAACGTCTACAGTTGTCATGGCATCCTTTTTAATAAGGATTATCAGAGGAGCCTTTCAGAAGCAGCGACAGCCCACACAAGGTAGCAAGGTGTTCTGCTTCATGCTGAGGGGGGAAACTGGCAAGAACTGAAATGATCTCGAGTAGTCAGCTCAAACCCTGCTTAATGGAGAAAACAAGGTTGAAAACAATGATAACAAAGGGGTGACTCAATTTTAGCATTTAGAGAGAAGATCGATATTCAACATGCAATCAATCATTCCATCAATCCTGCACTTCATATCCATCAATGATGGCAAAGCTTTCAAATTTTCCACATGGACGTTATGTTGCCCTTTCAGTCCATTTGACATGTGGTCAGTTAAAGGCTCAGCTCAGTAGGAAAACGATAATATGAGGAATAAAGATAATTGATTCATTTTATGAATCAATATCCATAAAAACTGGTAGCTTCAGTAGCTTCAGATATGTATGCAGGCACATCGTGCATGGCAGAAGAGCTCGTAGTTTGAACACCTGCGCTGCATTTTAAGTGTCTCTGTTATCTATATATCTGTATTTAATTTAAACTCGTTATTGGTTACATGCTGCAGTGTTGGACACCCTGCAATTCAAGCACTCCATGGCCATTTATGACTCACACTCATTGTTCCAATACGCGTATGAAAAATAAACTTCTGAATACCGCACCTTTTAAAAAAAAAAAAAATTTGATCTCAGCAATGTGAGGAAATAATAGAAATTCTTCCATCGATTTTTAAGCATCCTTGAGGGTTTGTCGAGGGAGATATATGCGTGTACAACGGACATTGACACTTTACACTGTGCCTATCCTCTACTGTGTTGGCTCAGCTTTTATAATCTAAGAGAAGCAGGGACTGTATTTCTTCTTTGTAAAACAGGGCTTTTGTTTGAGGAAAACTTTATCAGGAAGTACCACCTGACTTTCCCCTATCTTTTGGTAATTGTCATCTTGAACCAACAAAGGGAACAAATGGAAAACAGGCCTGACTGCACTTTGCTCGAGTGAGAAGGCCATGCATCCCAATGAGATCATTCCCTTAACAGTGGCATCGTGCGGAGAGCGGCTTTCTGGGGCTAAAACAAATAGTTTCCCGGAGACAGGAAACCAACTCAAGAAAGAAAAGGCAAATAAAGGCAAGTCAATTCAAACAAAAATACTAAGAAAGTTAGCCCCACATACATACATGCAAACCAGTGATCCCCACATACATACCTAGATACATACCAAAAACATTACATCCTTAATATCCCCACATTCATGGTACATACCAGCTCCCACAACATAACAGTACATACCAGCTCCCACAACATAACAGTACATACCAGTTGTGGACCATCAGCTTCTGCACGGCCAGCAGGGCGTTGTAGCGGACGAGCTGGTCCTCATGGTGCATGTGATTCATCACCAGCTGCTTCCCTCCCAGCTGCTCGATCACTCTGCACCGGGGGTGGGGGACAAGAGAAAGAGACAGTGAGACAGAGAGACAGAGACAGAGAGAGAGACAGACACGTGGACACATTGTGATGCCCGGTCTGGACGGTGTACGGTTAAGTCTGTCAGAGGTTGCTGATGGGAAAACGTCCAGGTGTGGGAGAGAGTAACACTTATATTTGGCCGTGACCAACTCAACCTAGGGACGCCGGCTCTTAGCAACACGAGCTCTGCAGTGTCTGCACAAAGACACTGAGGAGGAGATCTCCAAGGTCGGATCGTCGTCGTGAAACCACCGCTCAGCCAAGTGAGGCAATCGTTGCGCAACGGCGATATTCTTATTTGCGAGAGAAATTGATTTGTCTTGGACAATTGATTTTTGAGACGACTTAACTATTCACGGCGGTCTTTCCGTGTGGACCACCGGTGCAATATCTTTCAATTTAAATTCGCCTCAAACATTTCTTTGACACTTAAAAAAAGCCCTGACAATAGGGTGAGGGGCGGGCAGTCCTTTTTAGGATGCAGCGGTGATGAAACTCTTGTACGAGTAAAATAGGAGTGATAATGGGGTACCGCTGCTGCAACAAGAAAACCGTACCGTTTCCCACGTGGGTAGTGGCGCACGTACTCCCCGATGTCGTGGGCTGCCACGGCGATGACCTGGGGGTCGTCGGACACCTCCAGCAGCCGGGTGAGGATCCTGATGGAGAGGTGTTCATCAGTAGAGCCATGCTAAACACAATCCTCTCATCAAACTCTATAAGATAAGTATAAGATAAATCATACGGGTCAACAGGTGCTCAGAGACAGCAAGACACAAATCACAGAGAGAGAGAGAGACACACACAGACACTAAAGACAAGAGACAGACAGAAACGGAGTGTTCTTCCATCACCTGGGGGCCGTTGTCATAGTCCCCCGCCTCCCCCGTCCCCAAACTGATTTGTTTTCCAGCCTGAGATCTTGTGTTAATGGAATTTTCTGCTTGATGAAATAGTTTCATCTGGACCAGCTAGCCGCTGGCAAGGCCAGGGCATTGTCTCTGCATTGCAGCCGTAGCTCTACAGGTAGGGTTTGGCTGAAAAGCAATAATCCTGCCATGTCTCATTGAAACAGCCAACTGTTCAACTACACACCAGTCATATAAAGGAAATATTATTAGGCTATGATTTTATATTGGCTATATGGCAGTTGTGACACGACTACTCCCAAATTGAAACAAAAGGGGGTCATGTGTTTTGCAAGCAATACAAGTAAGCTTACTTGAGGAGCTCGTAGTTCTTCTCATTCAGGCGGACAGCGTTCTCCCGCCAAAACTTCTCAGACTTGTGCACCGGGCTCCACTCAAGACGACCCGACTTCAGCTCGGAGCTGTACTCGTCAAACGAGCTAATGGATAGAAAGACAAATACAGAACAGAGAGGGGAGGAAGGAATGGTGCACGTGAGTCTCATATAGCACACTTGTTATTGTTAAAAGGAGCAGTTTTGTTGAAATCCTAAACATCACTGCTAGATGCCACCCAATTCCACACACTGCACCTTTAAAACAACAGATTAAAACTACTAATCTAGAAGTTTTAAAACGAGTCACCCTAAATGCAAGACAAATGGAAGCTTATTCAATTTTAGAAATTGCATAAAACCCCCAAGAAGTTTTAATAACAATTAACCCATTTGTACCGGCTGCTGCGCGGCGCAACACTGTATCTACTAGATACAATGTTGCGCCACGCAGCAGCCGGTACAAATGGGTTAAAACATAATATTAATACCAACAAAAAACAACATACAACATACATCAAACCCAAGTCTCAAAGAAGAGCCTATTGGTTATGACATAGAGCAACCAAAGGAGCAGAGGACGACTGGCAGAGTGCGAGCCACAGGGGAGGAGTCGGACGGTCACCTGAGGTCCTGCACGCTCTCCCCCAGCTTCTCCAGGAGGAACTTGATGTCCTCCGAGATGTCCTCGTCGTCGTACTTCTGCTGGTCCAGGTTCTCCAGCTGCTTGAGGACCTTGCACTGGATCATGGCCAGGGCGTACTCCTGACGCGTCTCTTTCTCCCCGGACTTCTCCAGCACGTTCTGGGTGGGAGCGCGCTCATAAGTCAGTCACTAAGTCAGTCACTACAAAACGACACAAATGCTATAATGAACCTATAATGTAAAAATCAGAGGGTTCAGAGTTCAGCGGCAGTAGCTCAGGAGGTAGAGCGGGTATGACTGGTGACCGCAAGGTCGCTAGTTCGATCCCCGGCTCCTCCTAGTGTCGAGGTGTCCCTGAGCGAGGCAACTGACCCCCGACGATCTGGCTGTCGCCTTGCATGGCTGACTCCGTCGTCGGTGTGTGAATGTGTGCATGAGTGTCAGGCAATATTGTAAAGCGCTTTGGATAAAAGCGCTATAGAAATGCAGTCCATTTACCATTCAGAAAAAACATAGAATTGTGAGTGGGATTGAAAGTGTCGAAATACAAAGACATTTACCGTATTTCCCGCACTATAACGCGCACCGGATTATAAGGCGCACCTTCAATGAATGACCTATTTTAGAACTTTTTTCATAAATAGGGCGCACCGGATTATAAGGCGCGTAGCATAGAAGATACTGCAGTAAAATGTTTGACTGGGGATGCGTTATGCATCCACTAGATGGAGAGACGGTAGACGGTAGTTCGTCTGCGGATGGAGAGTTTACGTCTTTTCATAAAACGAAAGCACCAAGAAGGACCGCCTCGAAATTCATCGATGTTCATTTCCCGTGCTAGCGCTGTTGCCTTCATTCGAATAGTGACTGTAGAGACACTTCTACTTGCTGCTCTCTGTTCAACAACCCACTGTTCGAGTTTGTCCTCTAACTGTGGCCATCTTGCTTTGTTCCCTCGGAAACTCTTTACGTTTTCTTTACATGGCGCAGGTCATCTTCTTGCGTCCTCCACTTCCGTACCATTGATTCATTAATGTTGAATTCTCTCGCTGCTGCTCTATTCCCATGTTCTACTGCGTGACTGACAGCCTTGAGCTTGAACTCTGCGTCGTAAGCGTGTCTCTTGGAAGGTGCCATTTTGGAGTCTTTATACGTGACGTGGTGTGGGACTGTGAGTAAGCGCAGTAAAATGCTGTGTGCACTGACTACGATAGCCGTAATGCTGCAAGCGGTGTGGCTTTATCGTAGTCGTAGTGAAACATTTTATTATTATTATTAAATTGTTTTTATTGGTTTTTCATACTGAAACATTTTGACAGAGCGCCGTTTACAACCAGTATGGATCAACCAATTAACCAATTGATCCATATATAAGGCGCTCCGGATTATAAGGCGCACTGTCGTTTTTTGAGAAAATTACCGGCTTTTAAGTGCGCCTTATAGTGCGGAAAATACGGTATATAGATGTTTTCTCACAGTGCAGAGATTAAAAGGTATATTTAAAAAAGATACAGTATTCAGATTCATGCCGCCAAAACAACATTTGTATTTGTAAGACTGTAGACAGAAAAAAAAGCATGAGTTGACTGCACTAGGGTGCATCTGCTTGCAATTGTCTCATTGTATGCAGATTCCATGGCTCTTCAGCAGCCCGGCTGGTGTTTCGAGAATTCAACACAGACACAATGAGTCAGATAGACTAATCAACGGCAGAGAATGAAAACCACCACTCCGGGCAGAGCTATGATGAAACTGCATTATAAAAGCTCACACGCACTGCTGTTAAGGACGCACTAGCCACTGCAGAGCGGAAGCAGATTGAAATTAGTATTTCAGTTTTTAACGACATGAACGGCACATACTAGAGAATTGGATTTGGGGTTAGGAAGCTGGATATGATTCCTTTTAATCATTGTATTCTCAATAACTGTGTGCGAAACCTTGAAATATACCCGAAGTGCTACAATCAACATGAATCAGTAATTTAGCAGTGGGGAGCGGTGGGTTCTGATATGGCATGCTGATTAGACCCCAAGCAATTACACCCACCAAAAGACTAGTGAAAAGCAGGGCCAACTTTTTGAAATATAAATGCTTAATTTACAAATAAAATATGCCACACACTCTCCCGACCAGTGACAAAAAAACCCTAAATTTAAACCCTCTCCTAAAAGGTTGCATCAGCGATGCTAGGCCGAAACATGAATTATCACATTCAACGGATCTTTCCTCACGATCTGCTAGCTGCCCGCCCAATATGTAGGCCATCAAAAAAAGGCGTCTCTGTAGGCAGCCTATGCTCAGAGATCGTACACAAAAACAAATGGTACTACCAACCACTCAAAACCAAAATAAATAGTATTCCAACCAATCACCGGCAAGGGTTGGGTGTTGTGGGGTTTTGCACTGCGTTCATGATTGTTTTTACTGGATGCACGAAACACGGAAGGGAGGGGTGAGCTGGCTCTATTTGTTTGGGATGTCACTTCAAATACCAACAGAAGTGAGAGAGGGTTTCAATTATTACATAATTGAAACCCTCTCTTAAAAACCGGATATAGTACTTTGCATAAAATAACCACTCTGACGGAATGACGTAATGCATAATTACGGCGCTGGACACAGCGTTGGGAGCTGGTGCGTGAAACAGCACCAAACCTTGGACGTGTTAAACTTAGCTGAGTCACAAAGGGGCACCGAGCTGTGCTGAGCAACAGACATCAAAACCAGCAGCACGACTGTAGTCATCGTCGAAAATGTAATAATCAAAAAGGAAAAAAACAACAAATACTGCAATTCTTTTACACAAATGTTCTGTTCTTCAAAACAAAAAATGAAAAGGCCTGAAAAGGCCCCGCTTTCGCGGCTTATACTGACAACTTTTGTCTCTTTTTTTTGAATGCCCACGTTTTCAGGCTTGGACATCAAATAAGCAAATAAAATATCCATTTAGCAGAAAGGGAAGAATCGTGCCATGGCCTCTAATATATTCCTGACAAGAGGCATGGAAAGGGAGAATTAATTACCTGCAAATAGCCGAGTGGGGAACAGTGCACTGCTTTTAGGACTACACTTAATACCCAACAGACTACCTGAGCCGTGTCCGTGCGGCGCAGAAAGACGCAACACCACCATACAATTGCATTAATGTCTGTTTAAGTGGCTGTGCCTCTTCACAGTCGACCTCACTTTGTTACGAAACAAGTTCATCGCGGACTGAATTTGCAGCGATGAGAGTGAAGGATAATTAGAAACAAAACATGCAGAGCACGAATATGGACACAAAAGCACAACTTACTCATGACCCATCACTTCGTGTTCTGCAAACAAACGTCTTAACCGCCAACAAACACGGTCAGAGACGGCTGGTTCAAACATAAGGGTCAGCATGTGGCTCAGGACGTAGAGGTTTGATCCCTTGCATGGTTGACACCGCCGTCGGTGCATGAATGTGTGCATGAATGGGTGAATGTTGGATAATATTGTGAAGCGCCTTGAGTGGCCATTGGTTAGAAAAGCGCTATATAAATGCAGTCTTTAGTCCATTTACCAGACGCATTAAGAACCAACCATATCCCCGACATATATATACTAGTGGGATAGTGAGAAACCTCTTTGAATCCTTTGTATGTCTGGTACATGTGAAGAAATTGACACTAAAGCTGACTTTGACTTAACATACCCGCTCCATCTTGAAGGAGTGATATTTGGGATAGACGGGCGCCTTACCCGGAAGGCGGCGAGGATGATCCGGGTGACCTTCTCCTTGACAGACTCCTGCAGGATGTCGGAGAGTGCCGGCACCACGTTGTAGCGCCGGAGCTGCTCACAGAGCTGGGGGCTGAAGGCCAGAAGCCACACGCAGAAGATCATCTGGTACTGCAGCTGGAAGCCACACTTGTTGCTCAGGACGGCCGTGATGCTGGTGGGAGAGCAAGAAGACGCGCACACACACACACGAAAAAAGAATAACAAGAAAATTATAAAGAGCGATAGAGAGGGTGAACCCAATTTAACACCCTGTGAAATGTACCTAAAGCTCGCTTCCTTTTATCTTTTCAGTAACTGAAATTCAATTTAAAGTGCTGGTAGCAAAAAAAAAAAAAAGTTTAAGTCTTACGCATAGCGTATGCATGAATGATCTTCGACTACCTGTCAATCACTGAAAACGCTTGACATTTATCCCGAGGCCCACCGCACACACTCCATCTAATGCCCAACTCCTGAGTAACAATGCGGGTCGGCTGCTGAAGGCTGCAAACTGTAGCGCTCACCAGTTTACACCGTCAGCCTCCACCCAGGCGAACCTGTACTCGTTGATCCTGAGCATGAGCTGAAGGCACCCGGCCACACACTGGACATACTGGGAGCTCTGCAACACACACACACACACACACACACACACACACACACACACACACACACACACTTAGAAGGGATGGGCTAGGCGGAGTTGCCGTTGTGGGAGACGGGCAGAACGTGATTTTGGTAAAAGGTTTAGCATCGACAGAGCAAGACCATTCCAGAGAAAGGGGTGAGGTGGATATCAGGCAGAGACAGCACAAAGTGATTAAGACCGTGTCTGTGAAAGGCATTCCCACCTCCGACCTGACACAAGGCATTGCACATGCGCCCAAGGGTCGACACATGCTAGATTGCGCACACACATAGACGGACGCAGATACACACAAAAGAGAAAGGAGAGAGTGTGGGGAAGGAGGAGGTCCCAGCACACCTGAGCAGGAAGAGAAAACGTGAATGGTACGTGAGATTAGAGTAGAGCAGCTTGAAAGAAGAGAAAGGCTTAGATTAATGTGCGTACAACTTGGGTCTGGCAGGCGGAAAAGGGAAAAGGAAGGAGGGCTATAAGGAGGAGAAACTGGTTAGAGAAGAGAAAGAGTAAGAGAGAGCGCAAAGTTGATTACATGGCATCAGCAGGTTTTTGGTAAATCAGCTGTACAGGAAATCAATGCCGTCTTAAAGTCCTATGAAAAGAGACTAGTGGTGCCGTTGCAGCGGCGAAAGCTGCTACCTTGTCGAGTGTTTCGTGTATTTCTGGGCCAAAGTGGGATCCCTGCATGCACTATAGGCAATTAAGCATTAGGGAGCACTGGCTTAAAGACATTCAATTTGCACTTGGGCACCACAGCCTAACCGGTGGCAGCCAACACCATGCTGTCTTAATGGACACTTCCACACTGTATCTGGCAGACTAAAGCACTACTGCTGCACTAGATTATTGGCAAAAAAATAATAATTGCTAATTGCACACGCACATCTGACAAATCCGTGCACACTATTATGGAGAGCACTTTTCCCTGTATTCGCGCGGGGTAATTCTCTGCCCGCGGGAGTGATCGTAAAGCCTGCAAAGAGGAAATCATTAATCGAGCATGCAAAAAAACGAGGTGAAGCAGCACACAAACGACTCCGCTATGGGCACAAATGCTGTCGTTGCTCTCGTGCTCAAAATGTTTTCCTGCTCACTCTGATATTTTTTGTGCTTGCCGAGGTTTTCCTTTTAGCACTGAGTGGGCGGAACTGACAATGGCAATTGTATTGTATCCCTAAGTGGGGTTGGGTGCTCCAACCTTTTTATTTATTCAGCCTTTTCGGATTCAGTAGAAATGGCTGTAGAAAGTTCTCAAAACTACCTGCGTAGGGAGAACAAATATACTAGCGAGCACGAGGGCAAAGTCATCATTTGCGTGCAAGGGGGTCGCAGTTTCTTGGTGCTTCACTCCATATGCGCGCTCAATGAATGATTTTCTTTTCGCAGGGTATATCATTGCTCTGGCGGGCTGAGAAATACCACGCAGGGGTGCACTAGAAGGGCCCACATCGGGCACACAGCTGTGTGATTCGCGCGCGCTCGTAAAGTAATTGTTGCTCACGATTTTTTGGCAGGGATTGTGCCGTACCCTACATGTGGTTCACTTAAGCCTGGGGCTCCAAAAGGAAAAGCAGCTGTAGGGAGATACAAGTGAGAAGAATGAAGTGGTAATGACAGGATGGGAGAGTGAGAGAGAGTGTAGGGGGAGAAGGTGGAAGAGAGCCCACAGAAGCCAGCTTGCACAGACCCTCCCCTCCCCATCGAGGTCATGGGGCAGAGGGGGGGAAGCATCCGGGCCTCTTAAGGTGACCTACTCCATTCATACTCACTTCACTGGGGGAAATAGTCCCTGCGCCAAGGCCTGATTCTGGACCTGTACCATGAAGGTTCTACCAGGAGATACAAAACAGAGATGGCTTATACATCTCACCACTTTCAGCAGCAGTGCCGCTTATATAAGACACAATAAATAAATAAATAAACCTCCCGGTGCCTTTCAGGGAAACAAAGGATACATATGCTGCTTTGGGGGAATTAAATAGGCAGATTTATGTTAAGTTATGTTTACTAGGTAAAAGCAACAGACAAAACTCCTTTTAAATAATTTTTCTTCCTTCTTCTTTTCTTCCAAATCTTCATGTGGTTATTTCTAAAGTGGGGTAGGATTGTTTCTACCGCTTAAAAGACAACGATATCCCTCCAAATAGGAAGCTTGCTGCATGTAAAAATATGATGTTAAGTACAAAACAAATAAAGATTTATTCATCCAAACTTCAAATACATAATGTAGGTCCAATGATAATTCAAACTGCAGTGAAGTTGAGGCATGATACAAAATGAAATGAGTCGACATCATTTTTTGGCAGGTTGTAAAGATGACTAAGGAATTCAATAATTGAAAATAGTGTTTAATATTGTTGTCTGCTTTCTTAAGCATAGGCTGTTCATAAAAAGTTAGCATCCCACTCAAAACCCATGGCTCTGCATTTACCTGGGAACTGAGCTGAGTTTTGATCCAGTTGAAGTAGTAGTTGAGGTCACTTCCCTCCATCAGTTCACGACCCCAGGCTGCCAGCTTTGCAATGATCCTTGCAGCCTATAGAAAAAAGAGAGAGGACCCAACATCAACAAATGAAAACATTTAAACAAAGTAAACAGTTTGAATGCCAGAGTTTGACACAATACTAAGTCTTGACAATTTAGAATGTATATAGACAAAAAGCACATTCTGAAACAATATAACGAATGACATTTTTCCTACCACATTAAACAACACAAATATAAGCATGTATTTCAATTGTATGCGTATGTTCATTTCACCGAGGGTGAATTGACTACAGAGGGGAGAAAGGAAGGGGGGGGGGGGGGGGAAGGTGCAAAACGATTCACAAGGTCACCCTACAGACCTCATTTTTGCATGACAAAATAAGGAATAAAGAAAGAGTGAAAAGCCACGACCCCCATCAACATGCCAATCACCTCTCGTCCTCTACGCTGCCTGCACCTATTAATTCCACCACCAAATTGCAATTCTGTTGCAAAACAGAAGCCGAGGGCTTTCTGTGATCTCCCCTCAGCTTCCATGCCGGCAGAACCCCATGTGCTACAGGCACAACTTCAGCTGAAGGCAAATTGACCGGACACACATAAAAATAAAATAAATCATTACATGAAGAAGGTATGTTTTTCATGGAATGATCCTGTATGAGTGGTGGGACTTCTGGGGGCCGTTATTAGGAACACGTAAAAAGTGTCTCTATGGCGGGACAGGCAGTATGGGGCAGTATGCGTGGGGCTGCTGGGTGCCATCTGGTGGCGTTGTTTGAGCTGCGTGGGTGCTGGCCTCTCCCCATTACTTGCATTGGGGCTGTGAGGTTGGCTCTCTCGTGGTTCAAAGATTGGCAGAGAGACTGTCATCTCACAGACATCAACAGCTATCTCACAGACGTCAACAGCTATCTCACAGACGTCAACAGCTATCTCACAGACATCAACAGCCATCTCACAGACATCAACAGCTATCTCACAGACATCAACAGCTACCTCACAGACGTCAACAGCTATCTCACAGACGTCAACAGCTATCTCACAGACGTCAACGGCTATCTCACAGACGTCAACAGCTATCTCACAGACATCAACAGCTATCTCACAGACATCAACAGCCATCTCACAGACATCAACAGCTATCTCACAGACATCAACAGCCATAGCACCGTGGTAGGGCCGTGGAGAGGGCCCTGACATGAGCTGGGCGTCAGCAGATTGGTTCTGGGGCCTCACCATGTGGACGGTGAAGAGGTCCTGGCGGTTTAGCATGGGCAGGAAGTAGGACCAGGCCGTGTTCTTGGTCTTCTTGGCGTAGTCGAAGAAGATGTTCACCCTCTGATGGTTTTCCTGGGGACGTTCAGAAGAAGGCTCATGTGTGTGTGTGTGTGTGTGTGCACAGGTGGCGATTTGTGAAAAAAAAAACACTTTAATTCATGAAAATAAAATTAAGGACTTCAGAACTCACTAGTTTTACTCATCAAGTAGCCTAGCGCAATATTATTACTCCTACAGCCTGTCTTGAACTTTCCTCATGCGGACATAGGGGCTTCGATCATGCACAACAAAATAAAACATACTATAATTGAATCCCCCTTCCAATACCATTGATAGTTTCACACGGCCAGGCATGCCAAAACACTTATTTATGAACTTCAATAGAAAATTATCTCAAAAGGATGTCATCTTTTTTCTCCTTTTTTTATCGCACAATAGACTTCACGTTAAAAGCGCTTGACTTAGTTTCAAATAGTAATATTTTTGGTATTTCTCACACACACATCCACCCACCCACCCACTGTCCCACTCACCAACACACTTTAAATCAAAAGCCAACAAACTTATAGGTCTGTGTACTTCAAAGCGCTAACCCTACTCTGACACAAGGTGTAATTTGCTAGATTAAATCACAGCCATCACCCGTGACTGTAATATGCCATGTTTTACCAATACATTATTTTCAGCAGGAATGCAAACTGCCATGTAATTATACATTCGTAAGTATATTCAACTTGCATCACATAAACCTTTGACAATCATATCTGATATCAAGTATCAAATATCAATACATTGAGCTACAAGAACGAGCTGCAAAGTGCACGAAGCCAAAGAAATAGAGAGCTTTTCAGAGATCTTTTGTCAAGCGAGAGCGTTTGAATGAGGTGCTGTAGGTCACAAAGCATCGAGGGATGCTTGTGTTTACCTGCAGAGTGTCATCGATCAAGGTGAGGATGTACTGGACTGTCTGCTCCTTGGATATATGAGCCATCAGGTTCAGAAAGGTCTTGGCACACTGAGCACATAGGAGGAAAACAAAATGAGCTGAAATACAAGCATGCATTTTAATGCCTTTGTGCACGTATTGCAGAGTTTATTCGAAGGTCAACAGGTGCAAGAATAACATGGATTGATCATGAATAGTGACATTAGATACTGGTATGCTGGTTTATTAAAGCGAGGTGTCTCTGGTGTGAAGAATGACTAACATTTTTAAATCTGCAGTATGTTTTACCATCAGCAACCTCTAGTGGGTTGGGTTGTAGCTACAGTTACTGTAGTCTGAGATCGTAGACCAGAATGAAACCCTTTAAAGAGAAAGATTCCCTGATTGGATTGACTTGTGGATGAGCACATTTGATTCTTGAGAAAGCTCCCAGTGCAGATTGTTTTTAAATGTGTAAACAGCTGCAGTACAAAAGTAACATAGTGCAGGTTTAAATATACAATATGAAGAACACTTAGTTAGCAAGAGATAAAGTAATATATATCTTGCTCGAGAAACTATCTCAGAAACCGGGATGGTTAGTCATAGTCAAGGTGAAACATTCTGTGGGCAAACTCTTTGGATGGGTAAATAGAAAGACCAAATTCAACAATATAGAAGGCAAATATGAGAATTAGAGAATATAGATAATTAAGAAATATTCACAGAACCTGATGGCCTTCATTTGTCAGGATGGTCTGCTTCTCCTCAGAGTGAGCCACCTCAAACTTCTTGATGAACTCACAGTCTTCTGCAGAAATCATCTGACCCCTGTGAGAAAACAATATTCACACCGAAAATGTCAGATGGATTCTGAAACATAAACTGATTTAAAGCTTTACTACAAAGTTACGTTACACATATACATTGACAATTTACTTTTGCTATCTCACAATTCAAAGTGTTATGCCAATTATAATTGCTCTGATAAATTGCCAAGCAAGATTATTTATCCAGTTGAAAATATACCTCAAAAAGACACATGTACATTAACAGCCACTCTATAATTGCTGTGAATATCTTACGATTTCCTCTCAAAGAAGACACAGGGGCAGCATTCCATTAGTTGTTAGCTCTTGGCTGCTTCCTAAATATCCAGATGTTTTCCCTTGTAGCCACCTCCCCTTATATGTAATAAGTTATGTTATTAGACAAGGCGAAATACAAGTCTTAATGTTGTGATTCGCCAAGATCATAAATGGTGACCTCACTTTGAAATACACTTAAGCAGCTCATTTATCTCATTTCAACACTACTTTTTTTTCTTCCAGCTTGTCTTCTTGAGGGTTAAATGAATGAGCAATAGGAATCCTAGGATGTAGGATTTAGTTTTGGAACAAAACCAGGGAAGGTCAAATGGAATATGCAATAGAAGTGTGAAATGCATTTTAATTTATATAATATTTTGTTTCTGTTGAGTTAATGGCATCTAGGCAACCATTTCTCTATTTATATATCCTTATTTCATATGAAGGCTCTTTAAGAGTGGGTTGAATATTTCAATGAAATAAAATTCCTTTCCCTAATTTTCTCACAAGGATTAAACAAAAATAATCAATTCCTAACTGTCCTTGTATTGTGCTTGGAAACCACATGGATGCCTGTACAGCCAAAATGAGGAAGTGTTAATGGTGCGTTCCTGAATCCTCGGACGACCAGCCTTCCGAGTTATACTTTTGACGTAATTTCCGGACTCGGAGCATTTAAGCGTTCCTGTTCGTCTTTGTGATTGTGACATGAAATTGGCTAGTCGTTGTTTATTGTAAGCTACATAAGCCTCTTCAGCAAACCGGCCCGAAAACAAACAACACAACTTTACGTTGTATTGCACACACATTAAAATGACCAACATGGTACAAATACAAAGAAAATAAATCTCTTCACGGCTGCAGCCATTTTGTTGAGAGCGTCATCAATGCTCTCAGTCTACTCTCAGAGTTCCAACAGAAGAAGACAAAAAGGGGATGTGCCTCTGAGAAAAGACGCAAGAAAGCTGGGAGATCTTCAACTTTCGACTCAGAAGTCTGGCGTCCGAGGATTGAGGAACACACCATTAGCATTGAGACAGTGAGTCACCAGTCACAGACTGAGAAATACCGAACCATAGTCAGAGAAGGACACCATGTAACAAGACTGTGTGTACTTCAACCAGCCATGCTAAACAGTCGAGAAAATGGGAACCAGCCCTTCAGAAGGGAGATGGCCTAACAACTGGAAAGTCACTGGCTCAAAGCGGAGCTCCTACTGGCTAAAGTGTAAAGCATATTTTGAGCCAGACACCTAGCTGTTAACTGCCCACAACAAGCTATTTGTTGCCTTGTGTCATTAGCTTCCCCTTTAGGGTTGTCTGTGTGCATGGAGGTGAATGTGAGCCATCAAAACTCAAGCACAAATCTGACTGGCTTTGGCGGAGAGAAAACTATATGCAAGGCTACATGGAAATACCTATAGCCTGATAAAATTCATGGAATAAAGAAGATGAAATTTAGGTTTTCATGAAATAGTTCACGACAACATGAGTTAAACATAAACGAATGACCATGCTATGTGGAACAGTATAGGCTACTGGTTTCTACTTACTGGAGGTAGGACTGCCAGTTGACCTGATTGGCCCGAACCTCTGCTGCCTTGGCAGCGATGATGTTGGTCGGGACCGCCGCATCCACAGCCCCTCGGATGTCCATCTTGTCTTAGTTGATCTAGCAGTCTGGGTCCGGTTTAAAATGGAACTTCACCTAGGTGGATTCAGCAACAAGAACAATAAATCCAAGGTAGTATTCTAGGTCCACTGTATTCATCATGGCATCTCTTGCAAAGAACTTGGATCCAAATCCCATGAACCGTTTGTAATATATGCAATATAAACAAAGTATTTGCATGATGAAGATCTAATATATAGAAAAGAGCCTTAACAAATAATCTCCAAGTGGTTCTGGAGAGTAGCTTACTACATAGGACTGGCCCCTAGATAAATACATCACCAAATTAATACCGTGCATTGTGAATGACTAAGGAATTACATTTGATCGCTAATAGTTTTCATTCTATACATAAATAACAGCCATGGGGGTGTGATGAATGATCCGTGTGTACTGCTAGCTAACTTCAGAGATATTAGATTTTAGGTCATGCTAACAGAGCCAATGTCACGACATGACATAGTCCTGTCGCACAACGAAATAATGCAGCATTTCGCACAGTAACGTCGCACAAGTGTGACTCTCTAGTGGGTTTATGTGAAATACGTTAGATCGCTTAGGGACGGTGGGTTACCCAACGACGGCGATGGAAATAATCATGAGACCTGCTGCTAACCTGCATAGCAAGGCTGAGTTCACAGGCTAGGTGCTGCTAAACCTACAGCGTCGCTGTCTAATTAAAACACAATGTCAACAGACATACACGGGCATACACGCGAACCGTAATTTCACTAGTAAATCATAAAGGAGAGCAAAAGAGAGACAAATGTCCCATACTCACGCACTGTTTGGCTTCATTCGGCGAACAAGACAGCTGACCGATAGCGCGTCACGCTCTGTCATGTGACCCAGGTCACATGTTGAAGCGCTGCTCTAGTGGCTAAGGTAAAAGCAAGTTGGAAATAGTTGCGTTATTGTGCATACTTTTATTATCATATGTTTTTTTAAGATTATTCATAGCAGTTTTAATTTGATCTTTTATTTGGTATTGTTTGCATCTTGCTTTTTAAACGGAAAATGCTATAGCCATGCTACGGTTGTGTGTGTTTGCAGTAGTTCTACTGTAGGCCTGTAGGGATGCAATATTGTATCTGTTTCATATAGGCCAATTGAAATTTGTATGTCTGTCATTTTAATGATTATTATAATGATCATCCAAATATAGGCTAGACAACATGAAAAGAATAGTCATTGTATTAGTATCATACGGAATAAAAAAGAAAATAATATTTAGAAGTTTACAAAAGGCTTTCCGTAGTACATCACAATTAATTAAAGAAGACCAGAAAGTATGGCTAGGCCAGACTAAATGCCATATATAGCAAATATATAAGATCACAACACATACATCAACTGAACTGCCCATACAATACTCTCTTCATCTCTCTGTATATCTGTACGTCTCTGTCCAACACCTAGATCTCAGGGCTTAATCTGCCCTAAGCTGGTGAGATGGTGAGCAGGAATCGGGATTGCATTCAGCGTGAACAGTGCCGAGTCCTAATCCCCTTCAGCCCGCTCAGTTGTGACCGCGCTCCTCTGCATGTTGTCATCACCACTTGTTCCTCGTGTGTTCGGCACAATGAATTTCAGGACCGACCCGGGGACCACATAAGTGGGAAGGAAGGAAGGGAAGAAGGAACGGAGAAGAATAACAAGAGAAGGAGGGTTTGCTTCATTCAGCCCATGATCTCACACAGGCTCCGCTGAGAGGCCTGTCGCCGTGCAGAAGGGGGAACGTGGGCCCGCGCTGGATGGAGCATGCCGAGCGTTAAGGTGGCCCGACGGTGGGAGATCCGGCCCACGCCAGCCGTGCGAGGCATCGGCCGCACCAGGGCCCTGATGTGGCAGAGGGCCCGGGGTCTGGCCCAGGCCTGCCGCCGGGGGGAGGGCTACCAGGCCACGGGGGGCTGCAGCGACCCCAACCATGACAGCGAGCAGCTGGAGATGGTGTGTGTTGAGGTAACGGCATGTGCGACTGAGAGCACCTGGTTCTTGTAGAAGTTCTCAACCGAGCCATTGGTCAGCTTTGAACCGTCAGGCTGATCAAATCAAATCAGGGTTTTTTTTAGTTGTGAGGGTAAAAGGTTTTGAGATTGAATACAAACTCTAGTGTGTGTGTGTGGGGAATCGAGGTTGGTTTTTCTCAAGGTTAATCACTCACCTGTTGCCCATATACTGATAGATCATGAAATAGAATTTACCTTTTGTATAACAATGATTTGGAGACTCACTGATCATTTTCTTAATCATCATTCTTCAGTGATATGCCTTATTGTGACCAATAGGAAATACCTTTATGATTCATATGGTACATATTTCGCCCTGCTATTTTCTGAACTTGCATTACAGGCTCATTGTTTGTATGGGTGGCCATTTTTTAATCTTGAGCACCAACATAGCTATTTAGAGACTTCCTGTCTGTACAAGGCTTAAGAAGATTAAAGTGAGTTTACTAAGATGTTGTACTACAACATAACAAGTGATAAAATGAATCACACAAAGACAAGCCCTTAAGGGGTTTGTCTTGAATTTGACTTTAACTTTAACTATGCTTTATTTCTTGGGTTTGTTTATAAGCCAAGACAACAAGCCCAACAATCCTTCCAGGTGCTATTAATAAATTAAACAGAAGACTAAGAATAGAAATGGGCTGGGAGTGTGTGCCAGCAGATTAATACTTGTTAAATGGATAACTAAAGATTTCCGATGGCTTGCAGTAGTAAGGGGAAGCATGTTTCCATTCAGAGCTCTGATGTGATTAGGAGGGCGTGTCTCTTCAGGCTGTGAATTCAGGAGCCCAACTCCAAAACTGAGTTGAGAGGACAGGAGGAGGAAGGTGTGGTGAGGGGGGGGGGGGGGTGGGGGGTCACTATCACTAACAGTTTCATGTGCTGTCCAGGGCTTTTAGAGGAGCAGCCTTATCTGAAAAATAAATGAAGGGAATGGTGTGTATTTATTCAGACCGTATGCACTCATACTGAATACGATTGAATCGTGTGTTTGAACTCTGGCAGTTGTCTAAGATGAACGCGATAGAGATCTCTAGGATGACGGTTGGATGTACTGTACAGTCATATTTTGTTTCCGTAAAATTAGAAATACAGATGTGTTTGTGGATTCGATCTCTTGCAAAAAAAATCCTTGATAGGAAATCCCGCCTTCTTAATGGAGTAGTTTCTGTGATTTATGATAATGCCATTGAGGTTGAGTATGCTACACACCACTTTCCATTCTGTTCCAGAAGACCATTTCACTGAGTAGTCCAGTATTAAATCGCCTTCCCCTGAAAACTATTGGCAAGTGAGGGCAAAGGGAGGCAAAACAAATGGATTAATTTACTGAAAAAAAGGGAAACTGTCCATACAGGGTGATGGCGTCATTGATGATAAATAATGACAAATAATATTAACATTAAACTAACTTGCATTTGCATTCATTTGTTCGCAAATGAAGACAGTCATCGTTATCGGTAGTCATTTATTTTTATTTTTACATTAAACAGAAATAGATTTATATCAATGATTGGGTAAGAAAAAACAACATGGTGGTTTTAGTCAGTAACATCTCTCTAGTCACAGCACATCTGACTGATATCTCATGTGTATGTGAATCAGCAGTGAAGCAACACACACACACACACACACACACACGCACACACAGAACAGACACACCCACGCACACCACACACACACGCAACAGACACACACACACACGCACACAGACACACAGTGGTTCTCCCTCCGATGACACTTCTTTGAACCCAGAGATCGATGAGAAGGGCTAATTTTTAAAGATTCCTCCATCTTCCATCTTGTGAATCAATTGTTTCCCTTGGTGTCCCATGCAACCTTGTGTAGGCTACCTACGCACATCTCCACTGGCTTATTTGATTTGAGAGTAAAAGAAAAAATAAAGTGTTCAAATCACCAAAACGTTCATTTTCATTGGCATGGGCATGTCAATCTGACACTGCTGTTGCTAGGGCTGTGTTGCGTAACAGTAACACAGGGGAAGGTGTTAAATGAAGTGCTATGGAGTAAGTCACATGTTCTTTCCCCTTGGGGACCAGGGTGGGGGGGGGCACAGGACATAAGTGACTTTGCAGGGCATGCCCCAGTTGAGCGGTCACTTAGAAAGACTTAATGACCCAAAAACAATGAATAGAAGTTGACTTTATGAAACTCGTCAAATATGTTTCTTTTCATTCTTTTTTTTGCATTATTATTAACGTTTCCCTGCCCGTATGAGCAATCCTTTTATAATTCAGATGCTTCTTTGAATGCATTGTTGCATCAAACTTAGTGTGTACTCTGTTGTACTTTATTGTGTGTATTTGGGAAACTGTTGTCAGAGTTTAGGATATCTATGAGTTAAATTGATGTACAGACTGTACAGACTGCCATCTGGTGTCTACATACAGTAGAGACCTATACACAGCTATGTTCAAAAATTGATAGCTAGATTGACACACAGATCGAAATACAGACAGACAGAGAGACAAAAATATAGACCACTATATATATAGATATATATAAATATATATCTATATATATATGAACATACATAATAATTTGGTACACAAACTACGTGTGAACTGAAGGCTATATTTAAATGATGAAACATATCAATATAACAATGTTTATACATGTTAATTAGAATTATCATAGAGCAATGACCTTCGATAATCCTGATTTATACTTTATTTACTTTTTTCATTATTTTCGTCATTATCCTTATTTTCTTCCTTAGGTCTACCGAATTTTAAGATTTTGAGGGACGGCTGAAGCCGATAAACAAATCGAATGAATGTATTTTATATTTGGTTATGCAAATGTAAATCATCCAGAGCACTGTATCTTCATAGGAGCATAATACCCTTTCTTAACCCATGCAACCCGTAAACTATCCGAAATCAGGGTTTATAGGTTGTATTCGCCTACATAACAGCGACAATAACGAAAATGAAGCTGTTATGACGCGTTTGGCTGTTTCAGGACCAGGGACAGCGCACATCTTACAGGTGGAATTTCAATCGAAAGAAGCTCGGATGAACCATTGCATTTCCTAAATTCATTCTATATTTTGTCTAACGAGTAGCCTACTTGGTGGAAACGACTAGAAAATAGGGCCTACATGTTGTAGCGCCAAGCATACAGGCTAGTCCATGCGTGTCCCCTGCTCGCTAGAGAACGGTGCATTGTGCAGGCCAATAGTCGATTGAACACAGAGAGAGGCAGAGGAGCTACAGTGAGCCTCACAGTAAATCCATGACAGAGGGGTTTACGCTTCCACCGGGCTACTACTTGGAGAAGACGCATGCGTACTCACATGGAGCAGCCGGTTTGGAAAAAAAGCCCTATGTGCCAACGGATGTAATCAAGGCAAAGAATTACCTCTTGACTTTGGGCATACATGGTGAATTTGTGAGTATTAGTCGCCAACTGGTGTGATATTTGACGGGCGGTGTGTGTCAGGCGCGTTTGATGGCGTTGTGTGTCATGTCTCTACCTTGCCGTAGCGTACAGTGGGGGCTTTGAAACAGATCGAGGCTGTGTCTTTTCGGTGGTCGTCCAGGGGGTGATGATGAAGCTGTGTGTTGCTTCTTCTTCACACGGTCCCACTTTTCCGTGGTGTGATGCGAGTACAGCTTCTCCTATAAGGGCAATGATGTTGTTGTTGTTGTTTTTTGTTGCATTTGTGAATTGAAGAGGGACACTGTCATTCACCGTGTTATTATATGGCTTTATTTCGATGGATCCATTATGGTCGTTATCGGTTTTCTGATATGTTTTATCTTCTGAATGGATACCCCCCCCCCCCCCCCCCCCCATTTCATCGTCTATAGCTGTTGAGGAAAGCATCCGACACCTAACGTGTAAAATAATGCATTTCGTTAGACGCGTACGATCTGTTCAACCAACCCTGCTCTGCTAGACCAAAATGTCATAATACGAATCACGTCCGTCCATTTTTAGCACCGCACCAATTTATGTTGAATTCACTGAGAGACTGATGGAGCGGTGCTGCGGTTATAGATTCACAAGCTGCGCCTCTAGTTCCCCCCCACCCCCATCCCCCCTCCCTCCCCCCATCCGCCCAATCTTCTGACATCGTTTCTTGTGTCAGGTAGTAGTCTAATCACGCCGTGGGTTGACCGCGTAGAGCTTTGTTACATAAATGATCAGATGGGCTTTGCCAGCGGTTGTTGCTCGCTATAATTAGCGACTACAGCAGAGGCTATACGTTCGAAGCATGCAGGCTTGAAGATGTTCTGTGTGCATTGCCAGTCTTTATGCCTTTGAGGCCTTACCAGCCCTGCTCGATGCAGTTATAAAAGAGGATAATGTGCTTCATGGCTTGCTACAGTTAAACAACAGTAATCACAATTGCAAAGGGCTTAAAGGTGCATGGACCCATCCATACGAGAATCATAGAACGATAGTAATTTTTTATTATATACAAAAGATATATAACACATCATAGCGGAATATATTTTGGGCAACATCTTTAAACGTGTAAGGCATCTCAAGGGGTTTCCCTGAATAGATATTTGAGTTGGAATTGCTGAGCCATGAACCAAGAAGGCCACTGAAACCAGCCCCTGTGATCTGTTCCCTCTCGACTCGCTACAGATGCCATCTGTTCGTCCCTCTTGGTTAAATAACTTTATGAATTGCTTGATGCTGGGATGTGTCACAGCAGGGGTCCTTGGAACACCAGATGATTCCTGCCTCCCTGACGGGAGCCATGCATTCCATCACAACATGTCCTCAGGGCATGCCAGCACACACACACACAAGCACACACACACACACACACACACACACATATTCACGTAAACGCGCACACACACACACACACACACACACACACACACACACACACACACACACATACATATGCACGTAAACGCACACACACACATATGCGCACTCACGCACACACACACGCACACAAATGCACACGCACGCACACGCACGCACACACACAAAAACCCACACTACTGCTGACCAGAGAATATATTCAGCCTGACTGACAACCACTTACTTACCATGACCATGCCATAAAAACCCGACTGGATACTGCAGACTGACACAAGAGATATGCATATATTTCCAAATCCGTATCACGTGATTGGCTCGGTCCATCTTGTTTCTCATACTGCTGTAACCGTCATCCGTAACAGGTACATTTCGCCCCACAAGAATATTGTTTTGGTATTTTTGTTAATTTTGGCCGTTGCTTTGGTTCATTTGAATGACACTCTCAACCTAAATGAAATGCACATCATACTGAAGGCCAGGCCTCGGAGAGTGTGGCCCTCCTGTACTGTGTGTGTGTGTGTGTGTGTGTGTGTGTGTGTGTGTGTGTGTGTGCGGGTCTTCAGTGTTGGCTGTCCCTCTCCCCGCAGCCCATGGGATCAGAGCGGATGGAGATGCGAAAGAGGCAGATGTCGGTGCAGCAGGAGTCGGCGGCGGGGGGCACCGTGCCAGCCCAGCAGGGCCAGCCGGGCCAGGCCAATCCTCGGGGCTCCAATGCCTGTTGTTTCTGCTGGTGCTGCTGCTGTAGCTGCTCCTGGTAGGTCCTTCACCCGCTGCTCAACACAAGCAACCTCAGTGTAGGGCTTGATGTGCCCAGCAGAGCAGGTGGCGCCTAGCTACAGGCAATGAATCAGGTCTCCTATTCTGGAATGCTTCTACATAAGGATTTTTGTGGGGGGTGATGATTTGTGTTTGTGTGTGTGTGTGTGTTGGGGGGGGGGGGGGGGCTGTGTGTGTGGCTGTGTGTTTGTGTGTGTGTTCTTTTGCGTGTATGTGTGTGTTTCAGTGGGTGCATGCAAGACACATACAGGCACACATATACATAGATACACCTCACAGACACCATTGACCCAATCCCCACAATGATATTCTCAAGTCTGAATCCCATTTGTTCCTTACACGTCCGCTTTGACCACCCTGCTAGGAACGAAGACCGAGAAGAAAGGAACCGGAAGGCTTCCCACGATGTCAAGGAAGGGACCGCAGACTGCGACGAGAGGTCAGTCGGGGATCGAAACCGGACCAAACGCGCTGCTACCGTATGATCACCAGAGCATCCCTTCTAACCCAATCACGTCCCCCCCCCCCCCCCCCACCGAACCATTTGCCGTCTTGTGTGGTGTCCGCAGTCCGACGCCGACGCTGGACGAGGTGGGCGCGTGGGGGCAGTCCTTTGACAAGCTGATGGGCTGCCCTGTGGGGAGAGCCTCCTTCCGGCTGTTCCTCCGCACCGAGTTCAGCGAGGAGAACATGCTGTTCTGGATGGCGTGCGAGGAGTTCACCAAGGAGACCAACAAGACGGCCATCGAGGAGAAGGCCCGTGTCATCTACGAGGACTACATCTCCATCCTGTCACCCAAGGAGGTCCGGGATCGGCGCGCTTCAAATTGGGCTCGTTTAAGAATAGCACGTTTGAAAGGGGGAAACACTAGTTCCGAAGAATCCTTTTGAGATTGTGTAGAGCTTTTTGGCATCTGGTCCGTTCTGCGTTCGATCTCACAATGTCCGCAACCTACCTCCCTAAGGGAGATCCCTACCTGCTCTGTAATAACATGTTTATTAAGGAAAACTAAGTTCTAATTATTACGTTGTAATTACATTAATAATATCATCCAAAACCTGTAAGTCCCGTTGGATAAAAGAGGGGTCTTCTGATGGATGAGATCTAATCACCCTTAGCTATCTTATCCTTTGGCAGCAAACAGGAAACACTGTAAACACAGGAAACAGGAACATGCGTGTTTCAGAGTCTGTGAGTCTAATTCCATTTCCCCGTCCTCCAGGTGAGCCTGGACTCCCGCGTGCGCGAGGTGATCAACAAGAACATGCTGGAGCCCTCCTCCCACACGTTTGACGACGCTCAGCTGCAGATCTACACGCTAATGCAAAGAGACTCGTACCCGCGTTACATGAACTCCCCGGCTTACAGAAACCTGCTCAACACCCTCTCAGAACAGTCCCCCGAATCTTAGGCCGACCATGTGACCTGTGACCTGTTCTCAGAATCGATTCACAAACCTCTTTCCCCACACCCCCACCACACCTCCACCCACCACCACCCACCACCACCACCCCCGACCCTATCTATATTTTTTTCCTTTGTATCTTCAGTGTAGGACCACGTGAACTGGGGGCCTCGGACTTGAGACTGACCCCGGATCTCAGCGCCGTCACGATCTGCACCTGGCGGAAGACACTCAGGTCTCAGATTCTCCCGAGGGCTCGACCTTACAGAAGTACTGCTACCGGATCAACATAGCGAAACAACACTCCAAAGGAAAACAAATACATTCTCTCTTTTCGTTTTCTTCTCGTTGATAGAAATAACCTATTTTATTTGTGATTCAAAAATGTTTGTTTTTGTTTTTTAAAAACGGTTTGTTGTTGTTTGTATGATGGTTTCGGCGGGGCAAATGATTATTCCTACTGTAGACTATATATATATTTATGAGTTTGTAAATAGAAAAAAAAGGGGGAATTGTGGGTATTTTGTGGGGGAAATGCCTGGTTCTATTTACTGCGTATGAAAATCAAAGCTCAGTCAAAGGCTACTTGTTAGCTATACTTGCAGGCAGCTTTGCAGGGTGCTGGGTGGTTTAACATGCTTTCACCCTGTTTCTGTTGGCAAGCCTCACACCTTGGTACACGGGACATTATTGACTCCAGTTCATTTGTATGACGTGAGTACCTCTGGGTGAACAGTAGTGAGCTGGTGATGTAACAGAAAATGAAAACAAGGTCAATCCTAGCTCCTAACTGCCACCTGGGGCAATTTGCTTCCGTTATTTCAATCTTATCTCATGTCAGACTATTTCAATGCAAAAGAGTGGTTTGGTCCAAATGTATTTATTTAAAAGCATTTCTTCAGAGGTTAAAGCAAGTGCTAATCTAACATAGTTCAACGTTAGCACAGATGAGGTATTTCTATCTGTACAGTATTGTGTTTTGTTGTCATCGATTGCCAACACTGAAATACCAGCAAGTACATTCATTTTGAAGCGTCAGTTTGCAAATAGTGGAAATTGGTCGGGATAAACTGTTGTATGACTGGCCAATTTTGATGATGACTGTGCAGACTTAAGCTTAAGGTGAAGGTCCACAATAATAGATATTTCACTTCTCTCTGTTGTATCAGACAGTTGGTTGCAGTGTGGGATTTCAACAAGGGTCAGGCTTGCTCAGCAGTGACACCAAAGCTACCATGTAAACTGTGTTTATACATTTAATAGAAACGCTTTTATCCACTTAAATTGGAGTTGCCAAGTGGTAAGTACTTACTTATTTTGCTTGTTTTAGTTGAATTATTTTGGTTGCCTCACAAACATGTCACACAAAGACAAGATCCTCACATGAGGAAGTGCCTTGACATTCGATTTTGTGAAATCTTTCTCATAGGCAACGTTTTCCTTTTATTTTTTTCTCTCTTCAAACAATTGCCATATGGATGGTTACTGGAGCACCCTTAAGTCCGTAACGAGGAACTGTCCTTCTCATTGGCCAAATTTTTATTTTAGTGTTTTTGCATGTGTTGTGTGTTGATTCCTTAGTCATGGATACATCAGTCTACTTTGGTAGTGCATCATAGCAAGGTGGTGGCTAATGACAACACACGCCTTTGTTTATTAAGGACAAACAAAAGGGCAAGGGATACGGCAGGTTGATCGGAAATTGTCTGCCCACCTATGTGCTTCACGGTGACTGTCTTAGAGTTGAAACTTTTACTTGATTTGTGCAATTTGAGCTGATGGACACCACGTAGATCAACCTCAAACGCAATCTAAGCCAACGGTTTGGAGTGATACTGCCTATAAATGTCATCTCTTCTGTTTACTATATGAAATGTGTTATTTTGCGGTAAGTTTACTGAAGAATACATTTAAAAAAATAATAATGTGAATGTTTACAGTATATGGTTTAGTTTTTTTTTTCCTGTTCACTCTCCAAGAAAACAATGACTTGTGGGCATTTGGATTCTTTAAAGATAAAATAAAGCACAATAATTTTATGGATTATGAAATGCAATTTCATTACTACTCAATATAATCAACCTTTATGTGCAAAACGATGGCCATAAGAAATCATTGTTTAAATCCGTAATCCTTATTTTCTATGGTAACGAAGACAGCATCCTCAAGCTTTTTCACAAGTGGCAAGCATTTCAGTAAACCTGTGGGAAGATCCAAATCTCTCAGCAGTTGCTGAAGTGAGGCCTGAACTTGACACATGCCCAATGAATCATAACCCCTGGGCACCTCCCAGAAAGAGAAAGAGCAGAATAAAACCTCTCCTTTTACGCTCAGATGAAAAGAGTAGTAAAGGCAGGCCGAAATGTGACTTGGTTCAGTTTGAATTATCCCATTAAGCCAATATACAATCTGGAGGGGAAATACATATTGATAATACTCTGTACAGGTTTTTAAGTTAAGATTGGAAAACCTTGTGGAAGTGGAAAAAAAATCCTTTAGGCTATAATAACAAATGTACTTCATAATTGTAATGGTACCAAACAGGATATATATCCATAGTTCCATCCATGCCTGAAATAGCTGACATACTGTAATAGTACAAAACATGGATGTTAACATTCAGGAATACACAAGTACTAAAACAGGCGTGGAAGAGGGCAAGCACGCGGCCACACACGTAAGAACTGAAACCGCATAATAGATGAGTTAGGAAATGTTTGTTTTTTTAATCAAATGGATTAAAGTTGTTATTGGCATTAAATAAAACATCCTTGTGAGGGGAGAGCAAAACAGTAGTAAATGTAATTAATATGTCATCAAAAAAAAGTTGAAACTACATAAAAAAGATACTGCTGCTAAAACCGACTGTGTACAGTTTAACAGTGAAAAATAGCTAAAAACAAGTAGAAGAGTTTGAGTGTTTGGGGGGGCGCTAGACAATAAAATGCACGTATAAACAATATATTCAAATAAAAATAGTGGTGTATATGGTGACTTATGCACCAAGTACCACAAAGTTCTGATCTGTTGCAGAAAGCCACAATCCTTGTCAAGGTTCTTTGCTACTTCCAAACGCCAAGGAGCTTGCTTGCATATTCAGCAGAACTAGAAAACAAACAGAATTAACGTGTTAGAGCAGAAGTTCAGCTATTCAACAGGAAATATAAATTAAGTAAGTAAAGACGGATATGAGAAAGTAAAAACAAAGAAGACAGGCAATGCCAAGAAGACACGCAGCTAAAACAATACATCACACAATACACAAGTGTTTGAGCTTAATTCGTGCCATGAAGCATTGGTCCACATGTAAACAGATTTATTCCGTCCTTAACCGGACATGTTAAATCAGAGTAAAGTAGGAATTTATTTGATATGCAAACAATCCAATTTGTAATGATTTGTAGGACTCAAAAGGGCCCCATTCGGTTACTTGGGTTGGGTGCAAACATGAATATCTTTCTGATTTCACATAACCGAAGTTAACTGTTGCTCTTCACGAGACACAAGTCACAACTCGGTAGTCGCACACTTGTGCTCGCAGGATGGCCTCACTTGCTTCCCGATGGCACTGATAGTGTAAGGAGCGAGGTACCCGACTGAATGCTGGTCCATCTGTTTGCCATGGCCGCTGTTGTGATGAATGACTACACCCAACCAGCGTCCTATACTTTCGCTATATAAAGAGGTAGCCAGTGACGACAACACACCACCATTTTTCATTTACTTATAACTACTTAAGTGTTAAACCATTGCAATGTTCTGAAATGCCATTTCCCTTACAAGATGTTTGGAAGGTGTGAAGTGCAGACATCCCTCAGTGATGTTTTTAGACCCTTTCGTCCACCACCTTAACATAACCTCCAGACCTCAGACGCTACAGCAGGTCCGTCTTGAGCAACATACCTTCCATCTGCTTCCGCAATCGTTGCAAAAGACGAAGGTGGTCATCGGCTCATCAGCGCTACGGGTCTGGACCTGTGAGTATCCGAGTTTGAAAGAGACAATCCTCATCAATGAATGCAGCTTACACTCTGGAAGCAATACAAACGACGTGACATCTTCCTCTTGATCCAGAGAACAAACCCTGTGTCTATTTAGAGAGCCGACAGACGTAAAACTATCCAATACAAGTAAATACCAAAGATCAAACAACCCCTTAGTAGTCTGTGGAGACTTGACAACAGAAGGCGTTGTCCAGAAACCCATTGCATCTGAAGGAGAAACAGCCAGCCCCCGTACCTGCGTGTAGGTGCATCTCTTCCCCTTGCACTTGCCACAGGTGAACAGGTCGGTCTGAGTGCCTCCAGTGGTGGACATCTGGTGGTCCCGCACCGCCTCTTTGGTCAAGTTCTTCCTCATCTCTCGCAGCTCGTCGCTGGCCATTTCCTGAACACAAAAATAAAAAGTAACTCGGGAATTGTTGTTTTTGAATACTGCAGAGTTTGAATACTAAGGAGTTTGAATGTTCAATACAGCGCGTCTATAAATCGTTTGCCTCATAGCATAATTGCCATTGTCATATTTTGGCCAAATTGTAATGTCTAACTTAACTCTACTCTCCTGATGCCGCTGATTCACTGTGCCTCATTGGTTGTATCCTAAGCCAATCAGAGTGCTTCTCACATTCAATAATCACTATCTGCCCTAAGTCATCTGACTTCGGCATTTTTTTAACGCAAAACTTTTGATTGTTTGGTTACATTTATTTCACACATATCAATAAAAATCAAATCAAATAATTTGGACCTAACTACGTCACTAACGCACCTCTGCACTCATGCCGGCCATGCGCTCGGGCGACACGTTGCCACAGAGCACCGTCCTCCTCAGGTTAGGGTTCTTCACGTCTTTCAGGTTGGAGATCCGGCTCCGCACGCGGTTCTTGTATTTCATATCCGTGTTCTTGAACTCTTGGAAGATGCGTGCAGACGGAGGGGGGGGGCTGTGTCAAGGGATTTACGCCGGGTACGGTTTTCCTTCCCGGGAAATAGAATGAATGTGGGCCGTGCAACCCTATGGGCTGTTATGTCGTCATGTTTGGGGTACAGACACGGACCAACAAATAAATAAAAGCTATCAGCTGTTTATGGGACGGAGGCTATGGATTCCAAGAAAAAAAAACATTTGTGCTACTGCGCAGCACCATAGTCAATGGTGTTTTTTTTTTAATAAACAAAAACAAAAAACTTGTCATTCAGCTGACAATTACTACAAAGGATATATTCCTCAATCTGTGCTCCAAGCTCATCACAATCAGAGCCAATGGCAATATGGTCCTCTGAAAAACAAAAAGGTCAAAATGTTAACAACTACTCCCACACTCATCCAGCAGAGGTGACGCATGAAGCCACAAATAACAGCAGCGAATACGAGTGTTTTAATACCAATTATAACACGAAGAAACAGGTCTTACCCCCCGTCTGCAGTGCAGCGGTCAGCAAGTTCCTGCATTTGATTCTGACTGAGTCAGAGGTATCGGGGGCCCGAGGGAAGGTGTTGATGAGTGAGTTGGACGCCATGTCGACTGGATCGCACTTGCTGCTGGAGTTACTGCTGGAGCTGGAATGGAGGAAGACATACCTTATTCGGGGGCCCTAATCAACTGACTCTGAAGAGCAATGGTATTGTTAAAAATATTCAAATCAGCTTTATGTTTCTGAACATTGCTGCTCATGAGTTCAGTTTTAACATCTCCTCACCTTTCTTCTTTGGCCTCTGGGCTGCCCTGTGATGGAGACATAACAGGTGAGTTTTGTTCTTTCCGTTTTTCCTCAGAGGATTTGTCTCCACCTCCAGGTTCGTCTGTGGTAAGTCAAAAATAACAGAAGCACCACTTCAACTTCACACATGTCGCTTCGGGCGAACAGTGAACGATTTGTTAGTCATTGTCCATTTGCAATCTCGTACAAACATGTTAACCACATGATCAGGGAAGCTAGACTTACCCAAGAGCTTCTTCCAGGACTTGATTAGAGACTTGGCGAGGGATGTCACCTCGTCGTCTGTGCTTTGCTTGCGGATGGCGTTGACGGACATTCCGATTCTCGTCGACTGTAGACAGACATTCCGTAACATTGTGTAAATGTTTGGCCCAACAATCATTAGACATATATATGGCTGGTCTGTTCATCTCTTTTCCACTGATCAATATATAAACTCCCGAGAGTTGGTGGCCAGGTGCATCAATATGAATTAACAGGCAACAATACAGGCAACGATGGAAGAGAATATCCATGTTTAAACTAAAATGTTGAGCAAAACATTGTAATCACCTTATTACCAAGTCATTACTTTCTGGGTCATATGTGAGGCTCAAAGACATACGTCATGTCAATAAGATGCATGAGATACCTGAAGTAGTTCCAGAGTCATGGGGACACTGCGGAGCTCTTTGAGCAGGTCCAGCGCTCCAGACTAGAAGTGGAACGACATTTAGTAGGGAGAACCTGCTAGTTCGATATGAAAAGCCCACAGATTAGAGCAGCAATATAATTTATGTTATAAATGCATTTACTTAATGCACTTTAAACGAAGTTGAAAAAATATAAGGATCACGTTTAAAGTGCCATTCAAAGTTACTGCTAGCTTTTATAGCTAACTGATCACTCACACATCTAAAGCTCAGCTTAGATATTTAAACAATTTTTACTCTACAACCCTGTAATGCATTTGTTGCTGCACGAAAACAAGGACGAAAGAACATGACTGCAATCGATATGAATAAGCATGCATGGGTCGCCTGTCCACTCAACTAACCCGGGCTTGTCAGCTAAATCTTGGACAAGCTAAATAAGGCACAGTGACCATCTAGCCACTTTGACAGGGCTAGCTGTTAGCTAGCTACAAATCGGCTGAGCGGCAAGTCATATCAAAACGGCTGAGAATAATCCTTTATCTGATAAAGAAAAATACTGTGCATCATAGGAGACACATTTGCGACACATCAGGCGCTCCACTTATAATCCCACACACATACACAACTCCTAATCTTTGCAGCAAACATTTGCAATGCAAAAGCCCCGATGCTAACACAACAACATCCGCCGGGACGGCTGATCGAGCAGCAGGTAAGCGCGCACACACTGCATCTCACCCCGCTCTTCTTCTGCGCCATTTTATCCATTTTCTTCGCAATCCGAATAATTTCCTCCTCTTCTTTTTTCCCCATGGCGGAATCGTTCGGGAAAACTTCAAATTAGTACCGGATGAAAAGAAAATACAGGGACAAAGACCACGCCACTAAAAAAAAAAACGAGCCAGCGGCGACTGCTTGGCGCACGGCACACCGACCCACCGCGGTTGTGTACCAGACCTGACTAGTCGATGCACGAAGTCAAGGGAAGGTTAATCAACACACGGCAAAAGGATGCATTCGCCCTTCTGGTTGTGATAGTGATCGTTTGGCTGGAACCTGCTGCATTACCCACATCAACCAAGCAAGCAGAAGTGTAAATATGTATTGTATGATTGAAGTCGTCTCCTGCCCATGACTCCCACCGTCCCTCATGTGATGATGAGGGTTGTTGTGATGGTGGACGCACTCTGTGGACACAACGCTGACTACGTCGTTAGATGGCGTTGCAGTCATTTATGTACTTTCTACTGAACGGCTCCGTTTCTCTGTTTCCTGTTGACGCGTATTGAATTGGAATTGGTTTGACATTGCGAAGTTGACCCAACCAAGATGTTTGTCTTTTTACAAAGGTCCAACCCAATCTCGGTTTAGCTCAAAGACTCCTATGTCCTATTGCATGTCATTAAACTATAGCACAATGTATCACTTAATTTAATCATTTTCCATGCATATTAATTGTTCGAAGAAGGGATATTGCATAAATGATTCATAAGAGAGGCAGTTGTTATAACAGTAAATAAGCAAGTTCACATAACAACAACAACAACAACAACAACAACAACAACAACAACAACAACAACAACAACATGTAAACTACATCTCAATGTAAAAAAGCTTACAAAGAATCTGTGCAAACTGACACATAAACCCATATTAATTTAATATAGGTCATAGAATTATACATAGTACTATATCACAAGAAATCAATGAATTGTCTCCTCTCTAGGGCCATCTTGTGTGTCACCTCTGTAGGCCTATTTTAACTCCTTAAATCCTTCAGTGTTACATTCCCCATTAGGCAATACTACCCAGTTCCAGTCACAAACAACTGTTAATGACTGTAACTGATCTCCACAGTAAATGGGTTACATATATATATATAAAGGTTTTTACATATGCAATGAGAAAAATTATAACACACTTTATTTATAAGACATTGTTTTATTTGTTATAACACACTTGTCATATCGTTGTTTGATTTGGCAATTCATTTATTTTCAGTGTGGACCAGACTGTGTAAAGTAGATGTGGACACAATACGGAAGGCTGTATCAGTCCCAATTTTCCAAATACAGGTGTAGCAAAACAAAATAATTGTGCGGGGGTAGCCTATGCTTAAATAGATGACCTCCTTACATCAAGCGTGTGTCTCCGTCGAAACCTAGCAGAAGGATTTCAGAACACCTGCAGCGGAGAAAAGTGCTCTCATAAAACCTTGTGTGGCTGTGCCTCACGTGGTCAGCAGATACGCCAAGACCTCTCACCTAATCCCTATTAGACCCAGACTAATCAAATCTGATTACGGAGCTCCCGGCAAAATACAAGCAGTGTGAACAGTCTTCATCTGTAGAGCAGGCGGCAATAGACACAGATTGCTAATGTCTGACACTCAACTTTCAGGCCCATTTGCTAATTTCTTACTCTCACCTGATTAGTCTTTTTACTTCTCTCAAATGTAGCCATTTATTTTAATTCCTCTATCAATTAAAACAACAAATGTCTGGGCATATTGCTGTAGCCTATTTAATAAAAAAATAAATCCCATGAAAATAAATAGTTACCACCAAATAATAGTAAATATTAATAGTTAAACCCGATATACTAGTAAAACCCTTTGAATCATAAAAAAAACTATACAACACATGCATAACAGTCTGAGTCTGACAATATTTATGTGCAAAGCACAATTGATCAATCGAAATGACTGTTGGATTATTGTTTTTATTCCTCACTCCGGTGGTACTCTATCCCGATATGCTGATTAACTGTTGGTAAAGATTAAGCAAATTGGCCATGGTGTTGCATGTCCTAAAATAGCCACTCTTGCAGCTCAGGAGCTTTTCCCAACTCACGGCGTGTAACGGAGTCCATCTTTCTCCAGTCTTCATGGTTACAATTCTAGGAAAATGGAAGCTACGGTAAGACAACTTTATTGTCCTTTAAAGTCTGTTATTCCTTCATCTTGTTTTTAATTTGCAGAATAAAGATTGGATCTCATCTACAACATGCTAACTGGATATGTAGGCCTGCAGCATAGATGTATGATCATTCCAACTGCTGCAAAGTAGCTCTGTTTTCCTTGACTGACAAGTAATACACTGATCAGATCCCTAATATCAATAATCAATAGTCAACAACAAGTTACGAAAGCGTTCAAACAGTCATTAAAATATATTGCTGCTCCAGTGTCATGTCTGTTATGTAGCCAATCCAGCATGTACCACTAGCACATGCTATAGCCTGCACCTCGGATGAAGAACATAATAATCATTAAAATAATAAATGTATTCAGGTGAATAAAGAAATGTACTATTTGTGACCTTGTCACAAGTACAGTAATGATACACAATGAGTTTAATTAAGGTAATCACAGTGTACACAGACTTACAATCTTAACCTTCTGTTTGACGCATACATAGTTACATATTGACCAAGGCTTTATGCTAGACCACCCCTCATGCCCTTCTTTGTTTCCTACAGCTTCCTCCCCAGGGAAGCATGAGCAACGCGTCCCACCTCGACTCCCACACCCAGAGGGAGTCTTCTGTGAGTGTGCAGACCCTGCTCTCCAGACCCTTACAGCCCATCCCCGACCCCTCCGCCTCCAAGCGAGTGTGCTTCTACAAGAGCGGGGACCCCAAGTTCGGCGGGCATCGCATGGTCATCAACGGCAGGACCTTCAAGACCTTCGATGCCCTTCTGGACGCCCTCTCCAAAAAAGTGCCTCTGCCCTTCGGGGTCCGGACCATCAGCACCCCCCGGGGCACCCACTCGGTCCGGGGCCTGGAGGATCTGCACGACGGCGGGTCGTACGTGTGTTCGGACCGGAGGCGCATCAAGCCTCTAAACCTGGACGTGGTCCATCGGCGGAAGGTACCGTGGAACACCACCAGGCCTCCGAGCACCGGCCGGCGACGCTACGGCAGGCAGAACGAGGGCCCCGACAGGGCCGACAAGATCGCCAGAAGGGTCTCGGTGCGGACCCCCAAGAGGCTGGTGGTGGTGAATAACAGGGACAGCACGGTGAAGCGCACGGTGGTGCTGCAGAAGAGAACAGCGCCGACGTTTGACGCTCTGTTGGATTACCTCTCTCAGGTCATGCAGTTTCCTGTTCTGAAGCTTTACTCCAGCGATGGCAGAAGGGTAAGTGTTCCTGCTCTGCTTCTTCTGTTTCTTTTGTCTGAAATCTGATTAATTTATGTTACCTATGTCATTTTTTGGAATTTTTCTCATATTAATGTGTCATTTTGAAGTATTTTGTCAGGGGGAACCTAATGAGTGAATATTTTGTCAATGTCACCCAGCGTATTCACGCTACATAGGCCGAAAATAGATATTTTCAGTGTGATCCTATGCATTGTTTTGTTTTCATTTCGACCTACTTAACCTTTAAATGCTCGATAGACCATATATTGGATTTTGCTTACTTACTGCAACGGATCTCACAATAGAGATCTCCAACTTTTGAAGTTTTAAGATCTTCCAGCTACCATCTATTAAATCATAAAAATACTATACCATTTCATATTATGTTGGGTGCAACACTAGTAAAACACAGTGTTAAAAATATAAATTTCTGCGTCCATTTAAATGACTAAGATCAAGGTCAAATGAAAATATTGCAATTATGTCGATGTATAACGTAAAAGGGGAAAACATTATGCGGAAAGATTAAATTTTTCCTACCAAGACATTTTAATGAAGTTTATAGGGTACAGTTTGATGCTATACTTAAACATGTCCTTGGAAGTGCTAAGAAGTGCTACAAAGACATCAGCACCCTGCTGTGTGAACCCTGTAATCCTATCCTCCATATGTCCACAACACCCAGGGTTTCTAATGCAGCTCAGTGCTTCATCATGCCTGATCTCTGCTCTTTCCAGATTACCCTGTAGCTAAATTAGAAAGTTCAATAGGCTTTAGACCAAATGTGTGCTTCTGTTCTCTTTATAGAACTAACATTACCATCTTAATGAAATCGTTACTAAACGTTGAATATTCTTCCTCCTTTAGGTTGATGGGCTTGCTGCTCTTATTTTGTGTTCTGGAGTTATTGTAGCTGCAGGCAATGAACCGTTTCGATCGGGAAACTACAATACACAAACATCGTCCAAATACAATTTCCATACAATAGCCTACATGTCACAGTCTGGCAACTCAGATGCAGCAGAACCAGCAAGCTTTCAGCCTTTGGCTAGTAAGTATCTATTCGTCTGCTCTATAGATATGCTATAAACACTACACCAACAACATATTTCTTTATCATTGTCTTTATTTTATTTGATCTACTAACACCTAATTCTCTCTCTCTCATGTACTCTCTCTCTGTCTTTCACTCTCTCTCTCTCTCTCTCTCTCTCTCTCGCACACTCTCTCTCTCTCTCTCTCTCTCGCACACTCTCTCTCTCTCTCGCACTCTAACTCTCTCTCTGACTTTCTCTCGGACTCTCTCACTCTCCCCACTCTGAAACCTTGCAATGTTAAATGCCTTCAAATGAAGATGACAACAAACCCCACTCAAGCAAAAGGGGCTCCAGGAACTTCTCCTTATCTTCAGAGAGATATATGGCTGATCAGATAAACAGGTCTCTGAATGGAGGCATTCACACTCACCGACATCACCACAATGGATCCCTAGAAACAGACCCCGGTGGAAACCATACAGACATTGAGTTGGAGACACAGGAGCCACCCCACTCCTGCATCATGCCACAAGATGAGGATATTGAGAAGTCCTTCCGTGTGAACCAAGATGGAAGCATGACAGTGGAGATGAAGGTCCGTCTGACCATCAAGGAGGAGGAGCTTCTCCACTGGACAACAACGCTTAGCCGCAGCAGCCTTAACAGCAGGACAGCTTGCGCCTCCAGGTCTGGGACAGGCTTAAGCTCGCCTGACTCAAACAACGCCATGGACAACGATTCTTCTAGCAGCTGCCATGATGCAGCCAAAGAAGAAAACCAACCTGTGGCAAATGGGAAGAGCGTTGGCTTCGGTGGCGAGAGAGAATGTGAAAGTTATCCTTCCACAGAATCAGAAAGAACAAAATCAGGTTTCAAGCGCAACTCAGCGCCCAGTCCTCATCATGTTAGAACGAACACATCGGTAGAGAGCATCAAAACGGTAACGGAGTCAGGGGTTCGAGAGAGCACCATAGGGCGGTATTCATACACAGAGAAGACAGCCGAAGCAGAGGTGACTGAGGCGTACTGTGTGGTCAGACACAACACCACCAGCAGCAGTAGCAGCACCAGCAGCAGACCTTTCCCACACCCGCGGAGAACTGCATCAGCTCGGGATACCAATAAAGCATTGCACCCCTCCATCCAATCTGAAGTGGTAGCCGATGTCCTCCAGTTAGAAAATAATGGAGTGGAGATCACAGAGACAGTGATGCACATTTATGAGAGGCAGGGCGGTTACGACAATTTAGCAAAAAATGAATATCTTAATGAAAATCCAAGGAGTAATTCGGCCTCCCTTGAATCAAGAGAACACTCAGGGAGTGTTGATGGTGATGTTGATTTTACACCCCCATCCTCCAGTCCTGATTTAAAGCACAGACTGAAAGAAGTGTTCTCGCTGTCGTCAGAGCCGATATCTCCCAAACAAAGGTCTCAAAGTAGCAATGAATCTCGGAGTAAAACAAATCCAAAAGGGACTCCAGCTAAAGCAGATGTAAAAGAAAAAAAAAATCCAGCACAAGTTGGGCCAAAGAAAAAGGCAATAAATCCTGCAGGAAAGAAGAAAAGCACCCCGTCGTCTAGTAACTCAGAAGCTAAACAAAAAGATAGTTCCTCAAAGACAACCAATGGTTCATCTGCGGAGAAGCTCCGTGATCACAATGTCGGTAGAAAGAGTGGTACTTCATCTGAAAGTAGTAAAAAAGGTCAGAAGGACAAGGAAACTGAACTGCTTCCATCTGTCAACAAAGGGAGAAGGTCAGACAAATCATCCAATGGAAAACAAGCCATCTCACCCAACATTGACCAAGTGAAAAGTCCTTCAACTAAGAGAGAGGTGAAGATAAGAGAGAGGGCTTCCAGGGAAAATGGCTTCAATATAAACATCCCTGAAAAGGAAATGGCAAGGCCTCCAATGAAGAAAAACTTGCACAATATTGTACAACCAAAACAGTTACATGGGCAGGTCAAAAAGGGATTAAACAGGCAAAAGTCCTTGAGTGAAAAGAAAATTGCATCACCAAAACCATCTGAGTTAAGTGAGAGTGTTTCAATGCCAGTTATCAATCCTTCACCATCTGAGGTCAATCAATATGTTGAAAAGTGGCTAGAGACTCAAATGAGCCCAGACTCAGTCCCATACATGGAGGAGGCAACTGTAAAGGAACCAGAAAAGGAACCAGAGCTTCCAACAAAGGTTGTGTTTCAGATAGGTGACGATTCCGAATCTGAGGCTGTGAATGAATGTCAGACTGACACATCTGCACATGATCTTTCACATGGAGATGCTCTCCTACCATCAAAGTCTGATTTACTAGTCCCCTTATGCCAGGAAGGTTTAACAACAGACAACACACAGAGATTGAGGGGATTATGCGTTTCAATGCCGAGTGTCAGAATAGACCCCGCAGAGCAAGAGAAAACATTGAGGATGCACCGATCTTCTGAGGCCTTTGGTCCTGTTGAGAACGAACCATCGTCATCCGTCTCCAATCTCTTACCAAACCCAGCTACAGTAAATCCAGTGCTACGGCAACTTTTCTCCTCCAGTCAGTGCATCAGAAGGGCCTCCGAGACCGAGAATCCAGGTAATATCAAAAAGTCTAAGAGCCTTGCGGATTTCTCAACACAAGTGGCCACAGTATTTGGGACTCCCTCTAGAGCTTTCATTTCGTTCTTGTCAGCGGTGACCCTGCGAGAAACACTAAAAGGGGCTGTGGCAGGAGAAAGCCATCTTCCAAGAAGCACTTCAGAAGCCATGCTAGTGATGGAATCGTTGCAGAAGATTTCCACTATAGACGATGAGTTGTTACAGCGATCAAGTCTAACAGATTTGCATAACAGCACATCCTCTGACCTCAGAGATCGCTGGAGAGATTTCCAGGTGCACAGAGAGAGGCTTAAAAGTGAACCGCTTTCTCCCAAAGTCTCTGAGCAAGAGTTTGCGCTAGATGTCTCAGAAGCAGGGGACATGTTTGATATGACAGACATCATGGACGAGCTCAACATGCCACAAGACCTACGAGAGCAAATCTCATCAACAATTAGACAAACTATGAGCTTCTATCCTGAAGACGAAGAGAGCACATTCATCGAAAGGGAAAAGCGTCATTCAGAATCAGAAGAAGAAGAAGAACTGGAGAGATTTCACAAAGAACATGCCGATGAGACAACACTGTCACAAGAGCCTGACTCATTGAGCATCGCAGAAGAAAAAGAAAATAGCCAGCTTCCTACTGAAGACTTGAATGGCACCATTAAGAGACAATCACTGTGTCAAGAACAAAATGATCCCTTCTCTGATTCAAAACAAGAAGTAGATGAAGTTCAGGAAATTAAAGAAGCAGGAGCGACAGATACTTGGGAGCATGAAGATCAATCAAAGCACCTTGAAAATCTCTCTGACCCAGGGCTAGTGACCGAGGACTGTGGTTCGGAAATATCAGTAAACACAAAAAAGGAAGAAGTAGAGCGAGATAGCCTCAAAGATGGATGTCAGGAAAGGTCGACAGAGTTGGAGAATGAAGTAGAACACGGAGAGGAGGAGTTTGAAAAGCTTTTACAGAAGGAAGAACTCGAGGAGACACAGGATGAAGAAAACAACAGTTTAATGAGTGTCAAGGTGAAAAAGGAGACGGACGAAGCTGGTGAGGAGAATATAGAGGATGACATGGAAAGATGGAAAGAGGAGGAAGCTAGCACGCTAGATGTGGGTGAGGACGTTAACAAGGAAATTCTTGAGGTGGAGAGTGGGGAGGAGGAATGGTGTAAGCAGGGAATAGATGAAAAAGAACTAGATGAGGGCCAGACCGAGCCAGGGGGGTTTACAGACGGTAACCAAGGGGAGGCCACAGGCGATAGCTCCGGAGAAATGGGGTTTACAGACAAAGAAAACGAGGTTGATGAGGAGGATGAGGAACCGGAGGTTGTGGAGGGAATAGAAGCAGATTCTGTGGAAGATGAGCTGGAAAAGGGTAGCCCAATCGAAAAAGAGGTGGCAGAAGAGGAGGACAAAGGAGAATCAACTGATGAACAGGGAGAAGAAGACGTGGCAGATAAGGAAATGGGGAAGGAGAGTTGTGAAGAGAGTAATGAGGAGAGTTGCAGAAAGGACATTGAGGAGGGGAAAGACGAGGAAGATGAGGTTGATATAGAAGCTGAACAGCAAGTAGAGGGGGAGCAATCATCTGTTGAAGAAAAGGAAGCTGAGGTTGATTTAGAAGCTGAACAGGAAGTTGAGGCGGAACAATCTTCTGTTGAAGAAAAGGAAGATGAGGTTGATTTAGAAGCTGAACAGGAAGTTGAGGGGGAACAATCATCTGATGGAGGAAAGGAAGATGAGGTTGATTTAGAAGCTGAACAGGAAGTTGAGGGGGAACAATCATCTGATGGAGAAAAGGAAGATGAGGTTGATTTAGAAGCTAAACAGCAAGTTGAGGGGGACAAATCATCTGATGAAGAAAAGGAAGATGAGGATGAAGAGGATGAATTGGATTTAGGTGTGAGAGCGGAGGAGACTGATTTAAATGATGAAAAGGATGAACAAACTGTCAAACTGCTTATTGCTCATGCAGATATCTCTAGCTGTGAAGAAGACAATAACGATAATAGCGACAATGAGAAAGCAAATAAGAAAACTGAAGAGGCAACCGATGAGGCTGGATCATTAAAATCATGTTTTAATGAAAGTCAGTTTGAAGATGAAAAGGATAACGCGTCCGATACTGCCCATGATCTAAGATCAGAGGACGGAGGGAATGAGGAAGATGAGGAAAACAGAAGCCAGATACCCACACCAGTGGAAATATCACAAGAGTTAATAGACTTTGTTAACTCCGCCCTTCAATCTTCTTCACTTAAATTCACGTATGATATTCTGGGTAACGTTCGGATAGAACCTGATCAAGCTAAGGTCATACACACGCAACAAATGCTAATTACAAAGGGCAGAGAGGACATTCTGTATCGCCTGAAGCAACTCCCAAGCCCCAACACATCTGACTTATCTGATTACAGGCCAGAGACCTCAGTGAGTGGAGGATATAACACTCAGGAATCCATGGATATCATCACAGAGAGTGGGGATGAGCTTGAAAACATGTCTCTTGAAAATGGGGATCCAGCACCTGGATCTGAAATGTCTGATCAGACTTCTCAGCTCACTGACTCAAATCCATCCCTTAAAAGTAACTCAGGACCAAAGTTAAAAACGTTTTCTTCCTCTCACTCTGGGACTAAGGCATCAAAAGAGGACCTTTCTTATTCCAGTGCTGCCGGTTCGTTGAAGGCAGACCCAGAGGTGGCATCACAGGTGGTAGAACTGAATTCAAATGGTGGCATTTTGATAGATAAAGGTAGATGGCTCCTTAAGGAAAACCACTTAATCCGCAAATCCCCCCCAGCCCTGATGGGTATGTACGACGATGCAGATAGTTCCCTGGATATGTCTCCAGATAACACCAGTGAAGATTCTCATCAACATGCCTTGACCCACCAACACCCCCTTGCAGTCCTTTCCTCCTCAGATCTTGAAGAGATGGCTAAGCCTCACGGACCTAAATGCACCTATTACAACATGCCACACGGAAGTGACTCAGATCCCTTTCTGGATGACCTCAGCTTAAAAAGTTCAAAGCGGAAAGCAAGTAACGGCAAAGGAAAAGGCCTCAAGGTCTCGCCCACTGTTGACACTTCCAAAACGTGGCTTAAGAAGAACGGCAGTCTCTCTTCATTCGCGTCAGTGGAATTCAAGATGCAAGACAGCAGGGTGCATCCAGAGGGGGATCGAGCAGCTGTCGCACCGGCTACAACCCCCCCTGGTGGAGCAGGGCATGTACTGCTAGCACAGGACTCGGTTGACGAGTTCCGTCGGAGGTGTGGCCAGTACTGTCCCATCTTATGAATGTATAATCCTGACATGTGACTTGTTCAAGGCTTTGACTGACACGGATGTTTGTATTCTGACCTGAATGTTGAATGTTGTGAAGAGAATCACAGAGTGAAGAAAAGCCTGAAATTTGGTATTTTATTGTACTGTATTTTGCATCTCCATCAGGTTTGGTGGTTGCAATGACTTGTGCCTTTTTATTAAAAGCAGTCATGTAGACTCAAAGGTGTAAGTATAGCATTATTAATGTGGTCTTTTTGATATTCAAAGGTACATCACAAGGTAAATGGTATAATATCAATACCAATTAACTATCTGGATGGATCTGTTCATCTCTTACAATGGTAAATGCTGCTTGCATTGTTTCCATCGTCTATTATTAAGGCTATACTTTTGAAAAATCATATTTTAGTGCAATTGTAAAAATATGAACTGTTTATATGTATTACTTGAAATATAAATATAAATATAATATATATTTGTGAAATAAAGCCTCCTTGTTATTACACCAATTTATCATTACATGTAAATGTGGTACATTGTTAAACATACTAATGCCTAAACTATGTTTTTAGTAAGTTGGGAATATGATTTCATTAGTTAGTTTACGATGAAGATATTTGATTTAAATTGTAAACAACCATAAACTAACCAAACTAGCTTGATTGATACAAACATGTATTAATGTTAACATGATAAAATATGTTTCAATAAATCTGTAGAATGTCTATGGGCTTGTTTTCACTGACCTCTTTTAACATGTTAAGCTAAATGCTAAAGCTCTTTGAGTATTTGGGCAATGCAGAGGGGAGAGTGTCATCTGTTGCTGTCAGTCACACTTGGATACACCACAGGGACCCATATGCCTGTGACACCTGAGGTGACAACGGCAGATTGGGCTGCCATGTCAGGATACTGTGGAGAAGAACTCAAAACTCTGGTTATATTTCATTCTCAAACAGATATATCGATCAGTCATGACATTGACCAAACTGAAATCGAAATGGAAATATAATTTGGAGAATCTGCAGATAAGAAGGATTAACGTTTATGAGTCATTTTGACCCTCAAACACTTATTGTGGTCCACAGGGAACACCCCAAAGCTCTCTGTGTCTGGTTTAAACTCTGCTCAACATTGTTAGGGCCTGTTGCCAAGGCGATAAGCCATGCGGGTCAGTGATTCACAATCATGGGGAATGAAAACAAAGGAGGCATTTTTACTGGCCAATGCCCGTGATGTTATGTGATGATCTGCCTAAAAGCACAACTTACAAATATAATAATATAATAAAAATATAATATTAAGTTATTTCATACTTTAAAATTTTCAGTTGTCCCTGCAATCAGTTTTAAAATTGGCAACACGGGAGACAAGTAAGAAAGAAGTAATTGATTTGGCCTGAATACTCACAATGGCTGCTGTGTACTGCGTATAGTTTCCCATACTGGTGTCTGCTGTCTGTCCCTTGAAGCCTAGGGCAGGAATGAGGATCTTTATTTTGGGTCAATTAACATTGGCGTGAAGTGGGCTGCCTAGCAACATAACTTTGAGCAGCCAGTGAGGTTAGAGACTCCTGTGTCCTCAAGTGCCTCCACTAACTCTTCCAGTGCCCTTTGTGTTTCAAAATCCCATGGCCAGAAAAGTTAAGCTATTAAAGGGTAAGTATAAGTAAGGCCCAAAATCACTTCTTCCAGTTGAAAATTGTTTCAATTGATTGTGTTGGTGAACATATATTTATCTGTTTTTGACAAAATTATATTAAGTTGTTAACTGGGGGACGTCCTTTGCATATTGGGTCTGCCTTTTCCAGCCAAAAATGATTTTGTGAGTGGTATCTTTCTTTTGGCTGGGTACCCATGTTTTTCTAAATCCTTTGCAACTATTTCCCCCACATTTCTTTTATCGCCTGGGTGGAAGTTCTCTAGATTAAAGTGGGCTTTACTTACCCTCTTCATTAGATATTATCTCATGATCAAAACCTTGTGACAAAGCATTCCAAATCACTTTAAAAAATAATAGAATCCAGCTTAACAAATGTATATCTTTTTAGCTTCTATCTTTTAGTTCAGCTGTTTAATTCAGCTTTTTAGTTCTGCTCATCAGTTGAGTTCTAAAAGTACCTCAAAGGTCTTTAGCATTTGACACCTTCACACATTCAGCCAGGTCCCTTATCGGGTCTCTTCAATGGTTTGAGATACACACTGTTATAGTTTCCACTGGTTTCAATGTAACAGAGACCGATTAACAGGCTGTATTAAGCTCAGGAGGGGATAGGTGCCTGTTGGGGCAGAGAAAATACTAGAAGCAAGACAACACAACACAGCTGAAACAATATTTTATTTTGAATTGAATCTATTAACAATATCATTATTTTCAACAAAACATCTAATATTGATCATTTGCAAGCCATTTATAAGTATTTGTTGTGTATGCATTTTTCTCAACTGTTACTATACAGGGAGACCGCAGACATTGAGTTGAACCCAGGACCTTTCAGTTGGCTGGGATTGGAGCCATGGAGCATTGTAACCTAATACATTGAATACTCTTGTTTATCAGATACATTGACACACTACAGCACATCTCATTCCTAATGCTTAAGAAAACAAAGAGCCCATTCAAGCCCATTCAATGCAGAGTTGTTATTACCATGGAAATAAGGCTGAGGACAGCATTGGCTTGGCAGACTGTAGACCCTCTCCAGCAACACTGCAGCAGAAACGTGGGAGCTCTGCAGTACCTTAATGCGGTGGACAGGGAGAGAGACATAGTGAGAGGGAGAGAGAGAGAGAGAGAGAGAGAGAGAGAGAGAGAGAGAGAGAGAGAGAGAGAGAGAGAGAGAGAGAGAGAGAGGGAGAGAGAGAGAGAGATGTTTAAATGAGGAATGGCAATGGAGATGAGTTAAGAGAAAATGAAGAAATAGCATTGAATGAAACAAACAGACAATGGATCCTGCTAATTAATTATCCATATCTTAAATAAAATGTTCTGCTATCTTCTTTTTAATACAAGGGAGAATAAGCGACCCCCTTGTTTTTGCTGTATACCATGCTGTCTGTGGGTCACAAGACTGGCACCACGGAATGACTGGGGGAAATACAAACCCCTACGCCAAGGAACCACACCCTGCCTCTACCCCAGTGTGTCTGTTCTGTTCTGCATTTTCCTCATCCAAGGCCACAGATTGTTTTATTTATGCTATTTGCTTACTGGGCTATTGTGCTTTATTTGAATAATATGTGATTGAAATTGTATTTTTATGTTAGCTTTTATATTTATCTGGAGGTACAATAACAAAAGGTGGGGGCTTAAATGGCATAGCTAGCTAGTTTGTCATATAGTTAATCTATTTTATGTTAAGGAAAATCTAACACACACACGCACACACATGCTCACACACACACACACACACACAGAAATAAAAGTGCAAAGCAAGTTCAGTGAAACCACTGAATACACTTTAGGAGGCAGGATGTTTCATTCTGCATTACTGGGGCGTTGGTCTGCTATTTTTTTTAACAGGATCCTCAGGCTGTCACTCAAACCCCCGTAATTTGCACTCGGAGAGTCCAAATGACTAATCACCTTTTACGCGTACGTGGTCAGGGGCGCGCTCCGCGGGCACTACTGTGGCTTGGCTATAGAAGGCGCAAAGAAGGACGGCATCAATCTGCTTTCAAACAGCGACTGCTCCAGACCGACGAGATGTCTTACAAAACAGCTCCCCACTCTTCTTACCAAAAGATGTTTGGTGGAGAGAGACCCATGTCTAGGTCGACCTACTCCAGCCGCCAATCCTTCGCTCCGGTGCGCTCCACGCGCGTATCCTTCGGTCTCTCTTCCAGCCCGGGCATCTATGCATCCAAATCGCAAAGGGTCCGAAGCTCGGCCATGACCCACTTGGCATCCGAGACCTTGGACTTCTCTTTGTCCGACGCGATCAACACAGAGTTTAAGACGAACCGCACCAATGAAAAGGCGCAAATGCAGTCGCTGAACGACCGCTTCGCCAGTTATATCGACAAGGTGCGCTTCTTGGAGCAACAGAACAAGATCCTGCAGGCCGAGTTGGAGCAGTTGCGGGGCAAAGGCTCGTCCCGCATCGGAGACCTCTACGAGGAGGAGATGCGAGAGCTGAGGAGCCAGGTGGACCAGCTGACCAACGAGAAAGCCCGCGTGGAGGTTCACCGAGACAACCTCGTAGACGACATCGAGAGACTCAGAGAGAAGTAGGTTGCAGTTTTGAAAGGCGAATTGTTTGGATTATTTGATCAGCATGTTTAGACATAATAATCATATGTTGTCAGATATGCACTGGTATTTATATTTGTTCAATTAACAACATGTCTGCTTCCCCAAGGGTCCTTTTCGATAAAAAAAGGTTTTTAAATGTGTAATTATTTAAACTTTTTGTAATTGCAGGCTCCTGGAGGAGATGGCCCAGCGAGAGGAAGCTGAGGCCAACATGCAGAGCTTCAGACAGGTGCAGTATGAGGCTACACATACATTGTACTCACTGTACCTTGGGCCACCATGATGCTTAACTGATGCAAGGATTACAATAGGTCTGTGCAGTGGCGGTTCTAGGCACATTTTACTAGGGGGGGCAAGGAGGGGCCAGTGTTTAACCAGAGGGGTACAAAAAAAAAGGCAAAAAATGTTATTTAAAGATTATAACTTTATTTCACTTTAAAACCATCAAAACATTTTGTACAAGAGTTTATAATTCCCCCGTCTGTAGTTTTCTTTCAAACTATCTTAAATTGATGGTACATAGGCTATGCCCTAAATCATCAAAATCATATCAACATTTGTTTTGTACAAGCGTGCAAGTGAGGTAGGGGCATAAGAAATGAAAAATAAAAAATACAGTACAGGGTAAAACATACAGTGTGTCAAAAATCTCAAGGGTACAACAAAGTGCAAAACAATGTGCAATTTCCTATTTATTTATTTTATTTTATATTTAAACTGTGTTCCCAAGAGGCTGTGCTTACAGGAAGGGTTACAGCAATCTTGCGCAGCCTAAAGAGTGCAAAGAAAACTTCCCTGTTCTACTGTTCTTTCCTCATTTCATGATAGCTGCTATTAGAAGAAAAAAATGTAGGGGCATGCATTAGATTTCATTGCATAACCATCCCTCCCTACTTAACATGGGCAGATAGCCTTCTACTCTTTACTCAAATATATTTGTTATCCCAATGCAGCAGCCAAAACGGATGAAAATACGTGGTTAACATCACAATATTGTGTAACCTACACCTAGCAAGGATACTGACATTTGGATACTCACTTCTGCTTCGATGAGTTTGCTTAGATATGATTACGTTTTTAAATATTTCAAGACCAGACATTTACAAACTTAATTTCATCATCAGTGTGAGGAACGGTTATGTGCAAAAACAGCAACAACAGAAGTAATTTACGAAATGAAGTTGTGAGCTTCTTTGATGTGCAATAACAACAAGTCACTTAGGAAATTAAGTCATTAGCGTCGACTCTTGCAACAGGAGAAATCGTGGCTCCTTTCTCCAAGAGTAGTCGCTGAGCTCTAACTTTCCGAGCAGCAGCAGCACGGTGTTTGGGTGAGCCGCGCTAAGTTACACGTGTAGAACGTTCCGTCAAATTAGTTCCGTAAAATCAGTAAAATCATAATTATTTTATTTGTTACGCACGGGGGGGCCACAGGGGGGGCCAGGGACATGTCTACAGGGGGCCCCATAGGCCCCTGTGTAGAACAGCCATTGGGTCTGTGGTCCTTCCATTGTCACATCCAAAGGAAAACTAAGGAAAATGCAATTCAAACTCACTAGTTAATCAGGAAAGTGATTAACTAGTGAGTTTGAATTGCATGAAGAGGGCATTTTGCCACAACTTGTCCAGTCATTCCAAAACTATACTCTCAGCTGCTACAGAAATACAACCTTGTTACAGATTTTTTCCCAAATAAAGGTTATCAAAGCATCAAAAGAAACGGCAATTTTTGCCATTAAGTGATCTTTTTGAACCTAGAAACCCAACATATCCCCCCCCCCCGCCCCCCCCCCCACACATCTAATCCTCAGAGGTGAGCTAAGAGGATGGGAATGCAATGCAGCACTGATTGCACAACATCAGACTAACTCTAATCCAACACTGGCACCAGACCTGGTACACAAGGCCTGCAATGAGGGGAGATGATCTCTTTTGGTGCGACTGACTGAGCATGGACACACACAAGGATCTGTGGAAACTAGCCACCATTAGGTGCAGACCCGGGCCACCATGTGACGTCTGTCTGGTTCTGGTCCAGGAGGCACTCAGTAGCACTTTTAGAACGTGAACAAATGTGGGCACGAGTCCACGGTTGTCCCCTCCCATTGGCATCATTCACTTTTCATCTAATTAAAATGTATGTTATACTTTGGACATCAGACTAGTCAACCTGGTAAAAGTGGCTCAATAGACGTTAGGTCAGGTCCTACTAAAGACAAACGATGTGCCCAGGCAAATTGTTATGTTGTTCTGCAGGTTCTTCTGGTCAATTAGTTTGTCTGATCATTTTTAGTGTATTGAAGCCTCTGGACTCACGGAAACATAAACATATTGCTCACACACAGAATGAAAACAGAGAAACCATTTGATACAATTACATCTCGACTTGGTAACTACACTCTGTTAAAAGTGTGTGCGCTGCGATCAATAGATCATGCAGAACCAATCGACCTTGGGTCTCAGTTGTCAAGGGCAACAGTGCTGCCCAGGGATCAGTAGGACAGGGCCTGCACTGAAGCGTAGGAGTCAGGTCTTAATGCAGGCCGCCCCCGGGGCATCTGGGTGGAGACTCTGCTGAATAGCAGACTTTGTCTTTGGCAAGCAGGGTGGTAAACTGCTTCATTTGCTGATACCACACTCTAACCGACAGGCAAACCCCTGACAAAGCACTCTGTTTTTGCTGTCAGTTTGTGTGTCTGTGGTTGCGTGTGTGTCCATGTCTGTTTGCGGGAGTGTGTGTGTATGTGTGTGTGTGTGTGTTTGACAGCAGAAGACAGAGACAGAAAGTTAAAAGAGATTTCACTCATAATTTGCCCATGGCAGCATTTTGCTGATCAGATCCAGAGATGTGTGCCCGGAATTTATGCCTACAGTCTGGGATCACTGATTATAGCCCCAAAAGTCCCTACGATGTCTAAAGTAGATAGAAACCACGAGAAGACACTAAGGACACACAGTCCTCCAAAGTAGCATTATCTGCAATGGCACGTCATGTGACTGAGGTCACTTTATATTGAATGTGTTTGGATCCTCTGTTTGAGTGTGTGTGTGTGTGTGTGTGTGTGTGTGTGTGTGTGTGTGTGTGTGTGTGTGTGTGTGTGTGTGTGTGTGTGTGTGTGATTGTGTGATCCCTGAGCATGTATATGTTTGTCGTTGTGTTTCAATATGCGTGTGCATGCGTTTGCGCCTCTCTGTTCATGCATGTATGGCGCATGTGTGTGTTGATAAAGGCACCACTGCAGATACCGTCCACACACATCACCCACACAACACCGCCAACTGGATCTGTCTTGACTACAGGATGTGGACAACGCCGCCCTGGCTCGGCTGGACCTGCAGCGCAAGGTCAACTCCCTCCAGGACGAAATCAACTTCCTCAAGAAACTGCATGATGAGGTTAGCACAAAGCAAAACAGCTGGGAAAACCTTATATTATAACACATGTTGTCCCTTCAGTTGGATATTTACCAAAGAAATCCTCTATGCATCAAATCAGGGGCAGCCATCACATGTTAGTGACCCTCTGCCACTTTGCATTCAGACAGTGGCATGAAACACCCACGTTTTACAACGCACACCCTATCATCATAGTCTCCCCTCGTATGCCTTTGTGTGCTACCGTGTGGCAGGAGATGGTGGAGATGCATGTCCAGGTGCAGGAGCAACACCTCCAGGTGGACATGACGGAGGGGGCTAAGCCTGACCTGACGGCGGCTCTGAGGGACGTCCGCATGCAGTACGAGAACCTGGCCAGCAAAAACCTCCAGGAGTCGGAGGACTGGTACAAATCGAAGGTGAGGAGGGGGGGAGAGCTGAAGTGAGGTGTAGTTGGTTCATTCAATTCAATTTACATAGTTACATTGTAAATGTAAAGTAAAAAGTACAATCTATCAATTGTAAAAACAAATTGTGCTTTATTATTATTTTGTAGTAGGGCTTCATAAAATAAACACAATTTTGAATCCCTAAAAACATTTAGTTTTGATTTTCAAGTTTATGAATGCAATAGTGCAAATACATTTTGCACCAACTGATCTAAAACTTGAGGTCCATGTCTTCTAACTGTACTGCTTCATCCAGTTTACCGACCTCAGCGAGTCTGCCGCGCGTAACAGCGAAGCTCTGAAAATGGCCAAGCAGGAGGCCAATGACTACCGACGCCAGATGCAGACCATCACCTGCGAGGTTGATGCCCTCAAGGGAACTGTGAGTAGTCAACACACACGTATCAAAAAACAACAGTCAAATCCGTAGCTTCTTGCAAAAATGTACCCCCTCCATACCAACCGTGCATAAGTCAGACAAAATAAATGGATTCCCTATTTGTGAAAATAAGCAATAAAGGTGAGTTCATTCGAAAAAGCCGTCAGCTGATTCGTCTCATTGGAGGATCATTAAGTCGTTTGCATAACGGCTCATTGAGGACCATTGTGCTGCGTTCTGGCCGCCATCCCAGAATGAATCCTTGGAGCGTCAGATGAGGGAGACGGAGGAGAACTTCTCCATGGAGACGACCGGTTACCAGGACACTATTGCCCGTTTGGAGGACGACATTCATAACATGAAGGACGAAATGGCCCGCCACCTCCGTGAGTATCAGGACCTCCTCAATGTCAAGATGGCCCTGGACATCGAGATCGCCACCTACAGGAAGCTGCTGGAAGGGGAGGAGAGCAGGTAAAGCACTGACAACCTTCAAGGTTTTATTGGGCGTTGTAAATATCTGCTTCGTACAGTGCTACTCAATCCTGTGAATTTAATTACTTGTCTTGTACTCTAAACAGGATTTCCGCTCCGATGGCTAATTTCTCATCTATGAATCTGAGAGGTAGAAACGGTTAAAAAAACATTAATTTATGTCATTTCTTTCATGTTGTCATCTGAAAAAAATATGTATTGTGTTCTTTCCCTCATGACCGTAGAAACCATGATTGAGTCCAGACCTCACGTAGAAAGCACAACATCCAAGAAAGTCCTCATCAAGACAATTGAGACCAGGGATGGACAGGTATTCAACTTGAAGTGATTTTAAATTGACGGGACGGTAATGGTCACATGTGTGTGTGTGTGTGCGTGTGTATGAGGGTGTTTGTGTCCCTGTGTATGTGGTGTGTTGATTTTTATATATAAAGGAACAACTATCTCTTCCTCTTTCTCTTTATCTAGGTGGTCAACGAGTCCACACAGAACCATGACGATTATGATTAAAGTCCTTGGCTGTTATGCTGTGAACGACCCAAGCTTACGGTCAAACAAGAGACCAACCACTCAGCAAAAAGATAACTGCTGCTTAAAGTGCCTTTATGTGTACAAGATTTGAACCTGTCAGTTGAATGGATCATGCTTCTCTAAGTGCTGAACCTATTTCCTTGTCACATTGATTTCCAAAAAACAAGTTTGAACAATAGTAATGCTTATTCAAGTCATGACCTTGGTAACCCAATACTGTCACAAACACGATTGAAATCTGTAATAAAAATCAGGTATTAAGCAACAATAAAATATTAAGACCCCTTTTCTGTGCACAAAGTTGGGATTATGGATATCCACGATCTTCAGGAAATGAATATATTTGTGTGCGATTCAGGATAAATTACCGATGATAACAACAAATAGGGTTTACAATGATCTGTAATCAGAATACCAGATCCTATTTCCCAAGGTTTGTGTTTTTTTTCAACAAGATGAAATTGGCCAATGATTAATCTTAAATGCTTTCACCTGTTTTTACCCAGGTATTGCACTATTGAAATAGGGCTAAGTATGTTATGTAAGGCTTTAAGTTTGGGCAAAAAAGGATAACCTTCTTAACCTATAAGATAAGCAACGTAAACTGACATTTCAAATAAAAAGCATTAGATTGTGTTTCACTGACACCTGCTGGCGTCTTATGCACATGGGTTGGAACCAAACTGCTTTGTCAATGAAGCCGGAATTATACTTTGATGTTTTAAATGTCGTGTAAACGCAGGAGCTTCATTCAGCAGACCAAACACAACAACGGCGGAGAAGACCACATGTTTATAGATAATGACGAAGTCGAACTACATGTTCCCTTCCGTTTTAATTATTCGGGACACCTGGGGCTATCTATTTTTAGGGCCGATTTGTTTACTTCATTTGGAATAATTTTCTGTCTTTGCGGGCCTGACCCACGAGATTTATTTGCCAAGAGAACAACTTTCTCCGTGACGTCCCTTACTAGGTACTGGGTTTCCGAGGAGAGGACTGAGCAGACAGACTGAGACAGGACACGTTATACTCTGTTTATCTCTGTCTCTAAAGCCTCCGCTTATGACATATTGATATTCTCTTGGAATGAAGTTGTTAGAAAGCTAGATCTTGGAAGGTTTACTAGGGACAGCGAGAAACTTTTGCATAGCTAAATCGTATCATTGGTTAAGGTAAGCGAATTGGCATTCCCTAGTAGGCTTCTGCGTTTCGGATGACAATGATAGACAAGCTAAAACACATCACTTCTTCAAGCGGCTCAGAGTAAGGTGTCACCCTTTTGGTGATGGGCTCGGTGACCTCTGCCTTCACCAGAACACGCAACGCGTTAGTGAAGGTGGGCTCGGAACCGGACCACGATGACACCGCCGCCGCCGCGCGAGCCTGCACCGCGCCAGACTCTGATCGGGTCAAGAAGAGAAGCGCGCGCTCGAACGTGACCTCGAGCCAGGCGGGACGACAGAGCACGCGGCAGTCGCTGTCCGAGGTGATCGCACCGCCGGACGGTGATGGACCCAAACCCCCTTCCAAGTCGTCTCATGGTGAGTTGCATGAGTTACACCCATGTGGATCTCAAATGGCTGTTCGTTGAACAAGCTGATATTATTGTTTGTATCTGCCCCTTTGGCAAAATTAAATCACTTATTGTCACTTGTTATGAGTGTTAACAGTGTTTTGGATGTATTATTCCTTAATATGCCTAAATTAGAAAATACAACAAGATTGCCTACCAAACAAGTTTAAATCTCGGTTCACCTGGTTTCCCTCTGAACACGTGGGGCGTTTCAGAATTAGCTAGCTACACACCTTTACACACTAATAAAAAGCCGCTCCAGAGGTCACCTTTCTCGAAATTAGAATCGTATTCGGGGGGGATTAATAGTAGCCTACCCTTCGCGTCTCATGCTTTATTTATTTTTTTAAATGTATTTTATTCCTGTTGGAATATTAGAGTTAATCCCTGCTTCTGTTTGGTGTCGCCAACGCGTGAAACGAGTCGTCCGAACCGTCGACTCGCTTCAGCGCCACCGGCCACCAAACTCTCGGCTTCTGGTCTCCAAGGAAAAAACATTTCCTGTCCCCGATAGGCCTCTCAAAATAGGACTTGTGTCGTTTCCATGGTCACTAATACAGAGAGGGCTGCTGTTTATTTCCTCCCTGCTCCCTGGCGAATAGTACCTGAGGTGAGGAGTCTCCTCCTCGAGTCTCACCTGAAACCTCTCCTGATTTATCTCCGGGGGGATCCCGATTCAGCCTAGTCCGTTCACTCGTCAGGCATTTTCCTCTAATTTAAGAAAGGGCTAAGGTAAGAAGAGGTTATACATAACAGTTAACGCACATGTAAACCACCGTGACATAGATTAAAACCCTTCAATCTGAAACATAGGCTAGATGCACCTATATTTAGCATCTTATCCTAGCCTATGTTTGAGCTACTACTACTGGGGGACATGATCCCTGGCCATGATGATTGTGGTTCTTGACTTTGTAATACTCAGGCATAAATACATAAAACTGAAGGAATACCATTCTATAATGGCCATCGTGTTGAAGGACTGTTATTATCATGGCTTTGATTACATTGCAAGCACATCAACAAGGCCATATATAGATGGTATCCTGCAGTGCATGTCTTACTGCTGCCATAGTAAACCTCACGTGTCGGCAGTCCTCTTGAAATGCGAAACGCCTCTGCTTGCAATGTGATTGCACAGTTCACATGGACAAATAATGTGTAGGATAGCTCTTGAATCACACAAAATAATATAAATATATATATATATTCTCTCTATATATATGCTCTATTTATATCTCTTTGTATATACGTATATTCTATGTATATTTATGATCTATATATATCCTTTAGCTTTAATATAGAACGTGGTAGATATGAATTTTGATATTTTGATTAGATTTTCCCATAATCCATTCCTTGATAAATTTGTACAGGCTGTAAACCTGTTTTTAAATGAACTTTAAAAGGATAGTATGGGTTCATTTTTTCGGACTCAGTTCAAATATTTGCTTGTAGTTTATTTTCCCTGTGATCCTCTGAGGAGAAGCTTCTCTGACCGTGGTGTGAAAGGGAGGCCGGTCCAATCAAAGGCACTCTGCTCATCTAGCCTGCGGGTAACCCAATGATGAGGCCACCCATTTGTCTTTTTCATGTGCAAACTTAGGTCGGTTACCAAGGATTCAACCAAGAAACCCGGCCTGTGTGCCAAACGAACCGTGCTTCCACGTTATATTTGTCAGGATCTTCTTTGATCATTTGGTGTCTTGTTTTGTCAAGCCTGTTATACCCGGGCTAGCGATGCAGCATTAGCCTTAAAGGATTCTCTAATGAGCATTTAGCAGGGGAAATAGCTGGCTCCCTGTATGTCTTAATTACACGGGGGTGTCACTGTGGCAACAGTGAAACACACAGTTCACTTTGTGCTCACACGCTTCCATCGCCTCGCGGCGGAGTCTAGGGGAGCCCTGTTAATGAGCTTGTTTTTGTCTTTGATTGCATCGATGTTGTCTTAATAGTGATGTGCTCCTGAGTTTAATGACACAATCATAATTTCCCAACACTGTTCTTTTGGGAGGCGGCATACCGTCCACAGAGGTCTGACTCTGTTGCCACCAATGTACCCATGATGTCATCATTATGATGGTTGGGGGACTTCAGTGGAGTGATTTAGCGCCATGCCACGATGCTAACATGCGTGCATGACATTCAATCATTCCTAACACAAATAGAATGCTAAGCACAATTATGTTAATATCCTCTCATAGAAATTCTAATCCACATATTTATGTGTGATCTGCTAAATCCCCCCTCCCGCCCGAAAAAATAAAATACTAATAATTCATACACATTTTTGCACACACTGTTATAGCAGAAACAAGAGTGGCTATATCTGTGCACACACACACACACACACACACACACACACACACACACACACACACACACACACACACACACACACACACACACACACCGTGCCCTTCCATCTTTGGTGTATATAAATGTGTGTAAGTAATAACATGTGCAGGCGTTTGATGCTCAGATCAAAGGTTGAGAGACAGTTTACTCTCAATGGAAATTGTAGGGAACAGGTGTGGATTTCTGTGCCAACAATACGTTTGAGTGCAGACAAAGCATCAGATGATCACAGGACATTTCAGCGCAGTGTGTATATTTTAGTTACATAACAATACTTCACTATTTAAATGTTGCCCAGAAATTCCGTCGTAGTACATGTCTGAAAGCAAATTACATTCACCAATCAGTATATGTAAGTATTTGGGATTTCTATTTTCAAGCAATATTATAATTGTCAGGTTTGCTGCTTTCATTTCAGAATGTGGTTTAAATGTTTGCGCGTGGTCACTCCGTCTTCAGAAAGCACGCTCACTAAACCTTATTGAACCGCAGGGTGGATGATCAACAGGAACTTGATCGTAAAAGCTGAAGTCACACCAACACTAATACCTTCGGTTTCAGAACGCATCAGCGGGAAGGCGAAGAAGACAATCGCTGCTTTAAAATAACACAGAGGACCACAGCGTGAAAATCGTAAAGATTGCTGCGCTCTTAATGAGCGCCGAGTTCCGTATTAACTCCTTCCCGTCCGACGCGTAACGTGTGCACTGTTCACACACCGCACTTCAAAGGTCTCCCTGTTGCCTAGTTACGGTGACGTCTATGCTCTGTAATGACCCTTGAAGGAAATGGATATTTGGAAAGGAATGCGCAGATGTTTGGGCGACACAAGATGCATATTTCCCAGGCAGCTGGTATGCTTCACTGGGGGGCATGTCCCATGTCCCCCCTCCCATGGAACAACGCCCACTGCTCAGCTGGCTAGCAGCAGCCTTCCAAGCGCTAGCCGGCTGCTGATGCACAAGCAGTAACCCCAGCATAGACAACTGCTCCCCCTTACACAGTACCATAGACGCTATAAAAACGATGCAGAGTGTCAATGATTTCACATCAATTCGATTCTACTTTGTTGTCTAATCCGATGAAGAGCGGTCGCAGTGGGACAGTGTGAAGAAAAGTCAGATGCTTATTGGCCAATGAAAAAATAGAACACAAAGAATAGCTGTACAAATGTAAAATTAGCGAGAGTCACGACTCGCGATTGAGGCTGTAAAAATGTAATCTTGCTGAGGTGCGGTGGTGTTACAATCAGCACAGTTACATGTCGTCCATGGAATATTATATTAAAAGCAATCAGAAAGAAGAATACAGGCGTACTTTGGTCTACTGCACCTGTGATACGACACTAAAGTCCCTAATTAATGAGATTTTTATTTTATCTACAAAAAAAAATTAAATAATGAAACGGGCTGATAGGCTCTGACTCACAGTTGTCTTAACACAAGTTGAGAGGAGCTTGTATGTGTTTGTTAGTTATTATTGTTAACATATTATTGTTTACATAACAGTCATAACCCTTTAAATCGTTTTTTATATTCAATTAAAATCATGAAATTCTGAGACCATTCAATAGAAATTCTTAGGAGATCATGGTGGGAAATGCAGATCTCAATAGGGAAACAGCCCCATATGTCAAGTACGGAAAGAGGCGTGTGCCAAAAGGGCTCAGGGAAGAGGGGGCGAGGAGGGGAGAAAACCAGGTGCCAGCCGGCCCAGTGATGGATCTGGAGAGGGGTAGGGAGACAAGACAGAGCGGTGCTCCTGGAAAAACTCTGAAATGAACAGCTGAGACAAATGAGCCATTATCAAGCCATGAATAAGTCACAAACTCATCTCTGGTATCCGGGAGGTTGGAGAGTAATCACGGCATATTCGCCAAATGATTAGTTTGGAAATCTTTGCAGGATTTATGCTCCCCCTGTGTTTTTTTCGACTCTTGCTCTATTTTTCCAAATCTTTAGTGGTAATGTCTGTATTGTAATTTTTGTATGGTTATGTTGACTCAAAATGCATAGTTTTTCTTTATTTTTTGATATATTAATGGTGCCGTCCTACAGAGGGCGCTAGTGCATTTGCCTGTAGTCACTGTGGTCCACTATTTACGTTCTGTTCTGTCACATTTCTTTAAATAACGGTGGACACCCATGACCTGTAGAACCTGATCAAATTGCAAAAAAAAGTACTATTGTATCGCAATATTTAGTGAAGGCAGGGCGTTATTGCAATTAGTGGTAAAACCAATTCAAGGGCCTGAAGGGAGACGGCAAGAATCAGTGTTGAAAATATCGAGTGGGCTTGTATAATCTGAGAATATATCAAGGGTTAGTAATTGTAATTAGCCAATTCACACCATGCCGTTGGTCGCGTTACAATAATGGAGGCTAAAAGTGAAAGCAGGTCTGATCCTTATGTGGTTGATAATGAATTGCCACTTGAAATGTCTGGAGCTCATCGCAATAAGGGACAGGGCGTGAGGCTTCAGCCCACAGAGTCACAAGTTCACTGGGGCATCCTCCGCCTCTCAGAGTGCATTATAATGAGAGGTGAAAAATACCAAGTCACACTACCCTGATGGAGGAAAAGAGACTATACACGTGTTGTCAAAGAAGCAATTAGATCTTAGGTAGATTTAGGTATGCTTTGCAGGATCAAACTCACATTGTAAACCAAAAGCTAAATTGCCCTGGTGATGGAAGCAAAATGTATACAAGAACCCCCGCACACACAACCTTATAACCTCAAAAGAAACCCTCCATCAATATTTGTTTATTCTTTCCTTTTTGTAGCCACATCAGAATCAGTATCAGGAAAGAGTAACTTCCTGAATAATCGATAAATGCATTGTGGCAGAGAGAGAGAGAAAGAGAGGGACAGGGAGAGAGGGAGGGAGAGGGAGTTTAAGAGGGAGACCACTGGCTTTGAAATAGAGGGAGAAGCATGAGAGAGAGCTACAAAGAGCAATTACCTCAGACATGGTGGGATGGGTTTGTGTGTGTGGGGGTGAGACTAGTGTGAGTGGGAGAGAGCGAGAGAGAGAGACAGAGAGAGAGAGAGAGAGAGAGAGAGAGAGAGCGCGAGAGAGAGAGAAAGAGACAGAGAGTTTCCAAGCTCATCTTTGAATTGCACTGTCAACAAACAATAAAATGTTAATCATAAGTAAATGTCAGGTTATTAGTTTTCCGGCACGTTATCATGTTACAGTATGTGTGGAAATCATTGGCCATGGTCCTTCACACTAATCAGGTGAGGGTGAAACAGGAAATATGTCATCGCTAAATGTCAGGTGGCTCTAAAAGACAAATGTTTTTTATCTCCTTTTGACCTGCCCAATGTGTGTATGATGAAAGAAGTAGATGGAGTTGTTTATTTCAACGGGGGATTGATGCATGTAATGCATTTTTGCATTTCTACAAGATAGCTCCCAAAATAGCCTTGTTGCCCGAATCTCACCATTCTCATCTCTCTGGAAAAACAGCTCTGCAAACAGAGCATGGCTTCGAATGAGAGTAAAAAAAAAATGGTTTGAATTGTGATAGTAATTTCTTATTGGTAATAACACAAAGGAATGGTGATGTGGACTCCAAACAGAGAGACTTTTGGTAGCCCATGGCAACGGATCAGTTTCTACGCTGACCTTTTAAATTTAGCATGATCTCTCCCTTTGAGTGTCGGCGTGGTGCTCTTACTGAAGGTGTAATCCTACCTCATCATACGCAACCCTAGCTCCCATGTTGAAAGGGCCGAAAGCATTTCATACAGTATGCACCATAATTACATTTTACGTCGTAAAACATTGTGATAGAAATATATTTTTGTATGCATCCACATTTATTTTGTGTGTGTGTGTGGGATTTTTGTAGAGAGAGAGCTAAGACGTGAGGCTCGTTGCCTTGGCTGTGCCGTTCAGCAGCAGGGATGACTGTTTAAGTGTAAATGCTTGACAACGGGAGGAGTCACGTTCACTTGGAGACACATCAATACAGACACACACATTCCCACTTTTGTGTTTGCACACACACTCAAACGTCCACGAACGCACGCACGCACAAACTTTACTTTTGCATTACTTTTATTAAACCTTTATTTAACCAGGTGATTTCCATTGAAGATTTGAAGATCTCTTTTTCGAGAGACCTTGCAAAGATGGCAGGAATACAGTGTTTCAAACAACATACAATCAAACAGGACAGGTGAAAATCAGTTTTTAAGGGAAATATCAATATTTTTATCCGATTACGATTTCTTTTTGGGATATATATTATTTATTTATTTTAAAAGATGCATACAACTAACCCTGTATGAATATACAGCATCTAGCATTATCACTACTAATAGCACTTGTTCTTATTGAAGGGTTCTCTTACGATGACAGGAATGTATAGTCGGTTCACTTACCGTCAACAAAATGTACTAATTGCTTTGGATAAAATCCTCTGCTAAATGACAAAAATGTGATGTCAATAAATGTACAGAGAATTAATTTTGTAGAACTTTCTTTTGTTATCTAGTTTTTCTGAAAAATATGTTTTTACAGTCAAATTAGAACCTTTTTGATTTATCATTTATAATTATTTATAATAAATTTTTATTCTCGTAGTTAAGCGTGAGCATCCATTTTTTCCGAATTGTTCGCTCCAACACAAATAGGTCGGAGTTGACGGTGTTTCCCACTTCCGACTTCAAATCTCCGACCATTAACAAACGTAGCAGAACACTGCACATATTTGTGATTTTTTGTCACGTGATGGTTTCAAACTGGCGCATAGACTTGCATACTCGTCGATACCTTCTGATAGTGGTATTGTTATCTCTACTTTTAGTAGAGATAACAACAAACTGTCTACTTTTACTTTTTATTTCTTGCAGATAGACCACCAGCTACAGTGGACAGTGCTGTTGTAAAGTTAGAAAGCATTTGCTTTACATTGTAAGAACTATGTTGACATGCAAATACTATAATCTTCTAGCCACATAATGCTTCGGTTTTTCAGTATAGAGACGTAGACTATTTTGGAAAATGCTCTTGCTCGTCTTCCATTGAAGTGGCTGAGATTCACATAAAACAGAAGGAATCAGCGGGGAGCAGCCTTTCAGTGTGCAAAAATATAGTCTGCAAACAATAGTTTAAACTAACTTGGGGATGTGTGAATACGTTTAAGGTTACTCTTTTTAGCACAAACCTACATAAAGAACAACAATTACAAACCCTGAGTAAATCCACGTGAGCTGCAGGCTGGTTATTATCCTGTCACCGATATCAACAAAAAGGGCTATGTCTGTTTAAGTGACATGATCTATGAGATTTTTTTCCCCAGTGCTGGTATAAGAAATCGTGACAAATACCATGTTAAGAAAAGTGCTTTAAATCGTTTTTATAATAAAACAAGGCTTGTACTACATTTTTGATTGCAGCAATTACAGTTTTCCCTTAATATCGTAATATCGTAAAACTACAATCTCTTTATACCTGTGTGGGCTATTCATTAGTAATTAATAATTTAATACGGATTTATCTTGGTATTTGGGGTTATTTGGTGTGTGGGGCTTAGTGAGAGTTAGTGAGCTACAGAGCTGAAATTGTCAGGTATAGGCTTCAGCCAATCCCTATGAGGTCCCCTGAAAAATGATATCGCTGCATAGCAGCTTTGATAGTAACTGTGAAAGAACACACACACACACACACACACACACACACACACACACACACACACACACACACACACACACACACACACACATACATTGAAATATCTCACACACACACCTACATTTTCAATACTCACCCATATTGACAAAGGCGCACACACCACATCCACACACACACACACCCAGACACCCACACACCCACACACACACACCTACTGGAAGATCATATGACAATGAGAGGGGCGAGTTAATGAGAGAGAGCGGGAGAGCGATGGGGGAGTGAATGAAGATCGAGAGAGAGAGAGAGTGGGAGAAACAGTCAGTAAGAGCTAGAGAGGATGGGAGAGAGTGCTAGAGAAAGGGAGAGGGGTGGAAGGCAATCGTCAGGGGGTGGAGAAGGCATGAGAATAACACAGCGGAAAATCCTCCAGCCCTGAGCGCTGTCACACGACCGGGCTAGCCTCCTGACAGTTACCCTCCCGCGATTCACTTCAGCCGAAGTCAGAGGAATACACCGCTCCCCCTCCACGGGGAGGGTCCCCCGACTCTCTCTCTCTCTCTCTCTCCTTCTTGCTCTCACACACACACACACACACACACACACACACACACACACACACACACACACACACACACACACACACACACACACACACACACACACAATCCATCAGAAAGAAAAGAAAAAACAACAGAAACTGAAACACACACACACACACACACACACACACACATAGAAAGCGGCAACAAACAGAGTCAAAAGGGCATTGAGGATGGAAGCCGCGCAAGCGATGGAAGCCAACTCTCGGAAGCAGCGGTTCAAGAAGGGTCGTAGCGCCACGTTCAGCATCGACGGCTTCAACATCACTATCGGTGAGCGCGCTCCACGGGGGGGTGAAAAACCGGCGTCGCACCAGGCTATAAGATGGGTGGGGGGGTTTGTTGATGTGTTTGTGCGTGGCCGCGACTACAGATCTGGGAGAGCGTGTGCGCGAGTGAGAGAGAACGAGCACATGGGAGAGTGAGCGAGTCACGGAAAGACAATGTGTGTTTGTTTGTTTTGGTTACAGATCGGGAGAAGACTGAAGAGAGGAGGAAGCATGGTAGAGAGATAAGAGAGGGGAGGGGGGGCAAACAGATAAAGAGTGTATGAGTTATGGTGGAAGGAAGCGGGGTGTTATCAGGGGCATAAGGCTTGACCGGTTGGGTTTAGGCTATGGTGTTGAGTTTGGGGATGCACAGTTTCATTCATTGTGCTCTCATGCACATCTCAGCATCTCTCTCTCTGTTTCGCTCGCTGTCTCACTCTCTACCTCTCGCTCCGTGGCCGGCCACATGAGCTCGCTCCAATTCAGGTCTCTATGGGTCTTCTGTGTGTAATGGCACTACACCATGGAAACAAGCGGAGGGCTGGCTGTGTGCCTCCGACGTCACTGAGGACTTTGTTCTATTGTCTTGACAACCACACGGTGTTGATGAACTTGTCCCCTCAACTCCAGTGCAAGCCATTTGGGCTGGTGTCGGAAATCAATGTTTGAGCTGTAATATGAACCGCGGCGTGCGAGTCTGGAGCCTGTGGCATGTCGTGGTTGGGGTTGTGGTTGTATATGGCTTACTGTGTATATGCTGTATATTTTATGTTTTAGCGTGAAACGGTTTTGTCTCATTGTGAGGTAACACGAAGAAATACGTTTTATACGTTTTTGATAGTTTGATTAGGATCATTGAACGTTTGTTTGAAACTACCTACACTATGACACGCAGGGTTCTGCATATTTTGAAGATAACCCCATAAATATGCAAATGAAAGCAGAGAGAGAAAAAAAAATTGCGAACTGAGTTCTCATAACAGGTTTGGAGCACATGGAGAGATCTGGAGTTTGTGGAGTCAGTAGCCGTAGGACCACATATTGACCCAAACTTTCCGGATGAGAACCTGAAAAGGAGATTATAGGGGCGGCGACGTGGCCACAGAAACACTCACCCATAATGAGGCAGTGGTCCCTTGGCAGCTATAATTCCCCATACAACAAAAGCAACAAGAAAACATACTGTGACATTGTGTTGTGTCTCCCCGTAGTAGAGTGTCCCATTACCTCTCGCACACAACCTCTCACCCCTGAATCACCGGCACTCTGTCTGCAAGCTAGGCTGGGTTGTCATGGAAACTCACAAGTATCCACAAAAAATCCATTCCCTGGTTGGTGAACACGCCTGGCCAGTACTCATACGAAACATGCCTTCATTGGAAATTGACTATCATCTTGTCCTTCCATCATAACCAATTCCACTGCCCTGTTATTTTCTATGCTCCGGTTCAGCTTATATGGTTTTCTGCCGGGTGGTGTTGTCACGTTCATTTCCTTTAACTTAATTTTTCTGAGACATATATTTACAAAAGCATCAATAAACGTGAGTACAAAAGTTTTGTTTACATACATGCCAAGAAGAAGCAGGTAGGGCTGGTATCTTGCTCAAGGATACCTACAGGTAGACTAGACTAAACATCGGGATTGAACCCAGAACTTTCAGCTGGGAGTCGGAACACACACACATTATTGCACTGTCCGACAACAAACACACGTACCGCCCCCTGTTGAATTGTTTGCATAATTTTAACTTCATTTATTTGTTTTGAAAGGAAAGAAGTTTCTGTTTAACCTTGTTCTGTTCTCTCTCTCTCTCTCTCTCTCTCTCTCTCTCTCTCTCTCTCTCTCTTGTCTCTCTTCAGTAGCAAACGAGGATGGGGAGACCTCCAGTAAACAAGTCGCCAGCTTCACGCGTAAGTGTTTATTTAAAACTTCGAGCCAAATACCTTACACATTAAAAATCTGATTGTGATCTGAACCAGAGTTGCAACATGGCTCTGTGTGTAAAAAAAACAAAACACACAGCACAAAATGTTGTGCTGTCAACATGACGCCACAAGATGGCAGTGCAAGCATTGCTTTTTCCACGCATCTCTTGGCCAGAGCCATGCAATCCCAGGCTGGAAACAAGAGCCATCCAGATCCTCCTTCTTGGCACTCGGCAAACACTGGCCTTGCCTTAAACCTATTAGCACGCCGTTCAATCGTTGCCCGCCTCTAAGACACCTTTCCACACCTCAGGCTCCAAGTCCCAGAGCGCCCTGTGGAACGCCATCACGGCGGGGATGGGGATCAAAGGCAAGCCGCCCAAGCCCCCACTGGATGACCCCCGAAGCCCGGAGGAGATACTGGCCGACGAGTTCCCTGCAGCGGACGTCCCGGAGGCCACAGAGAAGACCGCCATCAGGTCTGCTTCACCCTGCCTCACAGGCTCTCCGTCGCTGACAGAAAACACACAGCGCATGACCACGTTAGGAGGGGGGGGGGGGGGTAGCTGAATAGTCGATACAGTGTCCTGGCTGCCCGCTGAATATAGAGATATAGAGATACAGGAGATAAAAGGTTATTTGTTTCCCTGTGAGGGTGGGAATCACACCTTGGCGTCCTTGGGGAGTGGGGGAACATACGGGGAGCCGCTCTCCTTGAGAACCACGTGGCTCTGCGTTGTCCTTCCACAGCCACTCAATATGCAGATTCTGCCGGTGACGGGCGCGGTGAGATGTGACCTTTCCCTTTTTGCGCACAGGCGATGGGACAGCGGGAGCAGGGGGACACAGTTAAGGGGATGAAACGACGACTAATACTGAACGCAACGGTTGGGATTAAGGACTGTGAGTAGGATCTGATCTGTTGTTTTGCATTAGTAAATGAATAGCTACTGTTAGCAACACGAGTGTGTCTGCACACACCCACACCCACACCCTCCCACACACACACGTCTGCATGCGTGCGCACACACGACACACATGCACCAGCGTGCAGACACACACACACACTCATGCAGGCACAAACACACACACACACACAGACAAACACAGGCACACAAACGATGTGAAGATTCTAATTGCTATGTTTGGCTCAAGACCCCAGGAGAGATGGACATGATTGATTCCACCTTGATAACAAGGACTTCAAAACACCATTACCATAATTTGATGTCACTCGAATATTGGACGTCGCTTAACGCCTCATTCCAATTAACCTCGGCAACCGAAGAGACGGTCGGAAATGCCACATTCCGGCATGAGCCAAAGTCGAGGGGTCTATAGAAGCTGATGATACACTTGTGACCACCCAACCATCTGCAATAAATAGTGGCCATCTTAGTAGTGGGATGGTAGCTATCTTTGAAACAGTGGGTGGTTCTGCAACAGTTTACAGAGAAGCCACTTTGCAGTTTTTCTTCTCATCTGTGAGCTCAGAAGGAAGTTAACTCAATTATTTTTGCAAAAATGTTTGTTTTCATTGCGGATTTAACCATTCATGTCCCAAAGCCTTTTGTTTGCTCCCGCGGTGTCGTTGGAAGCGCTGTGTGCGGTGTCACCAGTCGGGTGGAGAAAGTGATTTTCCAGTTGACATCACACAGCCAGCTTCTTTATATTCAAAATCCATTGCAGGGGTTTAAAAGGGAAATACAGCAAGGCTGCAAAACAACAAAGCACCTTTCTTTTACCTTTTTACGCAAGTTAAACAGCTCCTTTGTCCACAGAGATGATAAACCAGAGGCAGTGTACAGTGAAAATGAGATACGAGTTGGCGGCATGTGGTTTATTGTTGGGACCGCAGCCCTGTCGACCAGCCAAACTCAGACTGCTCTCCCGTTGTTCCAAAACGGGCTCAATCCAACTAGCTTCGACTTTTCTCTCAACCGAAGCTTCGCACAATTCTATTGAATCATGGTGTAATGTGTTTGAACTATTTAGAGACCACTGGTTTAATGTTTTGGAACAATTATTCTCTCCTCCTTGGCTTTAACTGAAATATTCAACATAGTCTCCTCCATCTTCCTTTCTTCTGTGTACGTACTTGCCTTCCAAGTCCCCATGCAGAGAGAGAGAGAGAGAGAGAGAGAGGGTTAGAGAGGGAGAGAGAGAGAGAGGTAAATTCTAGGTGTGTATTCAGGTCCCGGCTGGCTGATTGTGGGGCCCCGGCAGGCTCCGTGACAAATAGCGGCATCAGGGCATATGATGGTAAAAGGACCAGAGGAAATGTCGTCATCAATACCTTTTTGGAGCCTCCTTGTCTTATGTCCCCATCAGTCACAGGTGTAGGTATCAGGGTAATGATGGATAGATTTTAGGAGAAGGTGAGGAGAAGGCTTTCTGAGGACGGCTGCCGGTGATTGAAAACGTACGGTGCTACTTGTCTTGTTACTCTTCTGACGCTAGTGTGTCACACACCGTTGGGAGAAGCTCACATTGCAATGTCCGTAATGACAAAGTTGCTGGAACAAGATAACACAAAGTGAATGCACTTCTCTGCAGCCACTGTTCTCTCTTTCTCGTTCTCTTTCTCTCTATGTCTCTGTTTATATCTCACATGATCGCTTCCTTAGTCTATCTTTCTCTCTCTCTATCTCTCTCCCACGCTCTCTGTCTCTGTCTCTCTCTCTCTCTCTCTCTCTCTCTCTCTCTCTCTCTCTTGATGTCTCTCTCTCCCTTTGTAGTTCTCTGTCTCCTCTTTTTCTGACTGTCTTTCCCCCCTCTCTCTATATGTCTCTCTCACTTTATATGTATATCTCTCTCTCTATGTCTGTCTCTCTTTCTCTCTCTATATGTCCCTCTCTCTTTCTCCATCTATATGTCTCTCTCTCTTTCTCTCTCTATATGTCTCTCTCTCTTTCTCCATCTATGTGTCCCTCTTTGGCTCTCCATCTGGGGAAGTCGTCAGTGCGTAGCCCAGCGGTGTGATTTATCTTGCGGCTAATTGGACACCCCTTTGTGCGATGTACTCTGTGCCTAATTAAGAGGACACAACTCGGTCACACTTCAGAAGATGACCCCTGCTTTGGTCAAATGACAGGCTCGCAGCCCACCCCCCCCTCGAGCTCACACACTAACACCACCACCTTCCCCTCGACCCTCCCCTCCACTCACGTCTCCTGTGTAGCAAAAAGTAAAAGTTACCGTCAGAACCACTGAAGACACTCTGAGTACATGTTAGGGTTTTAGAGAGCCTGATTCTCATTGAAATGTGGATGCATCAATTTTGCTGCTCAAAGTCTACCAGAAATGCATGCATACATATTCCTTTGGAGCTCTACACAATGGTGGGGAGGCTATGGCGTGAAATGTCACGCTAGTCTCAGGGTTAGTTTCAGGAACATATATTAAGGGGAGACCCTATCTGTAGTCTTTGAATCTTTGAATCTGTGCACATATTTATGTGTTGCTTTCATCTCAGGTTTTAATCAATGTTTTGGAAACCGATTGAGGTAACCTGTGACCTCGACTACCATAACCGACAATCAATAAGCTTTTTTTATATTAACCTTTATGTCTGACCTTTGACCGTCCACCCATTCAACATCAGTTTATCTTTTGGTTTATTGATTGAAAGCAATCAATCTGCTAGATAGCCTACACATGAATTGAACTGGTCCATAACAGAAAAGTGCTGAATCAGTGTGCTGCAATAGTGAACCGTGAACCATGAATGAATATTGGTGTTGTTAACACACATCATCGACAGACATTAATGAGGATATTAGCATGTTGTGGAAGGCAAGTATTTAAATCTCTCCCCTTCTGTGAGCGTTGCGATAGCGCTGCCGCTAATGGCGTAAACAAGGTGGTAGATAATAGCCTACGGGAGCTCTCTATTTATTTTGTAAATGTAACCTCCTGTCCTCATTTGACATCAACTAACACACTGGAATATCAATGTGAAAGGAAAGTCACTCTGCCAATGCTTAGTGAGTCCAGGCTCTGGTCTTCTATGGAGATGTAACTCTATTCTAGCGATGTAGCTAGTACTTAGCATGCCTCCCTTTGTCGCGATAATAGCGGGGGGGGGGGGGGGGGCGAAAGTTCATGTCTTTGAGAACAGCATCTAGAGGTTGGCTCGGCTGTTTGTTCCTAGGCCTTGCCTTGCCCCCGGAGCAAATCACAGCGTGGAATATCCTCATTATGAACATCCGCGTCATCGTCATCACGATCCTGTGTTTTTGGCGTTCATGATATTGAGGCTGAACCGGGGTTTCGCTTTTATTCATGGGCGCTTCAGTTTGAAGTTAATAGTATCCTCTTTATTGTTTGTTTGAATCACCAGCAGTCGTTAGCAGACGTTAATGGTTGGTGTCAAATTAACGTCGCTTTTTAAGAAGAACATAGTGAATATCTTGTTGGAGGAAATTAATAAATCTTCTGATTTCAGTCTTTCAGTTTTTTGTATTTCATACTAAACTAAATATGGATAAAATATGATAGTATTAAGTGTTGGAATTCGTGTAACCTAAATTGCATGCCATCTTACAGGTCAGAATTTTGACCAGATATACAAATAATTGTAGATAGATGCCAATTATATATGGTTTTAAAAAGGCAAAAAAAATAAAAGAAATACAAATAAAATATATATGAATATATATTTAAACATGTATATGATATACTGCACGTACACCTGGAACCTACTGAAATGTCTTCTGTTTTAATCGTTGTAGCATAAATCGTAGCATGACAACATTCAAGGGCACAGTCTTAGTTGCATAATCTAAACCTCAGGGGGTGCTGTGATTGGTCGGATTGTTCTGGACAGCCCATGTGATTCCAAACGAAGAAATGAGAGAAAACAGTGTCTTAAAAGCTGATGGCTTTTCCAGCTCACCTTGGTCTGCTATGCGTGGCATCTGACCCACAGGAAATCTCTCTGGTGAATAAGGAGATTGGTTGCCCCCCCCCCCCCCCCCCCCCACCCCATCACACACATTGAAGTCATTTTCCCTCCACCAATACTCCATAAATGGATAGAAGCTGTTTCATAGTGCTGCCCTCCACGGACCCCCTCCTGGTCTCCCCGCTCCCCGTTCTCGCCAGCTCAGATGCTGTGGGAGAAAATAGAACCAACATGTAGATGGAAATCATATTTTGTGATGGATGGCGTCCACCATAATGTGGTCATTACCTGAAGGCACACTGCTATTTGGACGCATTGAAATCCATATCGACTTGTCTCAAGATTCAAATGAGATTTGAATTTTTTATGCCCCTCCAAATGGATCCGGCCTGGTTAGTATGCTGGCTTCTGTGTGTAAATTTAAACACAGCAGTGCGGAGTAACCAGGTGTCGCAGACTATCCAACAGGTATCTTAGCCTGAGTCTACATCAAGAGCGTAATTTATCTTTTTCAAACACCCAATTAATATTTTGCCATCCGCGGTGGTGATTAATCAAGCATGTGTTTTAATATTGGCACATGATTGAACAGAATAATTTTCTCGCTCGTTGCGTTGGGTGGGAGCCGGGAGTGTGTCGGAATCACAGTGCTCGTGCATAATAAGTCTCTCACTACCGTACGTATTTGCTTACAATGCTTCAAAGATTGTTGGCAGACAACTACGATGAAAAATACTTTTTTACACTCTGTATTTAGTCTCTTTTTTAATCGGCTATTCTTGTACAATTCATTTTAATCAAGCACAGGCACTTTGATCAATACACTTACAAGCACACCGTTGATAATATACCTCTTACATTTCGGCCTAACTGTGAAGCCTCATTTTCTCTGAGGTTTTGGGAATTTGACAAGGAGGTGAGGAAGCGTGAAGTATCTCTTTATATTCCGAGTAATTCTCCAAACACTCCACATTGTTTCCTCCGTGCCCACTGACAGGTAATCTAATTAGGCTTCATTCTTGGTGCCATTTCTGGCCAGGTTCTTCATTTATCATTTGGATATGTAATTAAAATATTCCGACGGAGATTCCTTCCGTGCGTCACTAAAGATTCGTGATCGTGCTATTTCCGGGGGCCTCATTGGAAAATTGTTTCCGGAAAGTGTCGAAAAATTATAGTGATGAAACCGGTGGCAGGGTAGGAAGAGGATGATGATGATGATGATGATGATGATGATGATCAAGATAATGATAGGATAAGAAGAGATTGGATAACCCAAGATTTAATATCTCGATACATTACCATTTTTTATTTCCAGCACGATGGGTTCAAGAAGTATGCTATATAAAAATGTAATATTCTTATTATATTCATCTCTTAAGGAAAGTCGAGGTGTATAACACCAAAAAACAGACAACGGACAGAACAATACAGCAAATCACAACGCACACATGAACCATGAAAGAATCCCATTTTAGAAAGATTGTGCACAATATGCAGCCTTTAAATGAACCTTTGAGGCTCACCGTAATATCCCAGGATAACATCTTACAGCATTACCCATGATAACTTGTCTTCCCCTTCTGCTCCCGAGAAGTATTTCAATTCTTAATGGGGTGGCGACGGCAGAGTCAAATGACACAGACGTTCACATTTACCATTATCATGAGTCATGGATACTTAATAAGGTCAGGCCTCTGTTACAACTCTTCATTTACCCAGACAATGACCCTTGCTGAGCAGAGGACCCTGAAGGTTCCCTCCTTTTTTCATTAAGGGCTCATAATGGTTACAGGAAGGATTCACCTCCAGAGACACTAGATAAGAAATGTCATTAATAAAAAAATCGAATTTACACATTTTTACTTCCAGGCAATATTCTTAACTCACAAAGTTCTCTCAAATACCTTGCAGGTAACACCTCTGGGATGTTAGAGCTGAATGATGTGGATGCAAAATATGATTCATTTGAATTCAAAGGTATATTTTACCATAAATGTCAAACGTGTTCAAATTGGGGGTTGACCTTTTCAATGGGCCTGTGTATGCAGTGCCTAGAATGGTATTAGCTTTCAATACATTCGCACAGACTATATCGGTCATTTTTATATTAGAGATCATATATATATTCAAAGTAACCTTACCAAAACACTTTTTGTAGGAATTGAAGGAAGGTCCTTTATTCTCAGAAGCAAAAGTGGTACACACACCTAATATAGCACACAAACAACGTTCAACACAATCCAACCTCACCAAGCAAAGCACAACACAACACAGGACAACACAACACAACCACATGTGTCGATGTCACAGGACTCAAGCGCAATTGCCTGCAGCCTCATGCCAGCAACCACCACCACCACCACCTTTCTACGTGGCTCTGTAGAAGTGAGAGAGCAAGGAAAAGAGAAATAAAAAGAAAAGATGAAGTGCAAATTAGAGTGGGGAGATGAGAAAAGTGGAGGGAGGGGGTGACAGAGAGATGGAGTGGGAGAGGCAGAGGGTGAAAGATAGAGATGAAGGGAGAGGGAGAGAGAGAGGAAGAGAGAGAGAAGCTTTGGCAGCCATGGTGGTGCGTTGACACAATGCATCTATCTCCTGATAGAGGAGGCGTCCATCGCTGCAGATGAAAGAGGGAACCACTTTGAGGCACTGCCCTGGCATTACCCCTGCCTCTTGCATCAAGTAATTGAACGACCTGGGGATGTGGTGCCTCTGCTTGTGGTACTGGTGGGGGTGATGGTGGCGGCGGTGGTGGAGGTGGCAGTGGTGGTGTATGTGTGGAGATAGGGGATATGGTTCTGAGAGCGAGCAGTCGAGCAGAGAAAGTAGAAAGAGCTTGACTGAGTCATACAGACACCAACATTAAGAGACAACTGGGGTCCCCCCCGCTGTTCAGAGGGCTTGAACAACAGTGGAGGGAAGCTGGGAGAAGGGAGAGGTTGGGGGCAAAGAGGGAGGAGGATGAGAAGAAGGAAGACGTAGGATAGGATGAAGGAGGAGACATGTCATCGAGTTATTGAGAGTGAGTGGAGTTATGATAGTGTTTGAACCCAGCACCCAGCCAGGGTGAAATAAGGGATATGAGTACCCCCGGGGTTCTTCAAAGGTTTGCATAATTTCTAAAAGCCAAAACATAAAGCTATAACAGATATATATATATATATATATATATTTGGTCTCTAACTTACTATCTATCTATGTATCTATGTATCTATGTATATATGTATGTATGTATCTATCTATCTATCTATCTATCTATCTATCTATCTATCTATCTATCTATCTATCTATCTATCTATCTATCTATCTATCTATGTCTGTCTGTCTGTCTGTCTGTCTGTCTGTCTGTTTGTCTATCTATCTTCGATATATCTTTGAGGGAGTTCATTTAGTATTGGTAATAGTTTGAGAACCACTGCCCCTGTGAACAAATGGAAATTCTTTCATTTCTTTTCATTATTGAATGAGTTTACCAATATTTAAAATTGAATTAAACCATCCGTATCGTTAAGGCTTGTTATTGAATAGGTTGTGAGAGTGTGTGTTGACTGATGCAAGGCGCTGATGCACTTATAGGTACAACCTTTCCGAACTTTTTTGCCTAAAGAACATCTGTGTGTGTTTAATAAATAAATAAAAAATAAAATCTAAAACCAAATCAATACTTATTTCCTTACTGTGCCAAAAACTCACCGTTTCACTCATATAAAAATAAACTAAAAGGAAAGGAGAGGAAAGTTTCAAGAGATTTTTGCTGCTGACTCCAACTGCGGATGAAATCATGAAGTGAAAGCACTCAGAGTAACATGTCGTCGTCAATACTTCCCTGCATCCGCTTTCTGACACTTTCTCTTTCTAATCACCTTTTTAACGGGGTACCGTCCTCCACGGACGCTCTGTTTCCCCCCTCTGTCCTGCCCTCGTCCGTCTCCACCCTTGCGCATAAGGAAGGGAAGGGAAAAACACACACGACCGAGAGATTAACCAGACTCCTCCTTCCTCCCACTCTTTCTCCGGTAGCCCCCTCCCCTTACTCTCCACCATATCCCCCAACCCTGCCTGTCCCTCCTCTCTCTCTCTCTCTCTCTCTCGATCTCTCTCTCTCTCTCTCTGTCTCTCTCTCTCTCTCCATCATCCCCCTCCCCTCTTCTCTCTGGCGGGGAGAGTGGTGGGGTGTGTGTGTGTGTGTGTGTGTGTGTGTGTGTGTGTGTGTGGGGGGGGGGGGGGGGGGGGGGGGGGGGGGGGCGGCGTTAATCCCAGGGGTTGCGCTGCCCTGCCGTCTGCATCCTGGTCGTCTCCGGCAGAGCATGCCACGACTCCAGCACCCCTGCGCTCACAAGGGAAAGGAGTGAGCGAGAGAGAAAGAGAGAGAGAAAGAGTGACAGAGGGACACACACACAGGGAGAGAGAGAGAGAGAGAGAGAGAGTGAGAGAGAGAGAGAGAGAGACATAAGAGAGAGCTAGTTTTGCCTCTCTCGGGTGTCAGAGCCACTAAAGCCCAGGCAAAGGGCACGGCTGAGCATCGGCATTACACGCACATTCTGCTCCCAGGAACCACGCAGAGCAGCAGTGGATCAAAGTGGGGAGAGAAGCAGAGAGAGAAGAGGAGCTGTCACAGGAGCAGGGGACAGTAGAAGTAGAAGGAGCGAAAGGAAACATCAACAAGATGCCGGGTTTGTCTCAGATGTCAATGCACATTTGAAGGTTGACAAGAGGACAGCCTCCTGCCTCCTCTGCACAGTGCGTTGCACTCTGATTGTGACCGGGTGCTCCACAGCACCGCTCTACCACCACCCCATCGAGATTGCCACTTTCAACTTTCTTTTGGCCCGTCCGAGCTGCACCCCAGCCTCCGAAGATGGAATCACCTACCAAAGAGATCGAGGAGTTTGAAAGCACGTCTCTGAAATACCTACAGCCCGAACAGATCGAGAAGATTTGGCTTCGTCTTCATGGGCTGTGAGTAACCAATTTTATGATTACTCGTTCAACAAGTGGATGAATGTTTGTGCATCAGGTTGCGTCTGTGCATTTCTGTCTCTGTTTGGGGGTAGTGGGCACGTGTCAATGTGTTTGTTTGTGCATTTATGTCTAAATGTTTGTTTGTATGTATGTGCAGTTCATTTGTTATTTGTCATTTCCTGTGTTTGTGTTCATTACTATATGTATATATTTGTGTGTATGTGTGTGTGTGTTCGTAACTCCGTGCTTGTGTGCCTGATTGCGGATGTGTGTGTATGTGTGTGTGCGTGTAGCTTGTTGTGTTTTAAACCTAGATTGGCAAACTTTGAGAAGGCAGAAGGCAATGATGAAATTGTATTAGTGCCACATGTGTTTATGTAGTGTATGCAAACATACATGATATGAACTTCACACACACAAATATGCATGCACGCACACACGCGCACACACACACACAGACACAAATTGAAGTGTTAATGTTATAGTGCAGGGACAGGCTAAAGCATGAAAGAGAAATGTGACATGTTTCAGTAGAAATTATGATTACGTTGATGAAATGACTTTAAAATCTCCAAGCTGCAGTTGGTCTTTTGCTTCAGTAAATAGATTGCACCTGCTATTTAACATCTCTGCAGAGACTCTTATTATCATATCTAGAGATGATGGCTCCCTGTTAGTTTAAGAGGTGTATGGTGACGGTGTATATATTATTTCAGCTCTTCATCTTAGTGTTCACCAGTGTATGTTTACATTATTACAGATCTATATCTGTGTTCACCAGTGTGCGTGTCAATTATACCAGCTCTATATCTGTGTTCACCAGTGTGTGTTTGCATTATTCCAGCTCTATGTTTGTGTTCACCAGTGTGTGTTTGCATTATTCCAGCTCTATGTTTGTGTTCACCAGTGTGTGTTTTCCTACCAGTGTGTCTATTTTCTCTTTGTTTCTTTCATTATTCCCTCATTCCTATTCCTCTTTCATAAGTCCTTCATATTCATTCATTCATAATTTCTCCAGATTTTCAGTTTCTATCCAACTTTAATTTATCGTAAACACATTCTTATTAACATGCCCAAATTGATAATTGGTATTTCGGAACTGCTAAACCCATCGCAATTCCCCAGCGACCCGTCTGCAGGGCCAATGGGATATTTGATATTCATTGGCTTCTCGTTTCGTTGTTACTCAGAAAGAGAAGGAAAACAGTGGCGGCAGTACTTATGCTCCTCTGACATTTCTTGCTCCATTGTTGTGGCTGGAGGACTGAATGAAATGCAATTTCCTCCTGCAGAAGAGAAGAAAAGAGTGAGGCAGCGACGTAGGGAGAGTGTGAACAACGGGGTGGACCATTCTCCTTTCTTCCCCGCAGTTCATTCCTCTGCCATGCTCCCCGTCCCGTTCTCTGCTCCTGTGTTCTCCCTTATCGTTTTTCCCCTCTCATCTGTGTGCCTTTCTGTCTCTGCTTGTGTTGCTGCTCTTGCATTGTGTTTGTATTCTTGCATGAATTCGTGTGTGTATATATATGTGTGTGTGTGTGTGTGTGTGTGTGTGTCTTTCTGCCTGTGTGCGTGCATTTCTGCCTTTTTAGTTTCACTTTTCTGTCCGTGCGTGTGTTGTGCTCTTACATTGTATCTGCATTGTTACAGAGTGTGTGGGTTTGTATATAATAGTGTACATATATATGTGTGTGTGCGTGATTGTGTGTGTGTGTGTGTGTGTGTGTGTGTGTGCATGTTGGTGTGTGCGTCACGTACTGTCACAATGTTCCGCTGATCCAGCACTGATTCTACATACCTCTATTACCAGTTCAGTTTTTTTGTACAAACTTCAATTTCCAATGCTACATCCATGCTATGCAGTGGGTGTTTTGGCATTGAGCCATGTGGCAGGTTGAAATAGAGTACCTGCTGGTTGTAGGGGCTCCTGTGGTGTGTCAGGGATCACATCAGCCTTTAATCTTCCAAAGAGCCTCTGTCTGAGAGAGAGACAGAGTGAGAGAGAGAGAGAGAGAGAGAGAGAGAGAGAGAGAGAGAGAGAGCTTTGGCCTTTGTTTACACGCATGCTTCGAGAGCTGCTTGTATGTTGTGTGTAACAGGCAAAGACAATTTGTCGATGTGTATGTGTGTGTGTGCGTGTGTGGAGGATCATTATTACGAGAGTAGAGGGTTTTATCCGTGATGAAAGTAGTGTTGCATGATTCACATGCACAACCACCCACATGCACATCGAATGTAGGAGAGAAAAACAGAGGCATAGACTCTACTTTATCCTTTTTATGCCAAACCTTAAACCGTAGACCTGATGTTGTCTAATGCTTGGTGACCCCCCACACATTCTAGGGGCCAACTGCATTTAATCCTTATAAACCCTTTGGCAAATGACCTCTGTGTCTTTTATATTCATAAAATGGATGGCCATGGATCATACCTTGGCCTCTCTCTCCTCTCTCTCTCTCTCTCTCTCTCTCTCTCTCTCTCTCTCTCTCTCCCTCTCTCTCTCCTCTCTCTCTCTCTCTCTCTCTCTCTCTCTCTCTCTCTCTCTCTCTCTCTCCCTCTCTCTCTCTGTCTCTCTCTCTCTCTCCCTATCTCTCTCTCTCTCCCTCTCTCTCTCTCTCTCTCTCTCTCTCTCATCTGTGGATGGATACACCCAACCCTGCCCCCCGCCCCCAATTCTTTTTTATCAAATGTAATTCACATGTAGCTGATGAAAAGGGGTGTTGGTCATATGCATTCATTTTCTTTGAATGGCTGTGTATACGTCTGGTTGCTTAGAAATGCAACCCCAAGCCTACATCTGAACCGCATATAGATCCCAGGAAGCGTGACCAGATGTTATTATTAAAGAGCTAGTGACAAACCTAATTGGTACAGCCGTCCCCTAACATTGTTAAATATCACTAACGTCGGGAGGGTGGGAGGGAGGACTGGTGGGTGAGGTGGGGGGGGTCGGGCGCATTATTAAATTATTTCCTTTGAATGCTCCGCTCGCTGAAATAGAATTATGCAGGGGCTGACTCTCTTTCTCATACCACACTTCCTCATTATGCCCAGAATTTAGCGGGGGAGCTCGCTAATTAGCAGTAGCCCTGCGCTGTTAACACGCACATTAACGTAGTGAAAAGCAGCTCGTTGGGCCCTGGCTCCCCAACTCTCCTCTGTGCTCTCTATCATCCTGCTGATCAGAGAGAGAGGGAGAGAGAGAGAGAGAGAGAGAGTGGAAGTGTGGGTGGGGGGGAGGGGGGGTGATACCTTATTCGAAAGATTGAGAGAATAAAAGAGGGCATCTCTCTGTTGCTGTACTTGTATTTATCTTTGTTTCTCTCTTTTAATCCTTCTTTTCACTCGCCACTTTCACCCACCTTCAACATAGACTTGACATATCCCATTTTATGAGCAGAAAGTGAAGCAACAAGGAAAGCTAATTTCATTGACTGCCTGCAAAGACTCAGCGCTGCCATTAACAGGTTGACCCCAATTTGATTACCTTAATGGACTCAAAAACAATCGATGTCCTCCCCAAATGTGGAGGGTCATTTCCCACGTTGCGGTATAGACTTATTTAAATGGAATACCGGAGGAGGGGCGATCCTGAGCGAGCAGTTTTGTGCAGAGCTCCTGACAGATGGGTATACATATGAGAAGGCAATCCAGCTAAGTGGTGAGGAGAGTCTCTGTGAGACTAGATTGTAAATGAATGCAAACACTCACAATGCCACTAATGTGGGGCTTTTATGTGTCTGCATATGTGTGTGTGCATGCGTGTGTGTGCGTGCGTGTATGTGTTTTTGTTGATAAAACACTCATTTCTAAGTGGCTTTTAGAACTGTGCTGATATCTGTGGAAGTGTGGGTATGTAAGGGTCAAAAGTTGTAATGTTTTGTAATGTTTATGTCATGTTGTGTGTGTCTGCGTGTGCGCACGTGCGTGCGTTTGTGTGCATGTGTGTCGGATATGGTTTTGTCTTCGTCTTTCCTCTTGTCCGATCATTACATCACTCTCACCGTTCGTCTGAATGAAAGATGTGTTTTTTTTCCGTGCATCATCGTAAAAGGCACTTGTGTGAATTGTGTCACAAATAAGAGGACGGTAATACAGACAGTATGCATGTTAACCAATGCAAAGCAGGTAGTAAGTACTAGAACAGCTGTACTAGAAGCAACCCGTTCTGTGTACCATACACAGCTGTCCACCACTGCTCCCTCCGTTTACTCTGTCGCTCTCTCCCACAGGAGGAAGTACAAGAAGACGTCACAGAGGTAAGTCCTGATGCTGTGAGGCCCATCTGGGCGCCCACCCTGCCAACAACCAGGCTCCTCCCAATTACTCTCGAGTGAGAACCCCACCACAAAACACACACACACACACACACACACACACACACACACACAAATACACACACACACACAAACTGCACATAATGTTTGGCGGCAAAAAACTGCAGACCCCTATACCAGAAGTTTAGATCAAACTGGCAGTCATACGTGGAATGAGAACAAAATTACCCATGAGCCCCCTTGTTTCCATGCTGCACTGCTAAATGCTGGAGCAAAACGAAGTACAATTAAATATTTAGTTATTTGTTTTTTTTTCCCCGTTCTGTGCTCTGTAAATTGTTTTGACCAAGTGAGTAGTATTCGGAATCATTATCGTATTACGAATTAATTGTACTTTGCCAATTTTCTATCTTCAGACAATTACTTGCTTGTTAAGCATCTGTTTCTTTAAATAATGCCTAATGCTGAAGTCCTTATGGGGCCTTTCGACAAAACTGAGTGTATGCCAAACCACTCGAATAAAACATACTTTCCATTGGTGGGATACTATTTATTTTAATATTAAAGTCTCATTTGTTCAGCTCTGTCGAGAATGTCGTGGGGTGCTCTGGGGAAATCAGCCCTTCTATTGACTTATTTTTTATCAAGTAGATCTGTTTACAAGCCGTCAAACTAAGGATTTATCAATGTCTCCGCTCTAAACGGATTATGTAAGCATAAGTGTATTGTTTCTGAGCCTGCCTGGTGTAGAGCTGTGTCGAAGTAATAAAAAAAAAGGAATCCCTCAAATGTGTGGCTTTATTAAGATGCCAGTTTACACCATTCCTAAAAAATGATGACAACGAATAAAAACAGTTGAAATTGTGTAAAAAGCTGCTTTTTTTCTTCTGCACTGTCAAAGAAGCCTGCCAAATCCCTGGTCAATGAATGAATCGCCTCTTATACTTGAAAGGACTCCCGGCTCTCCGCTTCTCAATACGGAGTAAACCCGTCTTCAAGCCTGCAGCCGTTGCTTTGAATAGCGAGAAATAAATACAACTACATGGGAGACCTGCTCTGTTCGCACCTGGCACGGCAGGTGCCAGAATTAGCGAATTCATGTTTGAAGTGCAGTGCTGTTGAAGTAAATCCCCCAAACCCCTCAGTTCCACAAGATTTAAGCAAGGCAACTAAAAATGTAAAAGAAGAAAAACGAATTTAGGGTTTTACTTGGGTCCCACTTGTAATTTTCGGTTTGCAGAATTTGGTATTGATGAATGGGATTCCCAGTAGGTATGATTGATCGACACTTGAGTGGTGCTCCTTTCTGGCACAGAGTGTAATCACTGAAAATTGTAGAGCTAGCTGTTTATAATGGCTCCCGATTCTCTGCTCCTGTCCCTCTGTCTCTCGCTCTTTCTCTCTTTTCCTCTGTCTCTTGTTCTCTCTCTTTCTTTCCCTCTCTGTGTTTCTAGCTGGCAGGCTCTCTGCCCCTCCCTCTCTCTCTGTGACCCTAGCGCTCTCGCTTTCTCTCTCTCTCTCTCTCTCTCTCTCTCTCTGTCCTTAGCTCTCTGACTCCGTGTCCCTAGCTCTCTCTCTCTCTCTCTCTCTCTCTCTCTCTCTCTCTCTGTCCTTAGCTCTCTGACTCCCTGTGTCTATAGCTCTCTCTCTCTCTCTCACACACACACACTCTCTCTCTCATTCTCTCTCTCTCTCTCTCACACACACTCTCTCTCACTCTCTCTCTCACACACTCTCTTGCTCTCTCTCTCACTCTCTCTCTCTCTCACTCTCTTTCTCTGTCCTTAGCTCTCTGACTCCCTGTGTCCCTAGCTCACTCTCTCTCTCTCTCTCTCTCTCTCTCTCTCTCTCTCTCTCTCTGGCTACATGCCCTTTCTCCCAGTGTCCCTCGCTCTCCCTCTCTGCCGGGGGGTTGGCTGAGTTCCTGTGCGGAGGAGCCCGCAGGTGATTGACAGCTCCATATGTGTCTGTGTAATTACTGTGGGGCTAATTGACATGGAGGAACGCCGGGACTTTGTCATTACTGGCTCACCAGTGCGGCCTCTCCTCTCCTCTGCTCGCAGATGGAGAGAGAGATGGCTGCTTCTCTACAGGGGAGAGGGGGGGGGGGGGGGGGGGGGGTTATGGAAGGAAGGAAGAAAGGAAGAAGAAGGAAGAAAAGGTTTGGAGTGTAGAGAGATTGAGATGGCCATCTTCTCCGTGGGGGGCATGGGGCTGGAGAACGCAGAGAGGAAAGGAAGGAAAGAAGGAAGAGTTGTTAGTAGAGGGAAGTGTTGGGTCCAGAGAGAGAGAGGGCGAGATCGTGAGAGAGAGAGAGAGAGAGAACGAGAGAGAGAGAGAGAGAGAGAAAGAGAGAGAGAGAGAGAAAAGCTAAATGCTTTGTGTTAATGTGATCGGTGCTGGAGTGATGAGTGTGTTCACGCAGGTTGCAAAAAAACAACTGGGACCATACCTCACATCTGTCGTCTGCACCCCTCAATGCTCCCCCCCCCCCCTCCTCCCCCCCACCATTGTGTGTTCTGAGAAAACACATTGCTCAAACGCGCCTCCTCTCTCGCAAATCACTGCTCTCGCTGAAGGGAATGTCACAAAGTGTCTGCAAGTGCATTTTTCCCACCACTGCAAATACATAATGAATCCAATCCAAAAAAAACGCACTTATCAGCACGCCGCGACGTGAGTTGTGATACGTGTTTTTTCCTTCTAAAAGGCAAGGGGGATGTATTGTTTACATAAACACTGCCTTTCAAGAACGTTCCATCACAACGAGAGACACCGGGAACGGGGACGTGACGAGGAGGAAACTTCTGCCAAGCAGCAAGTGGCGTGGCACACGCTTTTAATGTGAAATCCTGCGCTGATGTATGGCTCTCCCCCTGCCACCCTGTAGAAAAATCAAACCACTTAGAAGAGTGGTCTGCCATCTGATCCGAGGCGAGGCCGTCAACCGTAAACACTCCACCATAGCTAGTCCAGTTGGCAAGGGTTTGCGCGGACACACACACACACACACACACACACACACACACACACACACACACACACACACACACACTTAAACCCAGTAGTGTTTGTTTGTATTTAATACAGTGCCACACTACAGTTTGAGCATTAACGGGCGACACAGAATATCCTGCTTTTGCTATGCTTGGTGCCCGTCCACAACGCTCACAACCCTCACAGTGCAGTGCGGCACATGGACTGGACGGAGAGTCTGCCTGCCAAGTCCTTGGTGACCTCCCAAGAGCAATCTAAATCCCACGGGAGGCGCTACCGAAGCAAGCCCCGAACATGCTTAAATGATTTCATGTTGGCTTGTGTGAATCACATGTGTTGTGGGTATAAATACAATTATGAAATAAACAATGACACAGTGTGGCAGCCATTTAGGTCACTGATTAATGTCATGGTAACGGGCGGGGATTACGATAAACTCATTTGGATCTTCGTGTTAAGAGCTAATGGGTGTTTCTTCTGCCAGTGTGGTGGTTAACACTGAACCCTTGTCGCACACACTGTACTCACAGCTTAGCATAGTAATATGCTCTGCACTAAATGAACTGGGAATAGGAGAACAAGCAGTCTTGGAGGGAGCTAGTCCACACTGCTAGCTGGTCTTATGATGGGCTTCGTTCTGACAGTCGTGATGGCTTTTGGTAGACACATAATTGATGGACCTCCCTGAAAGTGAACCCTCTTTACTTTATGATTCGTACATCGTTTTATTCTGAACACTAGGTTGAAGATGTGACACCGTCACATGGCCCAACCCCCTCCCCCCGCTCTCCTCTCCATCTCAGTCAACCATATACAATATATTTTAAAATCAGACCTGAATGGAGGGGATGGATCGATGGACCAGGAGATGGAACGGAGGGGAAAAAGCAAGACCAGGAAGGAAGGAGGAGGACAGATATTGTCATGCTAAGGAGCCACCGGTGGAACCCTAGCTCTTTGGTTAATGTCAGTAATCAGAGAGCAAGTGTTCCATGGATTGGCTGTGTCTCAAGTGCAGCCCATTAGAAATCATTACCCCCGTGTCAATCTCTTTCCCCTCGACCGATGGCAGCCATTTGTCAGTCACCAATGCTATTGGACTCTTTATTGGAAGGGATTCAGCTGCGTGGTGGGGGTTGGCTTGATGTACTAATGATATTGGCTTTTCAGTTGGCTCTCGTCACTATTAGCAAACCCAAACACACCGCGGGATTGAAGGGATAAGCGAATAAAGACACGATTGACTTATTAGAAAGTCGCTGAGGCCCCACAAAGTCAAGCAAACATGCTGAGGCTGCAGGACATCAATGGGGCTTAGCCTGCTTCATCTCGGGGATCCACCGGTACAATTCTTCACTCAAAACATGGAGATCTTGGGAGAACAACCATGCTGCCATGTTTTCCTCCGAGAGAGATTACAGAGATGAGAGTGGTTGAGCAGAGGGAAAGACGAGCCAAAAGAGAGAGAGACAGAGAGAGACAGAGGGAACACAAGACCTCTAAGAAGGAGCTCTGTGCTTCTCCTGTCAATTGTTTTGCGGCCGTGGTGGTTGCACGTGGGCTCAATCACAGGCTGGTTTGACATCGAGACCCAACAAAATCATTTGGTTATGCGTCATTTGTGTTCTTTAGCAACTGTGTGTTTTTTCTTCCCTCAACAGTCCGTCCGCCTGTATCCACCTTTGTATGTCATGCGTTCATTGTGAGAGTCTTAAGTTTATTACAGTTGTCTTCCCTCATCTTTCCTCACTGCTCTCTCCTCCTTTTCTCTTCCCCCCTCGCCTCATTGGCCTCTACCTGGTAATTAGACGGCCAATTGCCTGCTCAAAGAACCTCCACACCAGCCTAATTACACTCTTCTGAGCGGACCTATTTTCTTATGTTTCTCTCTTTTCTAGCTCTTGCCCCTCTCTCCACTTGACTGGAATCAGGTGCTCCTTTTCTCCTGCGGTGTAAACACCTGAGCCACCGCAATTCACACACCACTTCTTCAATCACAACTTCTCAGCTCCTTCTTTCGCACCACTGCACAGGTCCTAAATACACATACACTCACACACACACACATACATACACACACACACACACACACACACACACACTCACACACACACACATACACACACACGCACACACACACACACGCACACACACACACGCACACACACACACACACACACACACTCATACACACTCACACATACACACTCACATGCACACACACACACCTCTACTTGTGACGATGTAAGGGATTTAAGGAGAAAAAGCTTACGGACACATGTGCCCACAGACACACACACACACACACACACACACACACACACCTCTGTTAGTGACTGCATAAGGGATTTAAGGAGAAAGGCTTGCGGATATACCTGCCCAAACACACACTCACACATACACACACACACACAAACAAACACACACATATACTCCCTCTCACATGCAAACAAACCTTTCCCATGATCAAACATGTAATACATTCGGGTCGAATTAACAAAGTCAGACAGGCTGCTCAGTCAAGACATGTTGGGGTTTTCGTCTGCTGATTATTTGGACAGTACGTGATTGTCAGACAAGTGCTTTCGTGACTTATTTCTCTCTTCTTTCTGGCATACTTAGCGCAGACTCCCTGAGGGGAACACGAACGAGAGCGATGATGATGTATCGGGTCTCGGATTCTTTGTAGTTGTTTACCCTTCCCTCCTTCCTACATCGGGGCATTCTTGCATAGCAGGCATCACCTTGACTGCGACATTAATTGTCTTTTGTAGATGGATGCCATTGATCTCTTAACAGTTTATCTCCAGCTCCCAACTGTAGGGCAGAGCCACTAGCGTAAACACCATGACAACCCCCCCCCCCCCCCCCCCCCCCGTACCGTAGCCCTTGTCCCACCCACCCGCCCCCCCAGAAAGAAAATACAGTCGATTTATGGAGAGAATTGGCCCTCTAATCTATCCACCTATCTCGTCCAAGTTCCATCGCTCCATGTGTTTGTCTCTATCCATCCCTGCCACCTCCCTCCTGGCTGCTGCTGCTGTTTGAGATTCATCCAGGAGGTAATGACCTGGGGCATCCTGACAGAGACACACTGAATACATGTGTGTGTGTGTGTGTGTGTGTGTGTGTGTGTGTGTGTGTGTGTGTGTGTGTGTGTGTGTGCGTGCGTGTGCAACACCCGTGTGGGTGCGACGCGTGTGGTTTTGCATGGATCATTAGGTCCATGCGAAGTGCATGGAGCCTTCACTTTGGTTTGCATTGAAAATAAGTGCATGTGCCGTTTTTGCTGTGTGTTTTGTCACTTGGCCATCCCCTCCAGTAGGGGGTGGGGAGGGCTGCGGGGATTAGACTGTCCTCCTTCCTCCAGAGCCCGGCCTGGCCATTTTGGTCCCGGTGGGAGTGATAGACTTCGAGTATATTTCCATATCTACCGTAGCACAGGGCCGATGCCATCATGAGCTATGTGGCAGGCTTCGGCCGCCCATCTTTCAGCTGGCTTTCTGTTTCCGAGGCAGGAGATGAAAATGGCAAAATCCATTACTTCCACATGAGGGGAACGCAAAGAATTATAATCTTCAATAACAAATTATAGTTTGCTGAGGGCTAGTTTGACACACATGAGAGTGCAAGCCGAAAAAATAGCAACCAATTAACGCGCCTTCTTTAGCAAAGTTTTTCTTTTCAGAGACATGACCATTAAAAATATTTTTTGCTGTGCTGATGGACAGGTTGAACGAGAAGCTTGATTGCAAAGCGCCATGATCGCTGTCGCACCGCATGGATAGCTGCAATGGCAATGGCAGACACTGAAAGATCTGGTCTTGCAAATTAAATCCCACTGCTGCTTGGTACAAGGTGGAGTACTCTTTCATCCAGACGTGATTGATGAACCTCCTTAGTGATGCTTAGCTCCTGTCTGTGCATCTGTCACGTAAGATGTGTTGAAAATGTGTTAGAAATGCTGTGTGTATGTGTGTGTGCATGTTTGTGTGTGTGTGTGTGTGTGTGTGTTTGTGTGTGTGTGTGTGTGTTTGTGTGTGTGTGTGTGTGTGTGTGTGTTTGTGTGTGACTGTCTGTGTGCGTGCGTCTGTGTGTCTGTGTGTATATATGCATGTTTGTGCACAGATGTGTGTGTGTGTGTGTGTTCTAGTGTGAGCAAATGTGTTTGTGTGTTTATGTGTTTGTGTGCGTTTGCGTGTGTGTGCGTGTGTCTATGGATTTGTGTGCGCACTTGCAAAGGCCTGTTTTGTTGTGTGTCAAAGACATGGCCTCTTGTGTGATCAGAGTTTTCTGAATGAATGTCTCCATTTGTGGATACACTTCAGCTAAATGAATTGCCGTAATCACACAGATAGGGCAGAATTTCCTGCCGTGACGCAGTTCCAAATCTAGTCTCTGTCCTGATGTTTCGTAGCCTAAACAGCTGTCTTAAAAGCCAAAACTGACCTGCTCTATTGTAAATATAGGTAGAGGAGCAGGGGCTTGTGTTTACTCTATATCTGCCTGAGGTATGTTTTATATCTGTAATGTACAACTTTTGAAGCAGACAGAGGCAAATTGTTCCTTCCCTTGAATCCTGCTTTGTGATATGCACCGTACACCTTCCTGATCCAATTGCTAGGCCATTGTGTATTTAGTTGTACGTTTTTTGGGTGCCAAAAAGACATGTCTTTTGGGTTTGTTATGTCAAACAAAATGGTCGATAAAGCGTACAATGAAAGTTAGATTTGTCCCTGACCAATGGTAAAAGGCAGATTGAGGTTGCCTCGAGGTAAACAACTTCATGGTTTTCTGTAGTGGATTAGCAGTGAGCAGGTCGAGGTATACAATCCGACTCGTGGTCCAGCATTGAGTGCAGGAAGCTTTGCATTGTGATGCCTATTAGCGACTCCTTGTGCACCAGTGCAGTCTCAACGACTCATCTTAGCAAAGGTAGAAACGGTAGGATTATAAAGAAGGAAAAGAAAGAAAAAAATAAAAAACTGAAGGGTCGATAGGAATTTAGGCTCCTCTGGCAGAACCTGTAGAAACAACACACAAAGAAAGCCTTCACCGTGTACAATGCAGAGGAAGGTGGGGGTTGGAAAGGGAAGAGAGACCTCCTTTGGCGTCATGCATATGCTAGGTCCACGCCAAGCATCAAATTAACGCTGCTTGACTGAGCCATTAATAGAGCGTGGCCCACCTTTGAGACGCGGCAACGCTGCAGGATGAACTATATTCCAAATTAGATTTTTTCATGGATTTCCACTGGCACATTTGGCCATTCGGTTGTTACAATTACAACAGCTCCATGACAGCTCTGTACACTCTTGAAGCTTTATTTTTGCATTTTTAATGCTTTTTATTATAGAGTGAGGCAGAGAAGAAGGTATGTGAGATAGAGCGGAGGACATGCAGCAACTGACCACGGTTTTAATTGGGAATGTGTGCGTTGATTGAACTGACACAGTGCCCTCCAAAAGCTGTGGTGCTGCCACGCTGAAACCCTTTCCAATTCGGGACTCTGAAACAGGGGCCGAGGTCCAGGCGTTAGAGGACAGCACTCAGTCCATGGGGCAGGCGGGGCGGGGGACCAAACAGGAATGTTGTATTTCACTTAAAAGCGGTTGAAATCCAGCAGTCAATTGTTTCTTCCCGGCACTGCTAGACGAAAGCAGTAGGTGACCATTTTGGAGGGTTTTGCGGACTGTATGGATGTCCTTACGTCCTCCGTGATATGAAAATCGGCACGTCAGGCTCTGGGATGACCGCCAAATTGGCCGAGTGGCGAGAAACTGAAGCCAATCGAAGGAGTTGTGTTTACCACACTTCCCTTCGTCTTTCTTTCCTGTTCAGCTCCACAAACATGGAGGATTTTAAAGAATGGGCGCCTGGATTCCATTGGAGTCCATTTCTGGTCACGGACAGAGAGTGGTAGATGCCAATTCATTAAGAACAAACTCCCTGAGGAGAGTCATTCATTTTGAAGTTTTTAAATCTTCCTGTTATTCTGACTCACTCTTCATCGCTTTTGTGGATTAATGTATGCTTTAAATAATCACAAATCAGTATTGATTTACATTTGAAAGCAGGGGCAAATTCATTTTATGCGTCAAAAGTTGTCTCACTAGTTATGAAAGCCGAAAATGCAAGGTTATGTGTGTGTGTGTGTGTGTGTGTGTGTGTGTGTGTGTGTGTGTGCGTGTGTGGTTGATGTTCAGTGGACCACCCTGTCCTCTATCTAGGGAGTGAAGGACAATGTTGACCTCGCTTGCCACAGTGCACCACTCTGCACATTTCCATTGATCAAACACCATACTTCTGTGTGTGTGGTGTGTATGTGTGTGGGTGTGTGTGTGTGTGTGTGTGTGTGTGTGTGTGTGTGTGTGTGTGTGAGTGAGAGAGAGAGAGAGAGAGAGAGAGAGAGAGTGGGAGAGAGAGACATCTAAACAGAAGGCTGATCCCCCTTTATATCCCATCACTCTGTCTTTCTCTCACAGTTATCACGATAGGAAATCCTAGTATAACATACATTACAGGTACATGGCAATGGCAGGTTGATTACAACCTTGTATACGCTGTCATGTATGATAGACACTGTAATAACAGTGTACACATTTTTTGTACATGTTTGTGAGTTACATGTGCACACACTTAAAGCTGCAGGCCTTGTGATTGGAGATAATAGAAGGGGCAGTCTAGAGGCTGACATGGGGAATATTACCATAATAACCTCGAATAGACTCTGAGCTTTGACCACAAGACAGTATAATGCCATTATGTCCTGTCTCAGTCTGAAACCTAATCTCATTTCATCTTACTATTGAAAAACGACTTAGCTTATCGGACCTTCCTGTCTTTTACTGCGTATTCGTGCTTCCCTGTGTGTGTGGTTGTGCGTGTGTGTGTGTGTGTGGGAGTCACCTTCTCGCCCAAAACACCTTCCTCCGTAGTAAACTACATTAGGGCTCTCCCCTTTCAACCTCTCCCGCCCTTCACCTCCAGCTGCGGTGAGAGTCCCCCCGCCTCTGACGAGGCTGGCTCTATCACCGTTGCCTAAGATACAAGGGCCACACAACAGATACACCACTACATAAAAGACATACTCAGGCATACAAGCAGATCAAAAACGGCTCATTCATTCATTCATTCATTCATTCGTTCCTTATACATGAATGTCAATTCGCTTACAATACATTTCATATTTTCATACCGCTCTCTGACTTTTACTTGACTGTGCTAAATCGATGAGTCAAATTCAGTTCTGTTTTTCTGTACTGGCGACAGCGGGAGACATCATCTCGCTACATCTTGATTGCCTCCGTGCGGGATAAATGTCTGTAAATGCTTGGAAATGGGGCTTTTCCGTGCCCCTGTGTCGCAAGCGCAGCGGCTAGAAGAAATCCATATCCAAATCGTTATCCTAGCGCCGAGGTTGGCACAGTAAAAGCCTGCTGATGGCTGCTAGCATGGGGCTAGCTAATCAGTGCTGGAAAGCCTCCTAAAAAATGATGTCTCGCTGTGAGGCTGAAGTGGGTCTGGGTTACCTAATGGCAGGCCTGGTCGTGATGCTGCCACGGTAATGTGTGGATGCTTTAGGGGGATTTGCAGTGGGTGTCATGTTTTTGCTTTTTTTCGTTGTTGTGGTTGTTTTATTTGTCACGTTTAGTTTTTATGTCGACACTGACAACAAACTACTATTGTTAGCCTGCTGTAAAAGTAAGAGCTTTGTCCAGTGGCTTGGCCACTCTAGAGGTAGTTAAATATATAGTAGTTATGCTCAATATATCGGCTCATATAAAGCAATGCTGGGCCTTAATTATTAAAACCGTTTGTTCTAGCGTGCTTTTCTGGAAAATTAAATCCATGCCTGGAATGTCCTGGAACTTAGAGCATTTTCCATGCATTATTTTGCAGTTCTACAAACTGGGCAGTACAGAAAACAGGCTTAATCTGCTGAGCTTTTTTAAATGTAGTACTTGTCTTCAAAATAGAAAGATAACAGCGTCTTGTCTTTCTCCATCCCCTTGCATTGTCTGGCTGCTGCCCAAACGCAGACACATGAAGCACTAAAGTTACACCTAACCGCACTCCATGGATCACCATGAGGGCGCGTCGTGACTACTCTCGACTGTTACTAGCGGGGCCTAAGGGACCGCCGGTGCACTTCTACCCACCACCCCCCACCCCCAAGGACACTGGCTGGCGTAGTGGGGTTGTCTGTATGTGTGTGTTTGTGTGTTGGGGTGGGTTGAGTAGCAGCTGACCTTAAAGAGAATACACTAACTCTGGACAGAAGTCTCCCCATCCGGGAGATGTCTCCCCCATTCAGCCTCACTGAAAAGATAGAAGGAGGTTGCTGTGAGGCTTCAAAATTACCTCCCTGTTGCACCCTGGGACTAACGGGCATCCACCCTGTCTCGGTCTCGCACGCATAGCTTCTCTCTCTCTCTCTCTCTCTCTCTCTCTCTCTCTCTCTCGCTCTCGCTCTCTCTCTCAAACTTTATTTCTCTCTCTGTCTCTCTCTCATATTTTATTTCTTTCTCTCTGCCTGTCTGTCTCTCTCTCACTCTCTCTCTCTGTCTTTATTTCTGTCTCTCTCTCATACTTTATTTATCTCTCCCTGTCTGTCTCTCTCTCATACTTCATTTCTCTCTCTGTCTGTCTCTCTCATACTTTATTTCTTTCTCTCTCTGTCTCTCTTATACTTTTTTTCTCTCTCTGTCTCTTTCATACTTTATTTCTCTCTGTCATTCTCTCTCCTACTTGATTTCTCTCTCTTTGTCTCTCTCATACTTTATTTCTCTCTCTCTCTCTGTCTGTCTCTCTCTCATACTTTATTTCTCTCTGTCATTCTCTCTCCTACTTGATTTCTCTCTCTTTGTCTCTCTCATACTTTATTTCTCTCTCTCTCTGTCTGTCTCTCTCTCATACTTTATTTCTCTCTCTCTGTCTGTCTCTCTCTCATACTTGATTTCTCTCTCTCTCTTTACGTAACTCTCCCTCCCCTCGTTCCCCTGTTTATCTTTATCCTATAGACCTGCTCTCATTCTGTGGGATGCATATTTTTAATCCGCTGGGGGGATTATGTAGGCAACAGGGTGGGTTTAGGGATTAGAGCACAACACATGGGAGAAATGTCCGAAACGGGATGGAGCTCACGTTTCACAGGATGACCAGTTGATGTAGGGCTGCTCGATTATGGAAAAATCATAATCACGATTATTTTGGTCAATATTGAAATCACGATTATTCAAACAAGTATTTTTGAGTTTGAAAACATGATGTATTTATTCAGCATGTCTCTCCCAAAAGCACTAAGTAACTGAGAACTTTGACATTTTCAAATCTACATTAATGCACTTTCTATAAAGCATTTAATAAAAAAATAATGACTAAAAAAAATCGAAAACTCGATTATATTCGTTTTGTGATCGTTTGATGCTGAAATCGAGATCGAAATTCGATTAATTGCACAGCCCTAAATTGATGTGGACACAAAAGTGTTGGGTGAATCTCTATTGCTTCCAATAGAATAATGCTTGTGTATTTGTATGTACTTGATAAACACAGTATTGAGATGGCTGGTGTTTTAGTGTTTGCTTGAAGCAGCCGGTCTAAGGAGCCCATTAAAAATAAATGAATGTCCAAGAAGCAGTATTGATCAACGTTGATCATTATAAATAAATTAATAGGCTTAGGGAGAATTTAAAAGCCATCAAAGGTTTATGTTAATGTGTGTCTCATTGGTGCACATTATCGTTAACATTATCAAGCAATAGACATTTAAAAAAACATCAATTGAAAGTACTAGGGGGATGGATCATTTAGTATTTGTTTAACAAAACAAATAGTCTTTTCTGCCAGCATACTCAAAATAAATTCACGTCTAATAACGTTTAAAAATCAAGTCGGCTACTCCATAATTCATAAATGTGTGCGTTCATAGTGTATAGTTGAGAGTTTTTCTTGATAGTGAATTTTTCCCCCGCATAACTTCTTTCTCCACTTCAACAGTTAGGCACTCTGACTTGAGTCTTGATTCATGACTCCACTGAATAACAACTATTTTCTCCAAAAGAACCTAGCGCTGACGCCACCGCTATCAGAACGGGCCGGCGTGTTTGAAAACGGATGGGAGACGCTGTTGCGTGAGGGTGTGAGGCGTGCCAGTGCCGTGCCGTGCGCCACCGGTTATGCTAATCAAACACAACCCAGGGAATAACAACAAGAGTACATTATTCAAATGCTGCCACACATTTGCCCACCCTTTCCCTTTTCTGCTGCAGTGAAACTTCGGCTTGGCACGGCGTTTTGAAAGGTGAAATAACGTTAGAGACAGCTTGTCCAGTCTCGTTCTTGGATTAGTTAGTTGGCTGAGAGGAAAGAGAGGGGTTGTAGGACTGGCGGTGACTCAGGAGGTAGAGCGGGCTGTCTGCCTGGGATAAGCTGCCCGTTCCTTTGCATGGTTGACCCCTTCATCAGTGGATGGATGTCTGTGTAAAAGGGAGGATGTGAGGGACTAGTTGTCCAGCAAAGGGAGTGGCCACAGGTTAAAGAACTGCTTCATCATTGCAGTCCAATACTATTAAGTATTCGCTCATATTTACCATGCTTTACAACACTTTTATCCACTCATTGAGTGGTAGGCAGGGCTTCTCTTGCTCAAGGTTATAGAACCTTTGTCGACTGGGAGACAAACGACGTAGCCGCTAGATTGCCCTGCATGCTCTTGTCATTAATGTCTGAAGAGAAAAGATCTCTTCACAAAGTTCTCTTCACACACAATGCTGCTTCCAACTCATGTATTTGCGTGCCCTATTTAGGCACAGGGGATGAATGGATCACAATTTTTCTACTTCAGGGCTCCATTCGGGTTCAGTATATTGCTCCAAGGTCTGAGTTTTAGGTCGTAGTGGATGTGGGGAGAGTCTGATTACTTGCTACCATGACCCTCCCTATATGTCCACATTCAACTTGACACCATTTCTTTTTTCAACATTTCAACACTCAAAGTACTCAAGGGCAAAGGAGCCCATTTACACTCTTCTTCATGGCATTTTTCAAAGTGCATAGCCTTCAAATCGAAGATAAGCTGATGCCCAGGGGCACAAAGCACAGAATAGCGATAGGGAATGTTGCTGTCAATACAAAATGCTCAACGGGGGAAACGTGACCTATACGACTCTATTATGCTAATGTCCAAACACTCTGGTTTATTGCTCGGCTGACTATAACTTGAGCACATTTCATAAAGAGCTGCATGCTGGCCTCCCCTGTGGTAGAAATGGGCTGCATGCTGAATTGCATTACATTCGTATGCAGGGGGTCAGGTGTGACCTGAGCCTGAACCTTCTCCGGTTTGTTTGCTTCGCTAAGTGCCAGCCGACACTAATATATCCCCCTGGGATCTGAAACTACAAGTAGGAAATAATAACAATAACAACGATAAAATAACAATGATAGTTATGAAACTGAGTGTCAGCAGACCTCTATAAATAGGCCTGACGGCATCTAATTTATTTGATAGCCTAACTTATAAGAATACGCTTTTGGGCATTTTGAGTTAAAGATTAATACAACTAAATCACAAATTGATCAAAAATACAGAAAACGCATGACTTAAGCAGTAGACCAGTGAAGCACACTCTTGTGAGGGCAGAGTATTGGATCTGTACTCTGCTGTGTGATTGGTTTCCTGCGATAGGGGGGGAAGAGGGCTCTGTCCATGGCTGTGTGTTTCTGGAAGATTACAGACAACCTTCCATCAGGACTGGGAGGCTAAGTCCCCAAACAGAGATTGTTTTTCCAAGTCTTTATCCCGGTCCACATCTGCAGGGCCACAACAACAATGAACCGTGCATGCACATAAAAATAAAGCTCTTCTGGAAACCATTCCTGGAATGTTTTGGAATAAGTACCAGTGGATTTTCATGCATTCTTTTCTGTAGTTTCTCAGAATTTTTCGCAGACAAAGTAGGGCACGTAAACAAATCAAGACTTAACTGTCAATAATCTATTGTTCTGTTATTTTAAATCTTGTTGAAAGCTCCCAATTCAATGTTCTCTTACAGTCATAAAATGAGACAGAGAGAGAGAGTGAGAGAGAGAGAATGTCACCATCATCATTACCAGTAATAAAGGAGTATTAATTATGCAGAGACCCAGCACAGTGTAGCTTGTATGTAGCTTACACTGCAGCTCATTTGCCTCTCCAGTTGTTTCTCCGGGTTCCCTCGCTGCCCTCCGGTGCCCATGGGTAATTAGCGGTGTCTGCTTTCACAAGAACGAGTGCAGAGAATGCCACCTCCTTTCTCTGGCCATCTTGCTGCTTGGTGGACAAACGGGCCGCTCTCAGTGGAAGCTTGTAGTAGCCCCGCCTCGTGAGACCATCCTTACCTCAGAAGTTCAAGTTCTGTTTTCTCTCCGCAAATCGGTCCGGCCCTGAGCCTATTTAGAAATTAAAGGACCAATCATTGAACAGAAGGGTTCTCTCAGAGGGGAAGATGTTTTTGCCTAACTGTCCACTGCATCTGGCAAGAGTGAAGAGAGCAAGCGCATCACTTTGTTATTTAATCTGATTGGCTGTAGCTCTTTGATCAACGTATGGCCATGCCCGTGCATGGAAATCAACGGCTGCCTAACCAACGGCAGGTTGATTCATTGCAAAACGCAAAATTTAATATCTGGAATGTCTCTCAAGCCTAGTAATGAAGAACATGCAACGACAATTGAGGCTGAGAATACGAGGCAATGGTCAGTTGCATTGTTTTCCTGTGAAGTTGTGAAAGTGAAATACTATAAAAAAGTGAATTGTGAAACTGAAACTTGAATGCACAACAGATGTGGTTTGGAACATGTGTCTTTCTCTGCAACAACAATAACTACATCAATATGTTGCGGAGGTATGATGGATTTTCTTGAGGGGAATATTGCAGACTATCTGTCGATACTGAAAACATATTAAACACTAGCACCGTATCAATAATATAGTTATAAGAAGGTATTTTCAGTTATGTCCAAATCCCCAACATTCTCTCTTTTGCACTGTGTCAGACTTTCCTCATTAAGTCTGTGGCGTCCTATTCTTATCCTCAATAAAAGTGTGCCATATGACAGATAATTCAGAAGCAGTTGTAAAATCTAGGCTTTGGAATTACGACCCTGGGAGTTTCAGAATTTATGGTGTTTTGTTTTATGGGTGGCTCGGTAATGTACTCACTGTTTAGCGGGCCTATAAAAGCCCATATGGGAGATGAATTCATCTAGCTTTTCAAACTATGAATTTGCTCTTGGTCGATAAACCACTGTATCTCTGTAATGCAGCCCTTTTCCCAGTGGGATCATAGTCATTGATTCTGCTGAAGTCAGTTTATTTAGCTTGACAGTCAATCAAGAGGGATGGGCTGTTATCTGAAAGCCTTGTTAAATGCCTGTAGAAGGGATTTTTTTCTAATTATGGTTAACTCACATCGTTTTACTACATGGGGAAAGCACGCCTAATCCTTTCTGTGCGCATACACCTTGAGGTGTCACCAAAGCATTCGAATCACAATTTAGCTGATTAGCTTAGTGTGGAGCTTTCACTAATTGATTACAGTTTGAAAGCAGTTGACTTGTATGTATATATATATAATCTATTTGGTGGTTTGATTCTGTTTTGAAGACTTGTTTGGCTTGTTGGGCTTGTGGCCCAGCACTGTTCCCTAGGAGCAAGGTCCCATGGTTCAAGCGATGCTGTGCTCTCCTCATTCTGCCCCCCCCCCCCCCCCCCCCATTAAACACTTCTGTTCTTTGGAGACAGTAAGGATAAATGATCCTTATGATGGCTGCTCACACTCGAAACAATCCCCGTCTTTACAGGTTGAAGAGTTTGGAGGATTTCAGGTTTGGATGCAGTTTGCAAACGGCTCTGTTAAAAACAGAGAAGTCCAAAGCCGTTGTCTACGGCCCAGCCGAGGAACCTGCTGAGCACAGTCCTCCCTCCCCCTGTTTGAGGACGCCAGGCAGAACGGGTTCCACGGTGGGCCATGGCGTCAGAGGTCGGGATTTGTTTGGTCGATTCGTTTTCTGAAACAAGAGCAGGAACACGCTGAACCCCGAGGGGAGGAGAGGAATCAAGCGGCTGGAATAAGATGGGGGTTATATGTGTTCTCGCTCGCACTGAGACCCAGCCGGCACCATCCTGCATGAAGTTTGAGCGAGGATGTCCCGACTAAAGCATTTAGAATAAAAAAAAGTGTAGCTGCTTTAAAGAGGTACAGATACAGGATGTCCTCAGCTTCTGACATCAAAAGTTGAAAGAGTGTGGTAACGTTTTGGAGATGACAGAAAGAACAGTGAACCTTTCACGTTTGTTTTTTAACATTCATGAATTACGGGTTCAGTTATGGACAGGTTTGTTTGGTGGCGGGCCTATCATCGATCTTACGCGCGCATTTCATGTTTTACAATCGTTTGTTGAATTTCAGAGCAGTCTTGAAAGCAGCACACAGTTTTGATGTGTGTTTCTCAGCGTTTCGACGCACAAAGGGTTGCTTTCAGCCAATCAGTGATCTTTTATTTAAAGCTGTCTCTACGCCACTTCTTGTCACACTCTGTCACTTGAGCCTCCCGTGGGAGTCATGCTTTGTTCAATGTCAGCCGAAGCACCCAAGCTACCAAACACTGTCGAGGGAAGTGCTCCAATTTACAAACCTTGGGAGAAACCTGCGTTGGTTGTCTTGTGTCATTGTGTGTCTGACGTTGTGAATCAAAAAAACAAAAAGAAAGTGGTTTGAAAAACAAATGTGTTACGTCAAAGCTTTTAGTTGACACATTTGCAATGAAGGCTTGGCGAGCTGGTGTCGTTGTCAAAGACACAGCGGGTGTGAGGACGACATGCAGTATTTTACACTCATCGACCCTTCCACCTTTCCCAACCTGTTTACTCCCCAGCCCAGCATGCTTGATGAATGAACGATCTCATAAATCGTGTTAAACTTAATATACAGATACGTTTTATCTCATCGTAGTCCTGTGTTCTAGCATTGCTGGGGAAATGGCTAAAGAGGTGGATGGATGAACGCAAAGTCGATGGTTATTATTCAGACTTAAAAAAGATACGACCAAAATCATTTACAGTAGTTGAATAAAAACCGAGCATTCTCCCCCCCAACCCCCCCTACGACCCCCCCACCTGAGGACATCATTTAGAGCTCACGTCGGCTGCGATCGATAACAAAAACCACTCAGAGATGGAGAGGCTGCAGCAAATAGCAACTGGCTCGACGTCTTGCGTTCCCTCTGATGCATGCCCATAAATGCATCTTAACTTTGAGGAAAGCATTCAATCGACTTCTCCCTATACAGTCGCAAATCAGAGCCCCAGCTGCCTGGCTGCTCTGCATGGCTTATCTGAGTCACGGTACGGCAGCAGGCCGTATCCCCACTATCAGCGGCCGACCTGCGCCACGTTGCCCGGGAGCTCGCTAATCTCCCCGGGCGATAACATTGACCCCGGGTCGTTGATTGTACGGCATGTGAGGGCCAGATGCCTTTGGAACAGGAGGCGGCAGGGAAACATGTATGCATGCAAGCACTGCGTCTCCCCCTGCACCGCTGGCATGCCTTTGCACGGCCAAATGCTTACTGGAAACAGAGTTTATCTGATTGGAGGTCGGTGGGAAACAATGCATTTGTAGTCGTGGCTGGATTCAGGTGGCAAGGATGTTGCTTATCCTGCCTTTTATTTTTTGTTGTGTGTATTGCGTATGTTGTGTTATCCATCCTGTTGCCACGTCAACCCCTACGGACAAGTACCCGGCAAGATGTATGTCCAGCAAGTGTGACTGTGTCTATTTTCAAATCAGCGGCGTTAACCCTTAGTGTCTCTGTGTCCTGTGGCTGTGTCTCTACGGAGCAGAACATTGGTTTCAGTGTGCCCCACCATGTCTTTTAAACACAGATGTGGATGGAGAGGTATAGCTTGTGAAAGGTAGCGGTTCAGTCGTGGAGATTTGTCACAACAACACGTTTCCCCGCAGGGTCCCGATGTGGCCCGCGGTTGGTGCCGACACGTCTGATACACCGATGGCAGCACACAAGACCGGAGCCCACTAAAATGGAAGATGTCTACGGTCTGGATAATGGAGCTGTACATGTTGAACTGGACGAGGGTGGTCATCGGGGGAGGGAGGGAGTGCTTGGTTTCCATGGCGAGCGATGCTATTTGTCGAAACAAAAATCTATTTTTTTTTTTAACTCCTCCAGATCAGTTAGAGGTGATTGCACTCAACTGAATGCAACTAAGAAGGCGAATAAATTATAAAAAACTTTTGAAAAGAGGTTTGCCCGTTCTTGGCTTCTGTAGAAATAAAATGGAGATATAAAACTCTGAATCTTAGATGACAAAACACGATTCTTATTTTTATGGGATTATAAACTAATTAAAAAGTACTTGAATATGAATGAATATTATGTTCCGTCTGCCAAATTCGTTATGCTGGATGCCACTTAATCCGGCTAAGGCTGTATAATTGAAAGGGAGTGTGTACTCATTTAGATGCTAGCGCCCTGTCTCCTTTCACCAGACTGAACCAATCAGACCACATGAAATAAACATCACTCAGTCAACAACGCATCCCTTTGTGTTTCTGGGCCTGTCTGTGCTTGCCTCAGCCTCTGTATCCACTAAATAGGAAGCCACTTTATAACTTAGGTGAACTTTTTCAACAAAACAATTTGGTAACAAGGCATCAATTGCATAGATATGAATTCATTACGTTTTGAAGAACAATCTTTGGAAGCAAACTTGAAATGTTTCAACAGAACTTTGGTTACCAGGCAGCAGTTGCATAGATATGAACTCATTACAATTCAGTGCACTGAAATGAAGAGCTTTCAATTTTCTGGACTCTTGCACTTGTCTAGATCTAATGCAGCCGCCTTGGAAAAAAGCAATAAACCACATTTTTGAACATCCATAAAAATATCTCATAGCTGGAATAAATCCAAAGTCAAGCAATCCTCTCTGATCCTCTTATAAAGGCATTGGCAGTGATAAAATTAGACAAAAACATGAATTTAATACATTTATCAATAGTGCACTGATGGTTATATATTACACCAAGAGAATAATGTGTTGACATCATTAAAGGCTGGATTATACTTCTTTGTTCTTTTACCCTTTCTTCTTTAGATTATGGTTGCATTAATATTGTGAGGGGATCTGTCATACGTTAGACAGATTACACCCTGGCTTCATGATAAGGATGTTTCACTTAGTCCGTTGTCTGAATGTCCGTTTGCGAGGGCAGATGGATATTAACCCAGCAATTTACTTTGTGTGGGGACAAAAGCAGGTTCAATGATCTTCTTGGGGCTGACATAAATGTTGCACTCTTAAACTTGCATCCATTTTATTTTGCTGGGGAAAGTATCGGGACTTGAAAAAGGGGAATGGTTGTGCTTCATGTAGTGTTTACTCAAATAGTATTTTATAATTAGGTGTAATTAAATATGACTTCAGGGATGCTATAAATTATTAAAATCGTAAGAGCAAACCTGGATGCTGAAAACAACAACTGTATTACATTTCATTTTAACTGGCCATCCAATCTTATTCCATTGTTTGACAAACAAAAGCTGGCTAGATTGACAAAGCTCTCTTCAAAGGCACTCTGCAGAAAAAACATTCTTACAAGGCTTTCTTGGATGTCAGTCAAAATGTTTTTGCCACAGGAAGCACGGCATCTATGCGGTATTGTTACACAATCCATTTAAAAAAAAGCCAAACAAGCGGCCAATTATAGAATCGAAAGTCGCCATTTTGTGGTTGAATCGTACCCTGATGAGGAGCTTTGTCCTAAGAAATCAGCACTGTTTGGTTTGTTTGGAGCAGGTTAGCTGGAAAGCTCACTGGTACACAGCTGCTGTTAATCACCATCATTAGTCCACCCGTCAGCCGCGTCACGTGCCTGGCTCATATCGCCTTCTGACGCCACCGCTGGGCTTATTGTTGTTGTTACTTTTCTTTTGGGCTGTTTTTATTATTTCATCGTTTTTTCTATTCTGCTCGGCCATTTCCTCTTCGGGACCATAAGTTAAATTTAACCGCCGCTGTCTTTTTTTTGGCACGGCTCGGGAAGTGATTGCGATCCTTGGCAGCGGCCGGATAACGAGAAGACAGGAAGGGAGGCAGTCTGGGGTTTTACCGTCACTGATGTCACCCGTTAAGTCGTGTAATGTAACATTCAACCGAGAGATTTCATTTATTAATGTCATTAAAGAGAATGGTTTCGGAGCAACACAATGCTTGTGAGTTTCTTTTTATGATCACTTGGTACATTTAGGGCTCATCCGCCGTTGTGTAATGCTAATACCGCTAGTGTGACCGGTAGTTCACAGTACTATCTTGTGAACTATGGGTAAAATGAGCATTGCAGAGTACCAAACAATAAAAAACTGGGTATGAGGATGGTACTTCTCTAGTTCAGTCGGTTGTTTGTTTCCCCTGCCTCACCATCTCATTAAAAAAATTGTTACAATACCTTTAGCAGCAGTAAAAGAAAATAACATTCTTCTTGCTTAATGCTTCAGCAATAAGTAAACACTAGTCTAGCCTTAAAAGGAGCCAAAACACTTGTTCTTACTCTGAAGAAAAGCACTTGACTTCCAAGGCAGTAAATGGTATTTCACTTGCTATTGACGTACTAATTTTGGTAATCGTTTTTCAGCTCGGCTGGAAACTTGAGGAATATAAATGTGTGGTTTAAAAGTTTCTTGAAGAATAATTTAAGAGCATCTGGATTGATCTGTTGACAAAGATGCCTCTATAACACATTAACATTCAGTCCTAGTCAACAAAGAAAACACACAAATGTGAGTCATCATTAAATTCAGGGAACTGAGTGAGCAAACAATCGAAACATTAAAAAAAAAGGCCCAAACTCTCTCATACCTCAACCCTTTCACTCGCGGGGGAAAACTACACCGTTGAAGCGGCCGTGAAGTGACCCGTGTGTGTTTGTGTTTTTCTCCAGGTTAAGATGTCTGGTGAAACAGCTGGAGAGGGGGGAGGCGTCTCTGGTGGACCTGAAGAAGAACCTTGAGTACGCGGCCACCGTGCTCGAATCGGTGTACGTCGAGGAGACCAGGTACGCCAGAGGAGCCACACACAGACCAGGATTTCAACCAATCACAAGCTCAGAGATACCGACGGTTTCCTTTACAACTCCCCGGCTCTTTAAAAATGCAATTCTGTCTCATGCAGAGAGCCGTAGCTGCGCTGCGCTGATAACGCCAGGCCGCTTATAGGAGATCTGATAACCTTTCATATAGAAACGGTCCGAACCGCTCCACAGCGGTCACGTGATGACGTCACTGTTTGATTTTTCAAACCGATTTGATTCTGCTATTTTAACGTAAACCTAGGTTGGACTATTTTTGCTCCGTGCGCGTATGGCCAGGCTCCCCACCCCTGACATATACTCTATGATCTGGCTTATGGAATTATGTAAGACGTAATCATCTGCGCAGACCACAGATTATGATCGGCTCGCAGCGCCATGACAACAGCAGGATAAGGAGTGAACTGTCGGGCCCTGGACATGTCCGTACCGCAGTATAGACTATTGTGATAATAATGCCGTCGCGTCATTAGAACTGAGCCGAAGACACAGCAGTGGTGCTTTGAAGGGCTTGTGATGTGTTGAATTCCTGTAGCAAGTCCCAGTGAGCTTTGAAGCCTGCATTTGTGACATATATGACAATTAATTTAGGATTGATTTCTTTCTTTATTTCTCTCTTCCATCCTACCGCCCTCTTATTCCCTCCTGTCGCCCTCCCTTCCCTTCCCATCCCTCTATCCCTTTCCTTTCATCATTCCTCCCCTCCCACCCTCCATCCCCCCCCTCCCCTCCCTCAATCCCCTACCTCCCTCCATCCCCTCCCTCTCTCCCCTCCATCCCCTCTCTACCTCCCTCCCTCCCTCCCCTCCCTCCCTCCCTCCCCTCCCTACCTCCCTTCCCTCCCTCTATCCCCTCCCTCCCCCCTTCCTCCCTCTCTCCCCTCCCCTCCCTCCATCCCCTCCCTCTCTCCCCTCCCTTTCTCCCTCCCTCCCTCCCCTCCTCTCCCTTTCTGCCTCACTCCCTCCATCCCCTCCCTCCCTACCTCCCTCCCCTCCCTTTCTCCCTCCCTCCCTCCCCTCCCTTTCTCCTCCCCTCCCTACCTCCCTCCCCTCCCTCTCTCTCCCTCCCTCCCTCCCCTCCCTCCCTCCTCCCTCCCTCCCTCCCCTGTCCTCCAGGCGCCTGGTGGACACGGAGGACGAGCTCAGCGACATCCAGTCGGAGTCGGTGCCGTCGGAGGTGCGTGACTGGCTGGCCTCCACCTTCACGCGGCAGATGGGGCTGATGCTGCGCCGCACCGAGGAGAAGCCCCGCTTCCGCAGCATCGTGCACGCCGTGCAGGCCGGCATCTTCGTGGAGAGGTGGGGGGGCCAGCGGGTCGTGATCACCCCCCCTCCCCCCTCCAGCCAGACCTGGGGGGGGGGGGGGGGGGGGGGGGGAGGGGAGGGGCGGGGCCAGGGCACTTCAAATGTCAGCCGAATGAAATGGCTTGTGAAGTGGCGCGCACGGTTGTTGTTGTTTTGGCGCGCGGGTGCAGGTGGACACACGCGCACGCACACACACACACACACACGCACACGCAGTCGAGGTGTGCGGACATTGGAACACACGAATACAGACACACACAGAATTTGTGGACGCACACACACACAGGGGTGTTGAAGCACACACACTTTATTAATTCATACCTTGTGGGGCTTACACCTGGACCGTATTTCCTCTGCCAAACACACAGGACTGCCACAGCAGAGCCAGTCCAAGCACTGCTTTCACTTCAACCTCATGAAGTTTTGCGGAAGGGAATTTAGAAATGATTAGCTATGTACTGTTATCCAGTTCCCCTAACTATTAAGAATTACCCAGCATGCACCATTGCGGCCTTTGCAAGCATGAAGAACCATTCACCCAGCAATATACATGAAGTTAAAAAAATGTTACCACAAAACAACGTTGAATGTGTTAATGTATTACTTACTATGATGCTTAATGTTGCTGAATGTTTTTGAAGCATAAACCACGCAGCAGTCCCTTGACCCGAACAAGTGGGTTCTGAGAAGTCATCAGTAGATCATGGACCATTTTAAAGCAGCTTATGTTTGTCTCCATTAAGGATTGGATTTGTATTTGACGGATGCTCAATCCATTTTCTTTATTTTTGTTTTATCCAAACAGGATGTACAGACGCACTTCCAACATGGTTGGACTCAGCTACCCTTCCTCTGTAATATCTGTGCTTAAGGTATTAGCAGTAAGGTCTACGCACCAACACACACACACACACGTGCATGTGCACGCTTGCATGTGCACGCTCACATAGGCAAATGTAAACACACACACCCTTCTCGACTTTCTTTATTTCTTCATTTCAGCCATTTATCTTTCTCCGTTTCTTGTTTCATCTCTATTTCATTTATTTCACACAAACTCATTAATTATAGGAGTAAGACCAGGTAGATCTAAAACACAAGCCTTCATACCAACAAGTATACAACCTTCCCCCCCCCCATTAATCGGTGTCTGTGCTTCCTACCCAGAACGTGGACAAATGGTCGTTTGACGTGTTCGCCCTGAACGAGGCGAGCAGCGACCACGCGCTCAAGTTCATCTTCTACGAGCTGCTCACCCGATACGACCTCATCAGCCGTTTCAAGGTACAGGCGGGGGGAACGATCTCGCTCTCCTCCTTCAGCGCCCCTCTGACTCAGTGAAATAAGGCAGCGTAGGTCAGCCTGAGGCCCTCCGATCTCACTTCACTGCAACTTTCTTATCCGTTCCCACAGCTGCTTTGTGTCCCGTCCCGTCCGCGGCAGGTTTAAGTGTCTGCTTTCAGGCAGATTTACATTCTGTGTCGTGGAGAGGGGTTACGTCTGGCCTTCATCATGATCATGAACACTCTGTTTTCCTCAACCATTTCTCTGCAGCGTTTTACGACCGACGCCGCTCCACTCGGGAGTGGAAACATCGAACAAAAAAGTAGAGGATATAAAACGTTTGTTATCTTTGAACCAACTCAGCTGCGGAGAAGGGGGGATGTGTAGAAGTTTGTGGCTCACCAGCGAGCTCTGATTTGACGAGAGCTTGACATTATTCAGTGGTTTTGAATTCATAAGGATATGAATTTGGTATGAACTCTAATATTGATATTAACTCAAAACCACTGTTGTACGCTTATATGTGTGCAGGTTATAATGGCAATAGGAAATTCCTCCCCCCGATGCAAACGGTCCTTCAAATTCACACTAACCCAGGACTATCCCACCCTTGGCGGACTAATCGAATTGAGATTCCATTGTGAAGCCTCTTTGACCTTGAGCGATTCGGATTCGTCCTGTTGCTTGCAGATCCCCATCTCAGCGGTGGTGTCCTTCGTGGAGGCCCTGGAGGTGGGCTACAGCAAACACAAGAACCCCTACCACAACCTGATGCACGCCGCGGACGTCACACAGACCGTGCACTACCTGCTGCTCAAGACGGGCATGGTGGTGAGTCAGGCGCCCCCCCCTCGTTCACACGCATGCCCCCACACACATACGTTGCATGCACAACCATGCAGACATCAGGTACATCTACACATGCGCACACATACACATACAGTACATGCACAGACACAGGCACACATGCAGTACACACACACACACACATACACACACGCACACACAGAGATGCATGCACACAAACAGATACATACAGTACATGCACACACACACACAGAACATGCAAACGCAAAAATACATACAGTACATGCATACACACACACCCATGAACACACACACACACATACAGTACATGCACACACACACAAACACACACACGTATAGTTCATGCGCACACACACACAAGCATGAATACATGCACGTGTGCACAAATACAAAAAATATATAAAAAATACCAGAGACCACCAGCACCAGAGTGAATGTTTCCGTTGATGTGACGCAGTGAGGCTGATTCACACATCCAACATCCCTGGCGTTTGATGTGTGTTTAATTACAGCCTATCCTGACATGCCGCTTTAGAATGGATCATATTCTTCTCCTGAACAATTAATAGTTAATTATTTGCAGGAATACAAAGAGACTTGACAAGCGTGGCATCCGAGCAAATTCTTTAATCCCCATTTTGCTCAAGGCAATGTGTGACTATAGATATAAATAAATAAATAAATATATATGTGTGGGTATTTGTGTGTGTGTGTCTGTGTTTGGCAGTGGTTATGTTTACTATCATAGTGTACATATTTGTAAAGTACTTCCCCCCACCCCGTACAGTACAATGAACCCAGCAGAACACATCCACCCACGGTGCTCCCCAACAGAACTATTCCAGTGTATAACTCCACGGCGCCACTGATTCTTCCACCCTTACATTTTTAATTCCCTTGTGATCGATTCGGCCCCTCGACACCCCACTAGCTCCGTCAACTTGTGCTAATGCTGCTCTCCATCCCCTCAAACAGCCTGGCTGGAGGTGTTGGACCCCCGCCCCCCCCCCCCCTCTCGCTCTCTCTGTGTTTTTATTTAATCACCTAAATAAGGTGTCTGCGACAGCTGTCGTCGGGCGGACTGCGTGTGCCCGGGCCGCTCCTTCAGGCGCAAACCACATTACGAGCTGGCGTTGCCGGGCCCCTGGGAGACTGGCAGCGCTGGCATCTATCATGCGCCGGGGCCCTTTACACTCCATTAAATCAACAATCAGTAGGTCATTGATGAAGCAAGGCCCCGCCAGCAAACACTGAGGGGATGGATCGGCCATCTTGGTTGCCCGCGTTATTAATGACTCAACACCCCCCCCCACCCCCCTCCCACTGATTAGTCACCGCTATTGATTGCACTGCCGGCGCCGAGTAACATGTGCTGTGTGTGGGTGTGTGTGTGTGTGTGTCGGTGTCGGTGTGTGTGTGTGTGACTGTGACTGTGCGTGTGTGTGTGTGTGTCAGTGTGAGTATATATATATATTTAGTACGTGCTTGCAAGTAAATGTATTATGCTCACACACACAAACACACACACACACACACACACACACACACACACACACACACACACAAGCACACACACACACACACACCATTTATAATGCACACCTCATAAATAAATTCTACCCTATATACAAATTATTAATGCACACAGTTTTGTTATAACAGAGGATATGAATTGCTTGACAAAATGGACAACAACAACAACAACGAAAACAACACTTTGAAAACAACACTTGTTGTTGAATCACAGCATATGTGTATGACAGTGTAGAGCAGCTGCCCATCTTATCGTGCCCAGCTGAAGAGCCATGAAGCTCAGGTGACTGTTCTCCCTCTTTGCTTTACAAGGGCGTGTGACTCCCGCTGCAGAATTTCAAGAAGCCGCCAAATTGTTGTTTTTCCCGAGTGAACTCCTGAGGGAGGGGGGGGTGGGGATTCATCAGGACACACTTTAATGTGTTTCTCAATGATTTGCCCCATGTACGCCCTGCGTTCAGTTTTTCTGAACTTATCTCCTACTCCTCCTCCACATTTGTTTTCTATCTTGGTGACGCTGTCCCGTACCCGTCGGTTTTACTCCCCTCAGTGCCTTGTTTTGCGCCTGAATAAACGCCTTCATTTCATTCTTTTCACATCTCTTCATTATTTTTCTTGTCTCTTTCCTACCTAATTTGTTCTTCCCCACGGATTTCCAATTCCCTCTCTGTCACTCTCTCTCCCTCCCTATCTCCCTCTTTTTCTCTCTCCTTTCCCTCTCTCTTTCCCTTACTCCCTCTATGTCTCTCCCCCCCTCTCTGCCTCCCCCTCTCCCTCGTTCTCTCTTTCTCTCACTCCCACTATATCTCCCCCTCCCCCCTCCTCCTCTCTCTCTCTCTCTCTCTCTCTCAGTCCTCCCTACTCTCTCTCTCTCCCTGTTAACCCATGATCTCCTCAATCCGCTCCTGGTAATACTCTCTCTCCCCCCCCTCTGTCTGCCCAGCACTGGCTGACTGAGCTGGAGATCTTCGCACTGATCTTTGCGGCCGCCGTACACGACTACGAGCACACAGGGACCACCAATAACTTCCACATCCAGACCAGGTAATGGATCAGAGCCGTTTTCATAAATACACTGTCACCCCCGATCCACGTGTTCATTTGTACAGCAAGGGTGGTCCGGCCGGTCCAAGGTGGGGGATGGGGGATACCAATGAACCTCGATACTATAAGTCAGAATGTTTGCTGAAGATTGCTGTTGCGATTGTAGGAAGCCCAGCTTGGGAGGTCTGTGTAAAGACTGATTGGGGCAAGTGTGTGTGTGTGTGTGTGTGTGTGTGTGTGTGTGTGTGTGTGTGTGTGTGTGTGTGTGTGTGTGTATGCATATTGCTGTGTATGTGCGCTTTTGTGTGTGTTTGTGTGTGTGTGTGTGTGTGTGTGTGTGGGCCTGCTTGTGTGTGTGCATGGGCGCGCGTGTGGGTGTGTGCTTAAAAATAAGTCATCTCAACCGCAGAGAAATACAGGGAGGGATTGTGTGTTTTTTGAGGTCCAATACCTTCCATCCTTGTCCAATCTTTCTTCCTAACCCTCAAATCACACCCACTACACCTTTAATTGTTATTTTCTTATTTTTGTATTACTTGTCACCATGGCAACATAACCGCCCAAGGCACTACACCTTTAATCGTAATTCTTTTCTTACTTTTGTTTTTTTACTCGTCACCATGACGACAAACCCCCCCAGGTCGGACACGGCCATCCTCTACAACGACCGCTCGGTGCTGGAGAGCCACCACGTCAGCGCGGCATACCGCCTGCTGCAGGACGACGACGAGATGAACATCCTGTACAACCTGTCCAAGGACGACTGGAGGTGAGCCTGGACACGCCCACTGTGCCACGCCTCGTACAGCCGATCACTGTGGCTGAATGCTGATCTGGGATCCAGCGGTTATGTCACCGGAGAACTTCTAGTGGGGGTGGGGGGGGGGGGGGGGGGGGGGGGGGGGGGGGGGGAGACAGGGCAGAGCCAGGGCTGGACGTCAGAAACCGAAAAGGCCAGAGTTAAGCTTTTCGGATTACTTTTCCCAAAGTCTTATTTGGGAGAGCAGGTTAATGCAGACAGAGCGGTGCGGTAGACCAATCAACAGGGGCTTAGGTGGAGCAGAGTCCAAGCAGCACAGACTAGTCCAAACAGGACCGAATAGTCCAAACAGGACAGGCTAGTCCAAACAGGACAGGCTAGTCCAAACAGGACAGACTAGTCCAAACAGGACAGACTAGTCCAAACAGGACAGACTAGTCCAAACAGGACAGGCTAGTCCAAACAGGACCGACTAGTCCAAACAGGACAGGCTAGTCCAAACAGGACAGGCTAGTCCAAACAGGACAGGCTAGTCCAAACAGGACCGACTAGTCCAAACAGGACAGGCTAGTCCAAACAGGACCGAATAGTCCAAACAGGACAGGCTAGTCCAAACAGGACAGGCTAGTCCAAACAGGCGAGACTAGACCAAACAGTCCAAACAGGACAGACTAGTCCAAACAGGACAGACTAGACCAAACAGGACAGACTAGTCCAAACAGGACAGACTAGTCCAAACAGTCCAAATAGAACAGACTAGCCCCATCAGTCCAAACAGGACTGACTAGACCAAACAGTCCAAACAGGACCGACTAGTCCAAACAGGAAAGACTAGACCCATCAGTCCAAACAGTACAGACTAGACCAAACAGTCCAAACAGGACTGACTCGACCAAACAGTCCAAACAGGACAAACTAGTCCAAACAGTCCAAACAGGACAAACTAGTCTATGTTCAAGCAGAGTTCATCCATAGACATTATTAGTTTGCATGATCAGAACCCACCGCCTCTTTTTCGTGGCGGGAATCAGCCAGGAAATCCGCCTGCAGATGAGATCCCCCCCCTGATGGAGGTGAGAAGATGGAAATGGTGAGGTGGCTTGAGGGAATTCCCGGTGAAGTCTTGTCTCCACCTGACCCCGATCTCCTGCTGTGCGAGACGAGTCCAGGTCTAGGAGGAGACGGGAATGGAGGCGGGCTGCAGCAACATCAGAGTCAGTCGTATCGGGACAGGAAGTGAAGGGTACACGCTGTATTCAAGCGTTGTTTCACTCATCATACAGCAAGTGAATCCTGATTTAGCCGAGGAAGAAACGGGAGTGGTGTTCTGCGTTGACAGCGTGGGAATGTTTGACTTGAAGTGACTGAAGTGCGTGCGTGTATGTGTGTGTGTGTGTGTGTGTGCGCGTGTGTGTGTAGTCGTCCTAATTGAACTTTTGCTGTAGCTCCGTTTTTAACAGGACCCCACGAAACCCCAAAATGAGTTCATGTTCATCCAGTTAAACCGCAGTGTGAAGTCATCCCTCATCTGGCAAAACAAATCACAGAGCTCCATGGGGGTAAATAGAAAATCAGGATCAGCAAACACTCACCAAAGCCTTTTTGTTGGTGGGCGCCCCGGTTATAATGATGATACTACATTGACGCAGACAGCTGGGATACAGCGTCCTGTGGCTCATGCCAAGCGCTTGATGGAGCACATATAAATATGGGGGGGGGGGGAAGCTGTTACCAAGCATCGCCGTTGTCACGACGATGTGCTTCATCAAGGACTCGAAAATATGATAACATTAATGATGGATCGTCGTCATCATCATCATCATCATAAATGCTCTACTCTCTCCAAAAACAACAAACTATTAGAGCCCCCATTCAAACCCAGATGAGTCCCGTGTCCAAACTCCAACAACTGTTTCACATTACACTCACACGCGCGTAAGGTTTTCGGGCGTCAAATCGTTTTTTTTTAATGCATTTAATATGGAGTCGTGGTTACAGTTATGAACCACTTGTGACTACTCTTGTGGCTGTGGGTTGTGAGAAGGTGTGTTGCCCTCCTTGTGTCCAGGGAGCTGCGGGCGCTGGTTGTGGAGATGGTGCTGGCCACAGACATGTCCTGTCACTTCCAGCAGGTCAAGACCATGAAGAACTTCCTGCAGCAGCCGGAGGGGTGAGTGACCGAGGGCGCTGGAGTTCCCACCACACACCGCTTCACCTTCGGCAGGCTCCTGAATTCCATTCAATCCTCATTGACCACAACAGCGGGTGGGCATTAGTGACTGGCCTTTTTGATGAAACAGACAAGCACGCAGGCACACAAACCCGTTGTGCCCCCAAAATGAGTTCTGTCGGTGGATTCTGTGTCACCGCACGGGACAAGTGCAAGTGGGTGGCAGGTTGATTGTGTTGAAGTGCTGTATTTTGCATATTTTGCATAAAAAGGTAGTGCACTACACTGCCTTGTAAGTGCATCCAAAAAAGCCAGTTCTTTGTACACCTAAAATACAACCCAACGGGATGAATTTGTGCCAACATCTGGTTTTGAGTCAAATTAGTTTTTTCTTTGTAGAAATACATGTGAGACACCATGACTGTACACCGCCGTCAGGGGACATACGACTCTTAGCAGAACCGCAAACAGTCCCACTTTAGCTCACTTAGATCTTTTATGATAGACAGCCAGCTATAGCGTATTCCTCGCTAATAGGATCTAATACCCAACTAATTGGAGGGCACCGCATCATTTTTTTCTGGACTTGTTTACCCGTATTAAGTGGGATAATGAAGTGGATGATATGTCGCTAATAAGCGACGGCACTTTGTAGCTCTGTTTGCATCACGTTAAGTACTACGTAAACATAATTACGAGGGACACGCGGCCACCGACAGCAAGATGATTGCTGACGTGTTTACTTTGAACGCAGCTCAGCCGACGGCGAGGGGAGTAAGGGGGAACCGGTCTTGACACCTGCCCTTTGGAAACGGACGTAGCCTCTCTAGTCTAAAATCTGGTTTGTCGTAGGCTAGCTAGGCTCTCAACACACACACACATCGCCAATCTTCTCTTCACATCGTTTGGAAAAGCAATCATAAGGCGGACTCCGATTATTACACGCGAGCAGTAAGAGACGGAATTGTTGCAGGCAATCAGTGGCAGGATATGAATCCAAGTATCAACTGTCACAGAGTAATCGTAGATGAATATGTCTTTCTAGTGGAACGGCAGGAGCATTGCCATAAAAAAACGAGTCAAATCGAGTCAACCTTTAGTGTAACGTATTGTTTAAACATCGTGCTTGTCCGTAGAGGAATCTCTGAAGAGCGCGATTTGATTTACATAAGCTGCAAGTCGTTTATTCCCCATGAGCAGAAAAAGCGATAGTCAGCTAGTCACCTTTGGGGTCCACACATAACATACGAGACATAAACAACGTATTAGAATGTGATTTAAAAGAAGGCTTTGATGGAGCTTTATATGGTCAATGTGTCGCATAGGAAGTGCTGCACAAGGTAAGGCAAGGTCGTTATAGGCTTTCTTTTGGGAGTGTGTGTGGATGATGGCTGCTTTAAGCAGCCATCATCCGCACACACTCCCGCACTTTCTTATCATTTTTCACTGACGTGAGTGCTGAGTAGAATGTAATCAGGAGGCTTTAGGCAACACACATGCAAACATCTTCACAAACAGATAGACGTGAACACACATACACGCAAGCATCCACACACAACTACACACACGCAGAGCAGACATTAAGGGAATGCAGAGTGAGCAGAAACCCCACTGCCGGTGGATGAACTCCGAGGTGAAGTCATTTAAGTCAGTCAATCTTCCTCCAGGGCTGCTAGGATTGCACTTTGATTCCTAGCCAAGTGAATATGGATTCAACTGTGTGCGTGCAAGTGTGGACGCATGTGTGTGCGTGTGCGCACGTGCGGACGCTTATGTCAACCTAATCCCGGATCCAGCACTTCTACTCTGTTATAGCAGAACTTCTTGAGGGTGACGGCACAGAGCCTGGGCCTGAAGCAATGAACTGAGAAGGGGCGGAGTAACTCGCTGTTTACGTTTTTCTCGCGGAGATAGGCAACCGAAAAATAATTACTTGCCCGAGTGGATGTAGCTTTCGGAAGGGGATTTAATTAAGTGTATTTCTACAGTTTACTACTGCTGGCTGAGTTTGCGATTGTGATTTACACGCTTAAAGATCCCTGCCTTGAGCCACATGATTGGTCAAAACAAGTTTTAAGCCAAATAAAGCAAAAACAACCGTTCACCCAGATTTACGCTTGTTTGGAATTCAACTTTAGATATTAATCTAAAGTCTGTCTTATTGAACACTTAATATTGATTCCGGTGACTTTACTTCTTGATATGTCGATGTGCACATCTAACCCTAAAACTGTTTTGGCTTTGGTAAAAAAATAGATACTGCCCAAGTCAACACCACATGTATTTATACCCGCTTATTTTGCTGTGTCGGCACTGCAGAAATGTCAGGTATAGTCAGCAGGTATAGTCACTGTGGTGGCTCATAAGTGCAACATCTGCAGAAAACAAATGAGTGCTTTCGTGTCGGCTTGTCTAATTGGAACCTGTGTCTTCCAGCGTGGACAAGCCCAAGGCCCTGTCCCTCCTGCTGCACACGGCCGACATCAGCCACCCCGCCAAGACCTGGGACCTGCACCACCGCTGGACAGCCTCCCTCCTGGAGGAGTTCTTCATCCAGGTACACATGCTAACAAGCTAGCATGCTAATGTGTCCGTTCTACTGGGTGACTCCCTCCACCAGTGGTTCGTCCTGTTTGACATATATCGTGGTCAATGGTTTTTTTTTATGTATGCTAACGGGGGGAAAATACTGTGACTGTATGACCAAACGATGAAGTCTTCTTTAAAGTCGCAACGTATGCCATTTGAACTAGCTCATAGCTTACAATAACCTAGAGATATCTGTAGGCAACGCTGATCAATGGTGATTTTAATCATGTTAGAAAGAGGATCACATCCTTTTACTGACATATTCTACAAATAAGAAATGCCAGGAGTACCTTTTTCTAGCCTGGGAATCGGGTGAATCTGGGAGCTTGTGTTTTATTTGCTCTGGCAAATGCATCTGACCCCGTTCAGACGGATTTCCAGCAGGCTTGGCCCAGGTCGGGCCAATCACAACAGTTTATTGAAGCACCGTTGAGGCATTTTAATATAAAACCAAGATGGCCGCAGCTTGTAGGTCACACGTTTCATTGATCCGATTGGTTGTATTTCTATCCAATTGCGTCAGGAGGCAATTCTGAGCCCCATGATAATGCCAAACGTAAATCATAACTGAACTGAGAGGTTTAAGACTTGTATGCATTTGAGACTCGCATTTGGTCCGGTGATGTCAGACTAGCTTTTCTCTCACAAATCCTGACTTCTCGGGCAGAAGCCCAGATGCAAACCCCCTGCCAGGAGAAGCTCATTCTCTCGTGGGAATAATACGGAAATTATCTCGGATCGCCCAAGAGATTTCTGGACCGGGGTCCAACATTACCAATAATTGTGATAATGATGATGATTACTATTATGAATTATTACTTCAACACGGTACTTCACCACAATCGCACGGCACATCATTTACATCTAGTGGGGGGGGGGGATTCATAGTCATTTTGTCGTTAGCATAATTCTCCCAACATGCTCTCTGGCAGACACTCAAGTCTCTTTTGTCATCTCCGATAATGAGAACAGAACATGTTCCACAGGAGATTAAAACCCGGGAACGGAACCCTGTTCGGCGCACCAGCAGGAGCGGACCGACAGGGTGTAAAGAGTAAATCACTCCGAACGTCAACCTCCGACGTTTCAATCCTGCCCTGATAGATACGCCCGAGTTAAGTGGATGAGAAAGGGTTCCTCGGAAAACCTTGAGGAACGCCCGCTCTCGGTCACGCCCAATTTAAGGTGTTTTTGTTATGAACACAGTCACTACAGGGGAGGGGATCAAATATGTTCAGAGTCGCCCCCCAACAGCGTGTTTCCGTAAAAGTGGTGTTGGTGTTGGTGGTGGTGGCGGTGGTGGTGATGTTGGCAGTGGTGGTGGTGGTGGCTCGAATCGCTTGGCTACTTTTGAGGGCGGTGGTGGTGCTGTTGCTGTGCACGGTGACGGCTGGAGGGCGGGGGCGTAACAGTCTTTGACAGCAGGGCACGGGTTCAATGGAGGATAATGTAATGTGTGTCCGACTGAGAAAGTAATGACAACAAGAGAGTGGACTGCAAGCACCGTAGATTGCATGCACTTTCGTTGGCTGAGTAGAGGATTGCGTGCAGTCTCTATGGCTCTCTCTGGTGCAATGTGTGTTATGGGTCTGTATGATTGTGTCTATCAGCCAACCATGGGTAGCCCACATGCTCAATGTCCTAGGGTGCATTTATGGTGATTCTGTTGTATTGGTCATTTCAAGGATGTCTATACTGTAGGGATGGAGGAATCGAATTCGGTGATTCTTTGTCTCAGCAATACGAGTATTGTCAGGTTGACTAATGAATTTTATAAATATATATATTCTAAGTAAAGTAATCTCCATGCAAACAAATGCATGGTACTGTCCTACAGAATTTTGTGTGAACTTAGCGTGGTTCTGTTTGTTAATGTTTATTTAAAAAACAGCAACAGACCTGTAGAACCCCAACCTCAAAAGATACATTCGCACATACAAATCTGAACAGTGTACCGCAATATTTACCGAATCACAATTCTTACTGCACTCCAAAAAGATATTTTCCAACATTGCATCATGAGGTCCCTGCCCATTCCCGTCCGTGACACAATGCTGAATGCTCAAACCGGAATTCTCCCTCTGTCGTTTCCCAGGGGGACAAGGAGGCAGATCTCGGACTCCCGTTCTCCCCGCTGTGCGACCGCAAGTCCACCATGGTGGCCCAGTCCCAGATCGGTAAGCTTCTCCCGCCTCTGCTCCATCACATGTCCTCCATGGTGCTCGCCCGAGACACGGGTATGCCCTTCTGTAACTGTGGAACTGACTGTTGTGTTTTGTGTGTGATCTTTCACCAGGCTTCATTGACTTCATCGTGGTGCCCACCTTCACCGTGCTGACGGACATGACGGAGCGCATTGTCACGCCGCTCATCGACGAGGCCTCCCACGCTGGCGTCGCAGGCTTCCGACGCTCCAGGTAAAGCCTCTTCTGTCTGTCTGTCTGTCTGTCTGTCTGTCTGTCTGTCTGTCTGTCTGGCCTTTCTTCCCACACTGGCTTTGCAGGCTTCCAGTTAAAGCCTCTTCTGTCCGTCCGTCAGTCTGTCCGTGCGTCTAGCCTTCCTTCTGCCTGTCTATCTTTTCTTCCTTTTCAACCTTCCTACCAGCCCTTCCTCATCCTCCCTGGGCTATCCATGGGGGAGAATGAATAACTTTTGATGAGCCATTGAACAAAAGGCACTCTGCCGTTACAATGAAATAACGTTTTAGGTGCACCTGGAGAAAGTAAAGGCGCTTCTCGGTTGAACGCGTCCTTGGCTATAAAGCAATTTGCATTTTAAACAACTTCTGAAGGTTAGATTAGTCGTGAAAACAACTGCCCATAGCTTCAAGGCAGACCAGGGAAGTAGATAATGAAATGGTGTAATGGCATGGAGTCGAACTTTAAATGGCATTTAATTACGTTGACGACGACATCTCTAATGAGTCCTTCATCATCTCGGCGCGTACGCAAGTGTCTGTAAATCTCATCAAGCACACCTGGAAATCGACACTCGCACACGGTAAACTAGTTTGCACCCTGTTTCCGCACTGATCTCCCTGGCAAACTGGTTTTGAATACTGAGCAGTTCCCCCCCATGCAAACGGCATCGTGACTCGCGTTGGTTCAGCAGAAACCCCCTCAAGACTCTCACTTCCCTCTACCGCTGTCTCTCCCAGCGGTGTACAGGTGCTCACGTGTTTGAATAAACGGTTGTCAACCCACTCACGAGAAGTCATTCATTAAAAGTAGAGGAGCTCTGAAAGTGCATGCATTATATCTATCTATGTATAGATATATAGATAAATATATGTATCTATATTAAGTGAGATCAAGCAGTGCTTGAAGAACCACTGTACACACCTGTTCTCCTTACAAGAGAAGTCATTAACGAAAATCGGCCTGCGGACAGAGGCAGCCAACTGGAAACGCTACATTGTGTTTCCGTTTGCACCCTCCTCGCCTCGTTTGTCTGTTTACACACACCTACTAGCATGCCTGTGTGCGTCTGCACGCACACACACAGACACACACCTAAACACACAGACTGAGGCAGCTCCTGGGCAGCATTTAGACCAGCTTTCAATCAAGTGTCGTATTATTGTGTCTCTCTCTCTCTCTCTCTCTCTCTCTCTCTCTCTCTCTCTCTCTCTCTCTCTCTCTCTCTCTCTCTCTCTCTCTCTCTCTCTACACTTGCTCTCCCACTCCATCTCTTGATCTCTCGGGCTCTCTCTGTCAATCTTCCCTCCCTGCGGATAGTACACTGTAGACTCACCTGTCAGCAGCCTAGCAGTAGCGAGTCAGTGGATTGTCAGGGAAAGCAGAGTTGCCAGATCTTGCAAGAAAAGCTAGAATAGCGCAGGGATAAATTACACTGTGAGGGTCGGAATGGTTGGTTGCTCTGGTTCGTTCTGGCGGTGATCTCAAGTTCAAGTTCAGAGAAAAGAAGATAAAATAGATGTTGAGATAGAAGATAAAACATTTATATAATCCTGTTGCTAGCTTTTAGACCATTGCAATGCGGTACTGCCCAGTCAACTGACACATTATTGCTAAGATACCGACTGACTGATTGATGACAGATACCTTACTACAGACACTTGGCTCAAACACAGGGCGGAAATTATTAACCGCCGCAGGTATAAACATCCTTGTCTCCTTTCACCCTTCATTTCCCCCCTTTGTCCCAGTATGAGTTCAGAGGAATCCAAGCGGGGCAGCATGAAGAGCACCGGGCTGGACAGCACCTCCTCCGGCCACTGCTCTCTGCTGGCCGTGGACCACAAGAACTTCAAGACCCTGTGGAACGACGAGGTCTACCAGAACCGCGAGAGGTGGAAGGCGCAGGCCGCCAAAGGTACCCCCACCCGCTGCTCTCAGACGTGTGTTCTTCAGCAAGGATGGGCTCCGACCCCTTTCTTGGTCAGCAGGATGGGCTCCGACCCCTTTCTTGGTCAGCAGGATGGGCTCCGACCCCTTTCTTGGTCAGCAGGATGGGCTCCGACCCCATCCATGTTCAGGGGGATGGGCTCCGACTCAATCCTTCATCGGAAGGACGGGCTCCGACCCTTCCTTTTTCCAGCAGGATGGGCTACGATCCATCCTTGGTCAGGGGGATGGGCTCCGACCCCGTCCATGTTCAGCAGGCCGACCTTCAGGGAGAACCGTCCCGCTTGGCTGTTTCCTCATATCAAAGAGTACAGCTTAACCCGTTGTGAAGAAATCACAGTTAGCGGCATTGAACTTTGCGTGATTATTTTGGGAGGACACAGAGTTCATGTCGCCCCCAACACTCGTACGAAACGGCACTCTCTTTTATTAAAGCACCGCCGAGGGCGACCGTTCCCCTTCCTGTTGACCTTTAGCGGACTTAAGTTAAAGCCTGCCCTGCTGTTTCAGGTCAAAGATTAGATGAGTCATTTGGGTTATTATTTTGCTGTTTAGCAGTCGCTATGATCCCGCATGACTTTCAGTGATTTCTTTAGTTTCACGGAGGAGAAGGTCGGGGTGAGCTGTGCTGCTCAAGTAGCCCTGAATGCAGGAGTTCTGCAGGCACACAGCGGACATTGGGGAAAGATATGCTAATGTCCACGAGTCAAGAGAGCTAATATATTCCTTGGAGCGAAAACATGACAGAAGCCTGGAATCGTCCACCACTGCTGTGCATTGGGCTCTGCTGCTGCTAGTGGTGGTGGTGGAGGTGGTGGCGGCGGTGGTGGTGGTGGTGTGGTGGTGGTGGTTGTGGAGTTAATCAGTTCCAACTTGAAAGTGCTGTAAAGCGGGCAACATTGGCGACTCCCACAAGCCATATGCCATCGAGGCAATCAAGGAAAAAAGCAGCCCTTGCTGTACACAGCGGAATGGTATAAAGGGCTGTCTCTACTGGCCTCTACTGCTAGAGAAAGAGTATTACACCATGTCAATGAAATGAAAGGGCTCACCTCCCAAGTCCATATAATGCCTGTCCCTGCTAGACCTATTAGGGTGAGAGAAAAACCTCAACAAACTAGCACCCATGAAAGAAAACATTGCAAGATACTTGTGAGATATTGATTAATTTGTATGGAGTTTATGTTTTGTGAAATGTACTATATATACATATGTTTATTGCAATGAACATTGTGCATTAGTTAAATTACTGATGGATCCAAATGTGGCACTCACACACACGTTCACAAACACACGCATGCACGCACGCACGCACTCAATCACTCACTCACTCACTCACTCACTCACTCACTCACTCACTCACTCAGACCCTCCACCTCCAACCAACCTCCACCCTGTGTGTGTGTTTGCGGGGGTCTCCAGAGGCCGAGGAGAGGGCCAAGAGGGAAGCGGAGGAGCCGGCCAAACCGGAGGACGCCTCGGAGCCCCAGGCCGACGCAGAGCCCCCGGACCCCGCCGGCACAACGCAGACCCCCGCCGCAGAAGTCCAGGGCGCCGAGGCGGACGACCCCTGCTGCCCACTGCCAGAGGACGACGCTGGGGCTCAGAGCCCGGATCAGGGACCCCAGCCTGGCGCTCCCCCCCTACTGAACGGTGGGTCGCCGTGGCAACGTGCGTACGTTCATGCATCATAACGGAGTGGTGTTGTGGCGCCGGGGTCCGCTATGGCCCATCGTGTCATTTTGATTATCTTTTTCTAGGGGAGGTGTCCGAGGGAGCTGAATCCCCGCAGGGAGAGGAGCAGAAGAGTAGATCCCCTCATGGTGTGTTTAGGGGTTGTTTTTGATGGTACATCCGAATGGTAGCCCACCATGTTGAAATGTTCTTTTAAATCCTTGACAATCTTGAGATTTGATCCCTTGTATCTACCTCCGCAGAACAAGAGACCGACTGAGGGAGTTCTACAGCCACGGTCCAACTGTTGAAACTCGAGTCAAACTCCTGCTTTGTGTTCGTTTTTTCCCCAACGTCCCACCACACAGCGAGGCCATTACTTTGACTATGTCGCCCCCTACAGGGCGTTCTGGGGAATGACACGAGCCCCCTCGCAATCTCTCTACTTCTGTTTCTTCCTTCCTAAAGGTATACTTTGTCAGACATTCGGACAAGACCACAACCACTCAAAAACCAAGACCACTCTTAACACAAAAGAGACTCCCTCCCCTCCCTCCCTCCCCATCACCTGCAGATGAGCTGTCCTCGGCTTGAGCTAAAGACAGATGGTTTTCAGTGGTGTGATTATGTTAATGTCACTTCCTTCTATCCAGACCGACAGGCATGGACTGGTCTGTCTATATCATTGAGGAGGAGGAGGATGAGGATGAGGAGGATGATGATGATGATAATGATGAAGAAGGGAGCTAGACAGCGTGCTATACATCAGGAGCTGAATTATAATACTCCTTAGTTAGGTAACAAAGGTGATCATACATAACTGTGTGAAACACATTGAAGAAGATATCCATGACAAAGTATACCTTTAATTCCATGTGCGGGCTTGTACAACGTTCTTCTGGCCTGGCCCTTCACACCCTACACTCCCTCTCTGCCTTCCAAACACTCTTCCTTCCTGATGGTGTGAAGACGTACAGATTACTGCCGTCATCAGAGCTGAGTTATATGTTTTTTATTTTGTATATAGAAGTAAAGAGGAAATTACTGCGTTGGTATTGCCCGTGGATCTATGTCTACGGCTCTACTATAGTAACGATACGATGGCAAAACAAAATATTTGGATACCTGGTTTACAAAAACAAATGTGCTCTTTCTTTATTTTACATTTTTATCTTTAATTAAACGATGTGTCGGACCTTAAACAAGATGGATGCCTACAATGTTGATATTTTAACAAGCTCTGCTTAAGTTGAAGTAAGGGCACAGTCACAAAACACAAACAGTATGGCAAAAGTCATGCTTTTTTTCAGAAAAGGTACATACACACACACATACACGTACACGCATACAGGCACACAGACACACAGCCAGCTTCCATATGTGTTTCTTCTGCAGATAGTAGCAATTGTTTTTCCATGGAGAAGGGACACAACATCCTCTCTGCCTCTTTAACAGGCTTCACACCTTATATTGTAGGGTCATGCCATTTGAAAGATCTATATTATCCAATACAGCTCTAGGTAGAGGTCCTTTTTTTACAATGAACTTGTCCACTGCAATCACTCAGACTTTTGGATTGAGTTAATGATCTAATTTGAGGGGGAGTTGACAAAACATTTGCGAGGAAACAATCCACCGACACATAGATTTGGATGTAGCATACGATACTGTATGTCCAAAATGTAGGTTTTCCGACTTGCACATTTCAAACATATCAACGCTTCTTTGGTTTTAATTTTGAAGGGTGTTTTGTAAAAAATCCGAAATGTTTTTTTTTTGCTTTTTTTTGGTGGTTATTTTTTTAATCTTTTCTGTGATAGAACTATTGATCGTTGTCTCATCGCCTCCATAAGGTCCTGCCTGTTCACCTGTTCCTAGACCAGCCAGCCAGTCCTCTAGCACTCCCGTTGCCTTCCTACGTGGAATTACACTGTACAGTGCTTCAGTATATCCTATCACAGGATAGGTTTCCTCCTACGGCGCCCGGTCACAATGTTCCGGCCCCTCTTGTCCCCTTGTCCCCCGCAATGTGTTGAATCCGTACTCTCGCTCAACTGTTCCAGCTAGCTCCAATCCAGCCAGCTATCTTTTTATTATGTTTTAATCTGTGATGGCCATGCATCAGAACATCACAAAAACAACCGCTAGCTGCTTCTTGACTGTAGCCGCCAGAGAAGTGTAAAACTCCTTGTATGTTGATGTATAGAAGATGCAGACGTTATTTTATTGTGCATATGTAACATATATTGAACTTATTCTGCGACGTTGTTTCAGCCTTAACTGTACACTGTATGTGTTGTGATTGGACGAGAAGCGTTTTAGCAGTATTTACGTAACGGTTGAACTGTTTCCCTGAGATTGTGGCCTTTTTTTAACCGACAATATAGTTTCTCCCAGAATGTTGAGTTATTTTTTGAGGGTATATCTCCTGAGCATACCAACATTGCCATGTTTTATGATTATTATTATTAAGTAACATTTAAGATTTGCATTTATATTCCTTCATTGTTTTTATTGTTTGTCCTCACTCCGAATTAAGTAGTGGCTTCTACATTAGGAAATCCCCTCAAACAAAGAGTCAGTGGTGCAACATTGCTGAATAAATAAATATATTTTAATCCTCTTAAATAACTGAGAAGTGGTACAGGTCAAAACAATTTATTGGATCATTATAGTATACATTTAATATGTAGAGCATTCTTTTTGGTTTTGTTAGTTTAATTTTAGATATATTTATTGCATCCCAAAGCAGCATATTCATACAAACACAGTTTAAGTTGGCCGGTTACTTTTTTCTAGTTTGATAATCAGTTGGATAGTGAATGTACACAACAATTAGATTTAACAGTTACTTTCTGAGCTTTTTTTATTAACATGAAAGAAGACCATAAAAGAAAATGTACCCTTCAGACTTGTCAACCGAATGTAACTTTTGTTCATTTCATGTGCATTTCATCCTCCCTGTCTACATGCAAAGAGACTTGATTACACTATTATTCAAGGATTCATTTCCTGTTCTTTTTTTTGGTCTCAAGTAGAAACTCCACAATTCCGATTCTCAACTGCTGCCGCCACAGTCTAGTCTGATAGGCGCTTGGTTGAACACTTAATGCCTCCTGTTAGCTAACGGGACCAATGTGTGTGATGTTGGTGGTCATGTTTAGTCACATTACTTTGCTCTATCTTCCACTGGCTCCTGTGGTACCCTGTGCTAGGTAATACGAAACAGGAAACCTTTTTACAATGCCGAACTAGAATTACAAAATATATCAACAAACAAAAAAAAACACAATATATGGTTGTATTTAGGACATGTACAGACTTCTAAACATAGTGTTTTGTAAACAGTTATCACAGAACAGGTTATTTGTTGTTTGTTTAAACGCGTTGTCTCTATTGTTTAGTCAGGACCACTCTATATATGGTTGATGTCATGTTGTTCTAGTGAGGTTTAGGTGGCGTCACGGGTGTGCGTGACACTGCTAAAGGAATACTTAACTTGCATTTATGTGCACCTATGTGCATCTCCTCACTGTGACCTGCTCTTTCTGCTGTGTGTGTGTGTGTGTGTGTGTGTGTGTGTGTGTGTGTGTGTGTGTGTGTGTGTGTGTGTGTGTGTGTGTGTGTGAGAGAGAGAGAATAAAATATGAGAAGAGTAATGAACAGAGAGAGACCGAGAGGGGGGAGTGTGTGTCTGTGTGTGTGTGTGTGTGAGAGAGTGCGCACATATGAGACTGTGTGTGTGTGTCTGTTTGTTTGTGGATTAGTTAGATAAGATAAATACAACAATATTGATTATAACATTAAGATAAAGAAAAAGATGAGAGTTTTTGTGTGTGTTTGTTCGTGTATGTATGTGTGCGTGTGTGTCAGCGATTGTGCTTGTATGCATGTACGTATGTGCGCCCGTGTGTGTGTGAGCGTGTGTGAGGTGAGAGCGTGTGTGTGTGTGTGTATGTGTGCGTCTGCGTGCGTACACCTGTGCATGTATGTGCATGCATGTTTGTACCCATGCCGGCCGGGCGAGTGTGTGTGCCACCTCTCTGTGACTGCATGGCCGTATCAATAAACCTGGACTTAAAGGGCTCACATCATGTCCGTTTGTCTTTATTTACACACGGTTCGAGTATCAAAGATAACAGTTATTTGGATAGGGCAAAGTTTACATTGAATCAATAGATGTGTCGGTAAAAACCGAGCAATTGTGTGTGTTGCTGTTGATCATTATTAAACAAAACGTTGTTTTCAAGTCTCTTAAGAGACACAAGCCTCCTCAACTCAAAATGAAACAATAGAACACGGATTAATCAATGCACTACAAATCAGTGTGTGATTGATTTAAGTTCAGCAAGTTCTCACTTTAATTGTAAAGTGTAAAGGACTGCAGGGGATATATAGGGCTACATCTTCGCACTACTTTGTTGTTCTTAAACAGCATACATTTAAGGAGGAACAATTATAAATAAGGGTGCCTATTCTTACATCAGTGATCACATTCCTAACTTAAGTGCTCTCGCCACCACTGGGTGTCGCTGTTACACCTGCAATAGTTACTCGCACTACCACAGCTGAACTGAAGTAGATCTTGCTTTAATAAGGCCCACAGCACTAAAACATGACTTATCTGCTGACTTCTTGACGTATACCATGACAATTTCCCAAGATAGTCATTGTACGGCACTCCATGCACCATATAAGCGAATCCACAAACATTAGGTGCACCACACATATTTATTCCACGCGGCATGCATATTCATGGACAGGTTTGATGGAACTCGCGAATGGTTGTGTGCGGCTTCTTAACACAGTTTGAGTGCCGAAGCAGAAGGTGAATGTTAATTCAATTATACAACAGCTGTTCCTTGGTGCCCATGGCCACTGTGTTTGCACTAAGACTGAAATCGTGTATTAGGTCCCATAGCATAGGCCTTCAAAAAATATCTAATAAAAAATGGAGACTCCGAATAGAGACTGCGTTTAACCATAGGGCTTTCTGCATTCATTTTATTTCATTTTTGTTCTGTTAGGTAGGCAGCTATTTAATGAGGTTGAAAATGTGTTTCGTTTCACAGTTGATGCAGACGCAAATGAGCCTTTTCCTGGTATTTGCAATGTTGTGCTAGTTGTATTTAAACCAGCATGTATCCTGCGGTGGTTGTAATGTTCAATACATCAGAGCATTCTGCAAACGTCTTATCCTCTGTGTCTTTGCACTTTCATGGACGTGGCAGTCCATGAGTGCCACTCACAGCGGTACATGCACCAAACATGTCACTGGGTGGCAAAACGTTTGTTCATTTTTTAATTCGCGCCTTCAAGAGCTAATTAATTTGCTTATTTAATGTTATTCTTTGATCCAGTCAATACATACATGATTAATTGATATCGTTTAGCTTCTCTGTTATGTAGGCCTATGAACATGTCGATTTGGAATATAAATAAGACTGTTTTGCATGATGAAGACATTTGATTCATTGAAGTCTAGGGGGATCTTTATTTTTACTGGAAATGTATTAAACTATTTCACATTGCACAGTATGCGATTTATCAAGGCCTCATTGTCGTTGGCATCATACTATAAAGGTGTGTAAAACAATGTAAAATCTCATATAATACATTTCAATATAATTGACTCAATCAGGCACATTAAGTGAAAGAAAAATGGATCCATCTTCACAAAACAATCTTCAGATATATGTTTACATATCGCCTACACATTAAACATATGATCTAATAGATATTTGCCTTCAACCCCCAACCACAGCATCAATTCCACACCAAACTTGAAAACAAGGTGGAGGGGTAGGAATAGCAGGAGGAAGAGGAGGAGGAGGAAGAAGAGGAGGGTGCGAATATGTCCCTTGGTGGGCTGTCTTCTGGAGTCTGGCTGAGTGTGATTAAATCACAGGACCACTCGCTGGAAGGGCTCCTAACATGTTAGCTGGGCCTGCTAATTAGTTTGCCTTTCCTTCATCAAAAGGAAAATCCGACACACCTGTGGGTGTGCATGTGCAACACACCTTGCACACACACACACACACACACACACACACAACGGGTAATGCTGATGATGTATACGTGTGCTTGTGAGTGTGTTTGCTGATGTGTCTGTACACATGGTTGCATACACACATGCGCCCATGCGCAAACACACACACACACACCAACGCACAGACACACACACACACACAAACAAAGAAACTCAGGCAGCTTATAATTGGCGATTCACACATGTAGCCATAGACACGGGAGAATATTCCAAACTAATAGTCAAACCTATTATTCTCTCTCCATCTCAGCAAGACTAAAGAGCTTTGAAACAACTAGCCACGCGAGGATCCATTTTAAGATCTTGGCAGTAGTAATCCCCCCCGTACTCAAAGCACTAACCATACGATATCTACAGTGCATCTCACATAGGGGGATAGGAGTTAAAACCTGAGCTCCGATTAGAGTGAGTGATGAAGAGCCAATTAAATAGTCCTGTGGTACGAGCGCGCAGCCAGCTTGCCAAACAGTTTGCCAGCCAGCCGGCCAGCCCGTCATTCAGCCTGCCTGCCTGCCAGTCAGCCAGCCGAACCCGGCCAGTCTGCCTGCCAGACAGCCAGCCAGCGAGAGGAGCAGCCTGCCCGGCAGCAAGCCAACCAGCCGACCAGCCTGCCAGGCAGAAAGCCAGCTAGCTAACCAGCCTGCCAGGCAGGAAGCCAGCTAGCCTGCCTCCCAGCCAACCCGCTCGCCGACCAGTCAGCCAACCAGTCAGCCACCCATCTAGCCATCCTGGCCTGGGAACAAACCCAATTCTCTGTCCGACGTCTGAGCCAACATTCTATTAGTTTGGAATGGGCTATTTCCTTTTGGATCCTTATCTAAGGAGAGGGGCTGTGATCCTTTAAGGTGCGATCACCCGGGAGTGGGCGTCCAGCTTTCTTGTTTACCCCTGGATGTGAACTGGGCTGCGGTCCAACCGGAATGGCTGAGCAGTAAGCTAGCTTGAGGATAACGTAGCGGTGCTTACTAGCGCAAACTGTAATCGGATATGGTCTATTGTGAATTGTGCAATGATTTAAACAAGAGAAAACCATTTTAAAAACCAGGCATTCCAAAAGGCAATCCATAAATGTATATAACTGGATGTCGCGTATATTTATAAAATCAGCAACAACAACGGGTTGACATTTATTTACACACTGATAATTGCCTTTACGTGTAGAATGTACCCGTCCCAACAGTTATCTATACGGTTCCTTTAGTTCCCATTAAACCGAAGCTGTGACTTCCCCAGCATAAATAAATAGCATATCTGACACCATGTTATTAATCCCACCCCACAGCGATACCAAAGTGTTGTGTGTAGCGTGTCTCCAACACAACAACAGATTGTCGCCGATGTTTCAGATGCAGGCAACCAGACCCATCTTCTAAACACCCAGGTGGGGGGGTTGGTGGGGGTAGGGGGGGATGGGTACTTCAACGTCTGCCTGCCGACTTACCGGCAGTACTAACATATTCACGTTATAGATTTTTTTAAAGACATCCATTATTCATGTGTTCATATTTTAATACTTATTAGCACATGGCTGCCGCCCACCTGCATACCTGCTGTGTTCCCGCGGAAAAGAGCAGTGGTGTGAGCTACTTTCTAAGTGGGCTACACAGTCGGAATACGCAAACGACGAGCGACTGAGAATAACACGCAAAACAATTAAATAAATAACTAAACCCGACAAAAAAAATAAAAGTGAACTTCCTAATGTACCCGAAGATATTCAACCTTCCAGAGCCCGCTTGAACGGCCCCGTTCATCTGACCTCGATCGCTTTGAGGGCCCTTAGTGAGAAGAGCGGCAGCGGTATATTAAAATAACACGCAAACAATTGAATAATTAACTAAACCCGACAAAAATATTACAAAAGTGAAGTTCCTAATGTACCAGAAAATATTCAACCCTTCCGGGGCCCCGCCCAGTTGACCTCCATCTCTTAGAAGAGCAGCAGCAGTATATTCATGCGTCTTTGTTTTCTCTTATAACCCCCCCCCCCCCCGCCCCAGCCGAGGTACGGTTACCGGCGGCGACGAAGAAACAACAACAACAATGACACAACTTGGCGGTGGTGCTGCCACGCGATGCCCACCTGTGTGGGTGGGATGTTGGGCGCCCAGGCAGCTGAGCAGGGCAGCATATGGAGTTTCTAATTGGCTAGAACAGCACAGCTGGAGGACAGCACTCGGAAGACTTGGCCCCTGGTAATCAGTCCCAGAATCCTCACCACACCGCCCGCATGTCCAGGGAGAGAGAGGGAGAGAGAGAGGGAGGGAGAGAGAGAGAGGGGACTCGACATGAGGGCAAGGGCCCCGGCCCTGATGCCAATAGGTCCGATAGGCCCCGTTGCGTTACATGGAACCGTGGTGATTCCTGTTAATTGTAGGCCTCGTTTTGATGATGACAGGCGTCGCTACTATCTCACGGAAGGTATAAAAGGAAGAAGAATGGGCTCCATTGTTCTAAAGGCCATCCGTGTTGATGCGCACAGCAAGGACTCCACTCCCACACGTTTCAAGATGGATGCCTTCAGCGTGATCGTATGCAGATATATATAATGAGCCCGTGACAACATGATGGACGTCCTGCAGGAGAAACAAGGGGCCTGTATATTCCGTAATATATTCAGAAGAAGTAGAAATAACCTTTGTATGCATATACAGTACACAATATATTTTATGAAGTAGAAAGCAATATGGACTCTTATACCTAGTGAAAACATACATACTTACATACATACATATATACATGCATACATAATTACATACATACATATATACATGCATACATACACACTTACACACATGCATACATACATACATACATACATACATACATACATACATACATACATACATACATACATACGTACGTACATACATACCAACATACATACATACACACATACATACTTACATACATACATACAGTACATGCAAACTGCGCATACAGAGATACATACAGGGATACACACATACATACATTTGATCATCCTTTAAGGGGGGAAAACTACAACTTTTAAGTAAGAAGACCAAAACTAAAAAATCATATTCACCCCTGGGGTGCTAGATGGAGAGGGGTGAGGGGGGGGGGCACGTTCACACACTCACACCTCGGAGCTGACAAGTACCACACGTCTACGGGGGGGGTTGGAGGCTGTAGGGGGCTCCGCACCTGCCTCTTGCCTGTTCCCCGCCGCTGATACGCGGACCCCATCATTCAGCATCCGAGCCCCGTCATAACCACGGCACTTTTACTGTAACAGATGTTTTGAACCTGTGACACCAACCATGTCAATGTTGTTGAAGTTTTGTAAAAAAAAAATAAAAGCGTGGTCCTTCATTATGTATTGACAGGAAGTGTCCACAACGGTTCACTTTTAAACCGTGAAGTGATTTGTCACGGCGGGTATGATTACCTCATCCTGATGAAACTTTTTCAATTTTCAATGTTCAATTTTAAAATAGCAAAAAAAAAAAAAGCATACAAAAAATTCAATAAAAAACACATTTACCCTTGTCCAATCCGACGGTACAACCGGATGGATCCAGTCTGCATAGCTGAACTTTGAACGGACCCACCAACCCCCCCCCAGCTCAAGCCCTCCTCCCCCAGCCCGACCTCACACCCCTCACCCAGGTTGCGGGCTCTTAACGTTAACTGCTGACATCAATTGTGGAACACTTTCGACTTAACGTGCGATTGGTGGCACCTTCCGATGCCGTCGTACACCTCACACCATGCCTATAAAAGCTGATAATGTGATAATTAAAAAGGAAGACAGGCGCGGGCACTGTAAGTGAGAGCTGACGGAGCCCAGATTGAGCCGACCCAAGCTATTTACTCCTCTGCTCAAATTAGAGACCTTTGTTGGAGATTCTGGAAATACGATCTGTAAAAGATCCATTACATGTATTAATTAAGAGTAGGGTTGCTGTGAGGGAAAAAAGGTGTGTGTGTGTGTGTGTGTGTGTGTGAGTGTGTGTGAGTGTGAGTGTGTGTGGAGGGAGTCTGTCATATAAAGTCACATGCTTCAGTTCAAGACATGAAACTAGAAACTCTCAGAGACAAAAGATTCCCATCATATCTCACTCTCGCGTGCTTTCTCTCAACCACACCATGATTTATTACCTGAAAAGACAAGAGAACTAATTAGTGGAGTAATTAATTAATATAAATTTGCATATTTGCATTTGCAATTAGTGCAGTCAACTGATTAGTCTGAGATGGGGAGTTTGACTCATCAGATGCTGTGTGTGTGTGTGTGTGTGTGTGTGTGTGTGTGTGTGTGTGTGTGTGTGTGTGTGTGTGTGTGTGTGTGTGTGTGTGTGTGTGTGTGTTTGGGTGCTGGACCAGAACACCAGCTGAGGCATTTCGGGAGAACTGCAGTGATGAAGGAATAGATCTTTTGTGTGAATGTGTGTTTGAATGAATGTTTATGCGTGTACATGTGCACGTTTGCATGTGTGTAGAGGAAATTGTATGCGTGTGTCTGTGGGGTGTGTGTGTTTGTGTGTGTGTGTGTGTGTGTGTGTGTGTGTGTGTGTGTGTGTGCGTGCGTGTGTGTGTGTGTCTCTGTGCCCGCACACATGTGTGAATGCATGTGCGGATGCATGTGTATGAAATGTGTGTGTGTTCGTGTTCACACACACACACACACAGACACACACACACACACACAGACGTAGGTGCGTGTGTTCATGCGTTCACCCGCATGTTCACAATCGTGTCGGGTCGTCCTGTATACATTTGGAGTGACGCCATCACAGGCGCGTATTAGCGGCGCCGTTGGCACGTCCTCCATTACATGAGGCATCATGGCCACCGCAAAGAACCTCTCGCTGGTACGTACCAGTCGTCTTCAACTACTGAGGCGTCTGAGGTGTCATGGGCTGCCATTGTGATCAGAGCAGTGCAAGGATGACAATTGGCCAGGCTCATATATATATATATATATACATATATATATATATATATCGCTGTCTAAGCTAGTGTCCAAGGGCTCACTGATAGATTGATAAGGTGATAAGGGTCCGTAATTGATTCCCCTTGCAACAAGGTCGTTCACACACACATACCTATGAGAGTGTGAAAGTGTGTACGTGCGTGCGTGTGCCTGTGTTTGGGCATATCATTCTGTGTGTGTGTGTGTGTGTGTGTGTGTGTGTGTGTCAGGTTGTTTGTGAATGTATTCAACACTAACTGAGGAGTGCATACACCCATATCCAGTGCCAGCTGTGGCCCATTGTGGAGCTGGCAGCGAGCCATTGGTCCATTTCCATGGGGTGTGCTTTAGAGGTACTATAAAGCCACCAGGACTATGCAAGGGGGGGGGGGTGGAGGGCTCTCTGGCGTATTCTTAGACGTACCCCACCGGAAGCTGATGTGTGCCCCCCACAACGATCTGAACCTGATTAATAATAATAGAGCAGGGAAAATGATAGCGATCAAGTGTGTGTGGCGCGGGGACAGAAACGCAGAGAGCACGTAACACTTTGTTGTGTAGATGGATGATTTGTTTGCGTTTGTTGTGACTTCGCTGTAATTTGTGACTCGCTGCCTGGGTTTTACACAGCGTTTAATTAGAAAGATGGATCTGCATGCGTATAAGGTTATGGTTGTGTTATATTATGAGATTATCGTCACAGTGTCACTTTTAGTGCGGACAACTCATAAACCAAATGTGGCCAGGAGCTAAGTTTATTAGCAGGGATTAAAGTACCTAATACTATATACCTAAAGTATATTTGACCAACCAAATATCAAACAGATATAGACATTGAGATGCACATATAGACAGACAGACAGACAGACAGACAGACAGACAGACAGATAGATAGATAGATAGATAGATAGATAGATAGATAGATAGATAGATAGATAGATAGATAGATAGATAGATAGATAGATAGATGGATGGATGGATGGATGGATGGATAGATAGATAGATGGATGGATGGATGGATGGATAGATAGATAGATAGATAGATAGATAAACAGACTGACTGACAGAGACACATGCATGCAACCCCCCCCCCCCCCCCCCCCCCACACACACACACACACACACAAAGTTCCTGATGAATCTCATGAATCAATTTATAATTTTAACGGAGGTAGAAAAAATATATATAAATAAAAATTGAAGTTGTTATCTTTCTCCGGTTTGAGATGTTGACGGTGTGCGCGGGCCTCCCTCTTCCCATTACCGGAGATGCCAGATGATCGGTAAGGAATGGAGGTCCCACGGGACAACAAGCACGTGATCTACGCTGCCACGGGACGTCAGCAGCAGATGGCGTGGGTATACCCACTCTGGCAGTTGGCATGAGTGTCATTTCTCAAAGAGAGAGGGAAAGGAGAAGAGAGGAAGAGAAAGAGGGAAGAGATACAGAAGGCTTCACACACTCACACACACACACACAGACACACACACTGAGACAGCATCGCGTGGTCTCATTGTGTGTTGTGCAGGAGGAGAGAGAGCAGGACGGTATTCTGAAGGAGATATTTGGTGCCATGTCTGCTGCCCGCTGACACGTCCAGAGGTAGGACTCATACTCCTATCGCGTTGTTTGGGGAAAGTGACGACTGTGTTTTCAGATCAACTTTTCGTCGATCATTTCATTTCGTTATCATGATTTGAGTAACTGCTTTTTAAAAGGGGAGCAATAACAGTAAAACGCCTGTCCGTGTGTCTGTGTTGGTGTGTGTGATACTCACCATCTAATTAAATGACATAACAATACGCTGTTTGGACCACCCTGGCTCATTGTGTGTGTTCGTGTGTGTGTCTGCTGTTCCTTTCTAGGAAAATGTTGACATTGCCCATTGATGAACCAGCTATGATGTGTGAGCCACGGTTCGGTGCGAATTACCCCCGCGAGACATTACCTGAGGACCTGGCGCGGGATATCGGCCGGCGGGACAGCATGCACGAGGATATGTCTAACTCGGACATGCGCGAGGATGATCTGCTGGAGGACGAGGACCTCTCCGAGAGGGAGGAGGACGAGGACGAGAGGGAGGAGGACGAGCCCGACGCAAACGGGCTAGCCAAGACGCGGGGGCCCCGCAGGAAGAAGCCGTCCAAGGGGCGCCACGAGCGGGTCAAAGTTCGACGGCAGGAGGCGAACGCGCGGGAGCGGAGCCGCATGCACGGCCTGAACGCGGCGCTGGAGAGCCTGCGTAAAGTGGTGCCTTGCTACTCCAAAACCCAGAAACTCTCCAAGATCGAGACGCTCAGGCTGGCTAAGAACTACATCTGGGCTCTGTCCGAGACTCTGAGCGCGGGAAAGAGGCCGGACCTGCTCGCCTTCGTGCAGACCCTGTGCAAGGGCTTGTCCCAGCCCACCACCAACTTGGTCGCGGGGTGTTTACAGCTGAACGCCAGAAACTTCCTCACCGACCACAACGGGGACGTCATGTTCTCCGCAAGGCCCCCCCCTTACGACTCCATGTACCCCTACCCCGGCTCCGAGGCGAGCGCCCCGCCGGGCCACAGCAGCAGCGGCGGTGGTACCGCGGACAGCGCCAAGCCCTTCCGCCACTACAACTACGGTGGTGCCGCGTACGACGCCGGCTACTACGAGAACGCGTCCCCGGAGGGCGGGAGTCCCCACCTGGACGGGCCGCTCAGCCCGCCGATGAACTTCAACGGGATCTTCTCGCTGAAACACCACGACGACGCGTCCGAATACAGCAAGAGCAGTCCTTACGGGATGCGCTACTGCGGTGCGCCAGGCCGCGCCGCGCTCGGGCAGAACTCCATGTACCGAGGGGGGGGGCCCGAGGCCCGGTTCCCCTACGACCTGCACCTCCGCGGCCAGCCCTACCAGCCGCAGGCCGAGATGCACGGCGCTTTCCACAATTGATGGGAGAGTTGGGAGCACAGGTTTTCAACAACGGGGATGTATGCCACGTTTTTAGAGAGGAGTTAAGAAGAGAGGGACTGTTGACACACGGAACACATGAATGAGAATAAGAGATAAAACAGGTTTTATTGCGTTTGAGTTTGACTTTGTGATGCAACTTCTGGTTTGGTTGTCTGGTGTAGGCTGGTCTACGTCACTTTTATTTGAATGCCTTTTTGGACACTGTTAAGTTTTGAGAGAAACTCTGAGAAACTGCTTGAGAGATGAAAATGAGTCCCAGACACACACACACACACACACACACACACACACACACACACTCACACACACACACACACACACACACACACACACACACACACACACACACACACACACTCACACGCACACGCACACGAACACACACACACGAACACACACACATGCGCGCACGCACACACACAGACACACACACACACACAAATTGTGGAGCATATATTAGAGTTTGGTGGTAAATAGATCCAGTGCACAATATAGGCCAAACTATTCGGAAATTATCACAATTCTTATACGAGGCATCAAAATGAAACAAGACTATCCGTTGTTTTCTGGTCGAGAAGCTGAACGATCCTTCTGATGAAGGCAACGAAACTTCATGGAATTGCTCATTTTTCTTCTTCAGGCGTCAAAGCTTTTAATCTGTTCGCAATAAACGGAGCTATGCAAAGGAGCCCAACACAATCTCTTCTTAATGTTATATAACTAGTAGAATTACCCTTACATCGCCATCAAGTTGAGGATTACGTTTAAAAAAATGAGCTAAAGAAGGATTCTTTGGACACTCCATCTGTGTTGGAGACCTGCATGTTAGGGGTCGGTTCTATAAATACAGTCTCAACTGTTTGGTGAAACGAAAAAAAATATTTGTGAAGCAGAAGCATTTGTATTTGCAGTTGAAGTTGTGTGGTAAATGTAAATTATTTTATTTATGTATTTATTTCGCTATTTATTGATCCGTAAAAATATGTATGTGGATGCCTTTACACTCTGTTTCTGTTGAATTATGGTATATTCCGATTTCAATCGCTGGCGTATTTATCTTGACCTCAGATATTAAGAATTTGATGGAGGAAAGTAATCCTTTGCTTTCACATTTTAGTCCAGTAAATGAGCCTTAAGTATAAGAGGTTGTTAAACAGGAGTTATGCAACGAAAGGAACTTTTGGAGTGTTAAATGTCCCATGAACTGTAAAGTTAAATAGTCCAGGTGTGGGAGCTATAGGCCTATTTACCGGGGAACTGTATTGCACATGTATTTCTGCACAAAATTCGCGATTGTCCTCATAAATGCAGTTGATTTTGTAACTGCCTGAGTTATTATTGACTGCCAAAATTTTGCCATTTTCGTTTCTCACAATTTCGACGGTTGTTCAAACGCAAAATAAAGAAATGTAGAAAGTCAAAGATGAAGAGCGCAGAGCAAAGCGTATTCTGCAGCCCATGCATTAAGTTGGTTTTATGGAGTTAACGGATCTGTGTTCAAATTAATTTAAACAAGCCTTGTGTTAATCTGATAAATACAGATACACATTTCTTTTGATATGGCTATCTCATTTGTGGTATAGGACAATTTATATATTTTTTGAAACAATGCATAAAGAATCCCATGTACCATTTTCCAAGCAAAGGCTATAAACTAACTAATTTAAACGGAAATCTGGTAAAGTTTTTGCTAAATTAAATTCATAATTATCCTAATCGTATATGCTTATTAAATATCCCGCGAAATGCGTTTAAAGGCTGTTGGAAGTTACTTGCTAAAAGGCTGGACTTGGCTCACCTAATGCAATCAACAGCCCATTTATCCAAAAATCTATTAAGCAAAAACATGGTCATTCACTTAAAGACCATCATCGAAATATTTTAAATTTATTTAATTGAATGATTTGGCCGGCTGTCGAAAAGTCTGACAGAGTCCGGGGGGAATTGGTTGTCAGCCAACGATCTCTTTCTTTCCCTTCAGAAAGGGAAAGGTGCTAGTGCAAATCCCCAGAGAGAGTCTGGTTGAGCTGCTCAGAAGAAAGGGTCGTTATACCTTAACGTTTCTGTTCTGTAAGGCAATAGGCTACTGTTGGCCTTTCGTTATTGTGGCGCAAGGAGTCGCTCTATAAGATTTACGAAGAAGCAAATTAACGGCATTGACAGGAATTGTCTCCTAATTTCAAAACTAAGGAAATATATGAATTTTAACTCGTTAAGTTAGGATGTGTTGCTCCAGTAATTATGCAAGCGTGGCATGCATGGCATCGGGCCCAAACACCATCAACCGGACACACACACAAACACACACACACACACACACACACACACACACACACACACACACACACACACACACACACACACACACACACACACACACACACACACACACACACACACACACATTCACATATACACACGAATATTTATTTATTGTTCTTTATTTAGGCTTTATTTATTTATTCTTCATGTGCCTTTTTTATGTATGTATTTTATGTATTAAAATACTGCAGTGAACATTATACATTAATACTTAATTTCAAGAAATATCCAAGATTAGCAAAGAAACCTCAATATTCCGTTACTTTATAAATGTTACAATTCTGCGTTAGAGATGGTATTTTTTTATTTCATTCCAATTTGGCTTTGTGATGAAGAGCGTGGTATAGGTCAAACATGAGACAAATAAATTTCTTATTTCACTAAGAAATCGGTGAAAAAGGCAAAGTAGGCTATCCATATATGAGCAATAATCAGCAAAATCTAATAACTATAGAATAGTGTTTCATAAATGTACAGTGGAAAATAAAGCGTGTACCGGCAGGTTAAGGCCTTGACCTTGAGCAATTCAGGATCCTGACCAGTCAGAAGCCTCAGTGTGAAGCACTTCACACTCAGAGAGTTGGAATGAAGCCTTTAAGAAACCGAGGTAACAATTGAACAAGACTATCTGTTCCGACATAGACACGATACGCGTCACAACCCGTGCACACACATTTCAAACAGAATAACGGTGCATGCGGTTGGAACCCCATGCATGTCTTCAGTACCACATTTAACTTCAATTAAATAATTTCTTTGCGAAAAACGAAAAAGACAAAAGAAAAGACGATTGAATTGTACCAATATGGGCGGAGAGGGAGGGGCCCAGGGGATAGAGCACGCGACAGACCCTTCCCAAGGCTGAAGGTGCTCACCCGTCAGCAGCAGCCCTCATTTGTCCCCCTGGTTCACACCCTCTCCTCTCATCCCACCATCCATTCACCGCTTGCCAAGAGTGCATGGGAACTGTGTGTGTGTGTGTGTGTGTGTGTGTGTCCGCGCGTGTGTGTGCATG
>NC_136947.1:5406193-5473561 GCF_949987615.1 Pollachius pollachius | reverse complement strand
GAGAGGGAGAGAGAGAGAGAGGGAGAGGGAGAGAGAGAGGAGGGAGGAGAGAGAGGGAGAGAGGGAGAGAGAGGAGGGAGGAGAGAGAGAGGGAGGAGAGAGGGGGAGAGAGGGAGAGACAGGGAGAGGGAGCGAGAGAGGAGAGAGAGGGAGAGAGGAAGAGAGGGAGAGAGAGAGGGAGAGGGAGAGAGAGAGGAGAGAGAGGGAGAGAGGGAGAGAGAGAGAGAGAGGGAGAGAGAAGAGAGGAGAGAGAGAGAGAGGAGGGAGGAGAGAGAGGGAGAGAGGAAGAGAGAGAGCGAGAGAGGGAGAGAGGAAGAGAGGAGAGAGAGAGAGGAGGGAGGAGAGAGGGAGAGAGGGAGAAAGAGAGCGAGAGAGGGAGAGAGGGAGAGAGAGGGAGAGAGAGAAGGGAGGAGAGAGAGGGAGAGAAGGAAGGTGGAAGGAAGAGGGGTACGTGCATGCATCACAATGATGGTTGTTACAAACTGCGGGCTGCTGTGTGTGTGTGTATGTGTGTGTGTGTGTGTGTGTGTGTGTGTGTTTGTGTGTGCGTTTGTGTGTGTGTGTTTGTGTATGTGCATGTGTGTGTGTGTGAGTGTGTATATACGTAGCCTATGTGTGTAAGTATGTATGTATGTATGCATGTATCTAGTATGTATGTACGTATGTATGTATGTATGTATGTATGTATGTATGTATGTATGTATGTATGTATGTATGTATGTATGTATGTATGTATGTATGTATGTATGTGTGTCTGTATCTAGTATGTATGTATGTCTGTATACATCTTCTATGTATGTATATATGTATGTATCTAGTATGTACGTATGTATGTAATAATGTCTACATGTCTGTATGTGTGGGCGTGCATCTATACATGTATGCATGCGTGTATATTCAGAAGTACATCTGTTGTGTCTGTCTGTCAGTTCTCATGAATTTACTCCAATCAAAACACTTTTATATCCACTGCAAAAACGCCTCAGATCTTTTATGTGTTTCCATGTGCAAGCTATAAAACAGAAAGTTTGCCGCTTCCATCAGACGTAAACCAAGTTGTTTGTGTTCAATGCGTTCTTTGAACCGGTGGAATTAATGCATTTAGAATGAAAAGTCAACGTTGGTTCTTTTCCTTTTTTCTCTCCTCCCCGCCATGAAAGGCAGCTTATAAAAAAACCCGTGAAGGCATAAACAGGCAGGGCAGGTGTTGACGATGCAAATGAAACGGGTGACAGATGGCGAGCCTCGCGATCGCTCACTGTGCAGATAATGGATGGAGGTAATCAAACTCCTCAGAGGCTTCGGGACTTTCTTCACAACTTCCACCATCTATTGCGGCATCAAACGCAACAACAACCTCCCCCCCTCTCTCTCTTATACTCCCATCATTTAGATGGATGGATGGACGGGTGGACGGAAAGATAGATAGATATAGAGAGAGAGAAATAGCGAGATAGTGAGATAGAGAGATAGAGATAAATAGAGAAATAGATAGAGAGATAGATGGATATATATATATATATATATATATATATATATATATATATATATATATATATATATATATATAGAGAGAGAGAGAGATAGAGAGATAGAGGGATATATATACTTATAGAGAGAGATGATAGAGGAAAATATATATATATTCATAGAGAGAGAGAGAAAGATATAGAGAGATAAATAGATGGGTAGATAGAGAGATAGAGAGATGGATAGATGGATAGGCGGATAGACGGATCGAGAGAGAGAGAGAAAGCGAGAGAGTGAGAGAAAGAGAGAGAGAGGGAGAGAGAGAGAGAGTAAGCGAGCGAGATAAAGGTGGAGAGATAGATGGATAGAGAGATGGATAAATGGATAAAGAGATAGAGAAATAGAAAGATGGATGGATGGATGGATGGGCAGATAACCAGATTGATAAATAAATAGCACTGTGTGTGATCCTTTTGACCCCTGTTTCTCATTGACTTTATAAGTAGCCATACAGTGTCACAACATAACGAGGTTTGAACTTTCACACAACAGAGATTCACGACTTAATGACAGCCAATGCTTAAACAAAGCAAGCCCAGATGGTTGATTGCTGTATTGTTAAATACTTAATGCTGCTTCTGAAATGTCCTGTGACAATAAAATGTTTGGTACTTATTGTGGAACTCACAGCGTCGCTGGTGGTTGGGCCGTGTTGTTTCCCCGTTGATACTTAAAGGGTGACCATGAAAGTGGGCGTATTGCGTGTCATGGAGCTCTTTAAACGCCCCGTGGAGGAGGAGAGTCCGTCGTTCTGTAAATTTCCCCCGCACTGTGATGACAGCCGCTTGATATTTCCTTCTTTTTTTTACAGACCCCTCGCTGAAGGTCAGCTTAATGGTCCACAGCATCTGTGTTTGGTGTTTGTCTTGCTTCAGTGGCCACTCCGCCACAAAACAGGTCAGACAAACACTATAAATTAGACTGTGATTCCCCGAGCATCATTACACACTTTTGTGAAAATGAAATAAAAAAAAGTAACAAGGCTATGATGGGCCTACTGCTTTACAAGTACATACGTTGATAGACACGCAGGTTATACCTAAACATGACTGAATATGAACATGTTCACTTCACTTAACAATCACTTTACATTGTTGCCCTATACACATTGTTATCCTACAGATGGTGATCATAAAGAAAACGGTATATGAAAAAGCCATTTTCCACCTAAAAACATTCTTTGTGTCAAAACAACATATTTGTTTTAAAAAAAAGGATTTTAACCACAAGGACAATCTTGAAACGCTATTTTACACCCCTGAAATATTCATGTGAGTGACAGATGACTGCAACAATTTCTCTTCACACTCCTGGCAATGATAGCGGCTTCAAGTGTCACACATATGTCTGTGCAAATTTTTTTTTTAACCACAATCGAATAGGAGCAATATATGCCGAATATCACAAGTCCTTTGCAGGTGATGTTAGTTTCGCTCAAGCATCTGTCTTTTTCTATATCAAATCAATGTGATAATTGCTATTGCAAAATCTCGGGGCAACGCACCATACTGCATGTGCAAAAGGTGTAAACGCATTTGCTCGGTTTTTTCCTCCTTGTGTTTTCTACCATCACATTGCACGGCGTAGTTTGCTTGTTTTGACGGGCGGGGGTGTAGGCCAATGAGAGGGAGGTATTGTTGTGATGTCACCCCACACCAGACCTCCATTGTGACAGAGGTAGCTGGAGGTTGGCGAACTAAAAGGCAACATATCATGGAATAAGAGACACATGGTGAGGACCAACACAGGCTTCCTCTCGCTAACCGCCAGGACGAGATCTGGTCGACACACTGAACGTCCACTTGTTCCTCTTTTGTTATCCTTGCTCACCTCGGGTTCCCTCAAAAGTCTGTTAGAAAAGGCATGCAAATGACCCAAAAATCGAATGGAACACCTATATTTTTAAAGGGTGTGTGTGTGTGTGTGTGGGGGGGGGAAGGGTTTGTGTTTGTGTGTGTATCTGTGGGTGTGTGTTTGTGTGTGTGTGTGTGTATCTGTGTGTATCTGTGTGTGTGCGTGTATGTGCCTTTGTGAATGTGTGTGTGCTTATGTGCGTGTGTGTGTGTGCGTGTATGTGTGCTTGTGTGTGTGTGTGTGTGTGTGTGTGTGTGTGTGTTTGTGTGTGTGGGTGAGCAGGAGGAGGAGGAGGAGGAGGAGGAGGAGGGATATGCGTGGGGGTGTGGGATGGGTTAGAGACACCATGTGAAATTTCTTAATGAATTCCTTTGTCTTGGGCTGGCACAGATGGGGCACGAGCATGGCACATGTACGGCAGGGGTATAGCGCTCGCGCGGCGGGCCCGCACGCCGGTCGCCCGTTCACGGCTGACGGCGTGCGGGTGTCCTCGGGCTGGGCTGCCAAGCTGCCAGTCTGCGCCGTCACACCTTGCTGCCTTTAAAGATTGCCCTGCAGAGACGCGGCGGCGGCGGAGGAGGTGGTGGCGAGGTGCGGAGGTGCCGGGCGCTTTTATCATTTTTTTCTATTTTCTTTTTTTTTGGGGCGGGGGGTGGGTTGGGTGGGGGTTTACAGCACACAGTCTGGCAAACCCGGGAGACTTTTTACGACTCCGGAATCTGTGCCAAGAACTGCCCACCAGAGGGAAGCGCTGGGTGGGGATGGGTTGGGGTTGGGTTGGGGTGGGGTTGGGTTGGGGTGGGGTTGGGGTGGGGTTGGGTTGGGGTGGGGTTGGGTTGAGGTGGGGATGGGTTGTGTGGGTTGGTGGGGGGGGGGGGGGGGGGGGGTGGTAGGATATGGGGCGAGTGAGAGGTAGGGGGTTGAGGTGCAATGGGGGATGCGGGCGGAGAAAGACGAGGAGAGTAGAAACACCCACACACACGCACACACACACACACACACGCACACATGCACACACACGCACAAACATCATTACCATACCAAGGAACCTTGAGGTAAGTGTCCTAAAGTGCGTGAGCTTGTTTGTATGGTTGCACGGACAAGCAAGTTAAGTTAAGTTGGTGTGTGTGCATGCCCCTGTATGTGCTTATGTGTTTGTGTGGTTGGAGGCAGGTCCTTTCCCAGTCACATCCACGGCAAGTGTGTGTCTGTGTGCGGAAGTGGCTTTGCGTGTGTGTGTGTGTGTGTGTGTGTTTCTGTGTGTTTTTGTGTGTATGTGTCGGCCAGTAAAGAAATAAATAAAGGAAGAAAACAACACTTTGGCAGCTGGCGAGTGGCAGCTGGGGACTATCTCGGGGTGTATACCGGTACCTGCACCATGTCCAATCAATTCATCAGGCTCCCGCCGTTGACATGTTAGCAGTAGGAACACATACATGTGGACCCGACCACGCATACATGCAGACACATATCGCCTTCTCCTCTTCCCTCCGTAATCCACACAAATGGTGGTGGATGGCAGAATGTAAATGAGCTGGTTATTACACAGCAACGTTCATCAAGCTGAGCTGGAAAGACTTCAATGGCCCTGATGAATATGCATGCAAATTTGTTAATTAAGTTAATTATTCTGCTGAAAATTCATTTGTCTTCCCAAGGACATTTCTGCAATGATTTTAACATGTTTCAGCCATTAGTCATGCACGGTGCTATTGAAAATCACTTTGGTCCACTTTTTCCAAATGGTCTGGTCGAAAAAGGAAAAGGAAAAAACTAGATCACAAAAAAAGGAAATAGTAAAATCATTAGAAAATGCTTGGTAGAGTAACGGCAGCAGTGACCAGGATGATGTCATCAAAGATGGACAGAGGATTTGCTCGAAGAAGGACGTGGTGATCTGATAGTGGGAGGATCGAGCGACACCATTGGTGTGGAGCTTCATTTCCTTGTTCGGACTGTCAAAGGTTAAATATGAGTGCTTGAATGATAAAACAATTTGCTGTTCAGACGATTGACCAGAGAGCCTAGCGATGCATCTGGGTAGCCCGTACCCTTGTTAACTGTTGTTGTGTGGTCGGTACTGTCTTTTGAGTTCACATCTTCTCCACATCTTGTACTCATTGCACATATTTCCCTTAGTGATGCAGGTAGTGCTTAATATATTATGTAATTTGATTTATTGTGATGTATTTTAACGTATGACCTGCCCAAAGAATGCAGAGGTAAACCAGCCTTCCTGGCTAACTCTGACAAAATGACGGGCATTTTTTACTTCTGACCTGTTCTAACATGCTATTTTACGTTGCGTTTGCCATTTTTGATACCATTAGCTGCCTCCGCTAATGTAAGGCCTGTAGGAGGGAAAAGTTAAACCCACAATTAAAAAAAGAAATACTGAAAACACAATAAAAAAAGTTAATTTTAGTGCATGGGCAGAATGGGAAACAGCTAGAAGTAAGGAAACAGACAGATGGGGTTACGATTTTAACGAGGACACATCAGGACACATGGTTGGATCATAGATTTGCGGTGTACATCGACAGCTACCACAGCAAGGTAACACTAAGAGTAAGACAGTAGGCCTAGGCTGAAGGGCCAGATGTTTAATTAGTTAATTAAGTCTCCACAGTGGCGGATCGCCGTGTTGCTGTAGCTAACGACAGCAGGTAAAAACAGGACACTGAGACTTCATTTTGTTGTACCATTTCGAAGCAGTGGCAACGGGGGATTCATAATAAGGATTACTTTACAGTATTACAGTATTAATATGGATGATCACTTTGTTTGGTTAATGTACCTAATTCTTTCTTTCCTTTCTAATGTTAAAGTTAAATCATTCACAGTATATATCCTATGGTGTGTGTGTGTGTGTGTGTGTGTTTGTGTGTGTGTGTGTGTGCATTAATGTGCATGCACATGTGTGGGTTCGTTGGGGGTGGTGTGAGGCATGGCGCATATACATCATTTTGTGTTCCATCTGGTGATTTACTAAGGATGACGCAAACGCGTATGTCCCCTCTAGTGGTAGGAGGTAGCATTGCACAGTGGGAGGAAAAACGAATAGAAAAAGCTACACAATCTATACATATAATATACATACAATGTTTATTAAATGGCACAGGTGTCAGCTGTTCATTGTTATTGTGGGCAAGGAACATGGAATGGATTTGTTTAATTTCATTTTAAATCAAAGCCTATAGTAAACCCCATGACCAATTCCGCCAGGATTGCTCGCTTGTGGAGAATGTCACACATGCCAGCGTATGACATTTGTGGATTATGTTTTTTGCATTTCCATTCTGTAACATGAGCTTGTTTGTCATATGTATGGCGCACCTAATTGATTAACATGCGTTTCCACGACAGTCCATATTAACAAGCGATGTACGCCTTTATTAGCAATACGCACAAAGTACACACATTTGCGCGTTTGAGAGACATCAATTAGATTCACATATGGTCTCAGTAATTATCATTTCAGATAATTGCTATTAAAGGAAGACATCAACGTGAAATAGGAGGGAGAGTTGCCCTGAAGAAGGGAAGAGCATAGTGGGGAATGGGAGAGGCACAGAGGGTTAGCAGCACAGGCAACTCAGGAAAACAACAGCTGTTTAGCTGGTGGCTAAAAAACAAGCTTGAACAACAACAACATTTGCTAAAGAAAATGTCTGGACTTAAAGATAAGTAATTGCCAGTCACGGAGACACTGTGGATTGACTACACTACATGCAGTATTTGTGCTTCCTTGTTTCCCCCCCCCCCCCCCCCCCCCCCTCTCTGATAAGCTCTATAGGCCTATTTGCCATTCTATCAAAAAAAACATAACCCACTTGAGTGTACACGTGTGTCACGCTCTGAGAATGTATGATGTATGTCTTTATTAGACACCGGTAACTAATTGTTATTAGATGGCTGGACTTGTTTTTCTGCAGCATTGTCCACAATGTTCGTCCTAAATGTAACTAAAAGCATTCATGTGGCTTTCCCCCAACAATACTCACAAAAAACATCAAACACACACACACACACACACACACACACACAAACGCACACCCACACACACGCACGCACGCATGCATGCCAGCACTGGCCGTAAAAATACCTGCAACATCCAGCCCATTGTCCCACCACAGTGAACCGACCACAGACACCGCTCTGCCCTTGACATGTAGCATCCAAGCGTGCTGGATGGCTTAGTTAATTAAGCTTAATCTACCCCAGGAGACACATTGAAGTGCTGTAACAGTAGCCCACTGAGCTGTCCCCCCATCCCACCCCCTCTACCACACACACGCCCTCTCCCCTCCCCACCCCTCCCTCCCAACAGACCCGTGTACCATGTCAACCACCACGGATAGAACAGCGTGGCGACAATGGACCTCATAGAATGACACGCATCTCATGATGTGGGAAATAAGAAAAACTCACTGCAGTCATTAATGCCAGAAAATATGGAAGAGGATTAGGGCCGTTTGGGATTTTTGAGAATAAAGTCAGAATTCCCATCCGGTGGTTCCTATCCTTGTGGTGCCCCTTTTCCAACGAAAGTAACGGCTCAACTCGCCTCGACTCTGCCCGCCTTTTTCTGCGTTTCCATCGCCAAAATGTGGCACCTGAGCGGGTGCGATTTCAGACGGGGATTCCTTTTTCGGCACGACACCAGCATCTTTAAATACTAGCATACTTGGTACTTTTTTAGTCTCACCTCAGTCGAGGTTCCATGAGAGCTGATCCGATACTTTTGTGTGACGTAAACAGGCTGCTGGCCACTGATTGGCCAGAGAGTTACGCCACTGGACGAGCGCGACGTCCGAGCCTGACACCTGACACCAGGTGTTGTGCCGAAAATGGAATCCCCGTCTGGAATCGCAGCCCCTCTCCATGTTATAGCAGTGTTTATATCATATCGTCACAAGATGAGCAACTTATCACAGAAAGCCATATGTACGATTTCTTCTTCTGATGAAAAGAGGGTTTATAGTTTATAGCAGTGTTTATATCATATCATCATAACATGGGCAACTTGTCACCGAAAGCGATGTTACATTTCATAGGCGACCCACAACGTAAAATGTGACATTCACGATAATGAACTACGAGCGCACTAAAATACTGTGGCGACTCCTCCGGGGTCGCGCAGGGGATCCTGGGAATTGGGGTTGTCAGTTGACAAAAGGGGCTTTTGTCGACTTGTTTTGTTGTTAGGTAAAGTGGGGTTAACGGGTTTGGGGTCTTTATTGGTTGTGTGTTAATTGTGTGTTGTTCCATTGTTGTGTGACGTGTAGTGTGATCGGGACCATTAGTGAGAGAGTTGTGTGTGTTGGTCAGCTGTGCCGTGTTTCTGTAATCATTGGTTTCGTTGAATAAAAACTAACTCTCGTAGTCGTGCGGTGTATGGGGCACGAGAGTTGCGTAGCCGCTTAACCTGGGCTCCCGTCTTGTCCTTCACGTGCTGCTCGCCACAATACGTAATAGTTTACAAGTCATACATGTATGCGTGATGTGACCGTAGAAAGCACAGACGAAATAAGCCAAAGCACGTTGTGATTTCAGACGGGGATTCCATTTTCGGCACGACACCGGCATCTTTAAATACTAGCATCAGCGTTCAGTCAACAATAGTAATTGATTATTGAACACCGCAGGATCAGCGCGCAAGAACACGGCGTGGACCCGTCCGTAACAGAGGTGGAGACGCTCCTGTGTTTGGCTCTGTCTGTTTGTGTCTCGTGGAGAAGCATGCGCAGTTTCGCACATTCGTGCTATGTGACCCGCCCACGTTGATCAGGTACTATTCTAGATGGAAACACGACGTGCCTGGAACCAAGCCAAGTCGTGGCGAGTTGAGCTGTTACTGTCGGTGGAAAAGAGGCTTATGTCGCAAAGTGACTCACTAAACTTGGTCTTCAGGTAGCCTGTAAGGAACTTCCCTTCTTTAGCCTGTGACATTAAGCCTTTAGCCAGAATTCTGACTTTATTCTCAGAATTTTGACTTTAAACTCGGACCTCAAAATAAATTCAAATCTGTAAGAAAGTACCTAATTATTTCCTTAAAATCTAAAACTTAATGATAGTCCAATAAATGACTTAACCTGTGTGTCACTGTTGCTTCATGGGAAGCAGTCAATGTTTCTGTCTATCTTTCTGTGTGAACCACAACTCAACAATCTTGTTAGGAACGGAAGGGTGACAGCAAATGCAGGGATTATGCAATAAATCATATTCATAGAAGACGATTTTTTTTGTATATATATATATATATATATAAAATCTGTAAAATAAGGGTTGGGTAAAAAACCTAAGGTTAAAAAGTCACTTAAACTGTGTCTAATTCATTTCATGTATTAGTTTTTCTCGATTGTATAAACACAAAAAATGGAACTATACACACAATTCTGAAAACTATAAGCTCATGTTTCAACTACAAGACTCCAGACTGCTAAACTCTAAGCACAAATCTCATCATTTAGCACACTTGGTTCACCTGGATCACACTGGCCTTCAAAACGCAACAACTAATTACCAATAAGTCTAACTCACTTCTCACCTGTTCAAACTTAACTGGCAAAACACTTCAATCATGTGTCAGAGCATAAAAGAGGACTCGGTGAGCTCTACTGTGTTGTATATATGGTCCTTTGGCCTGATAAGGATTGGAGGTGGGATACATACTGATTTACATGTAGATCTGTTTCGCCTCATTTATATTCTTTTTATTTTTTGTTGGCCTACGAAAAGCTTTTTATGCAGTCAGTTCAACTGAACATTTGACTGTGTCAAAGTAAAAAAATATATATTTGTTTTGTTACTTTTTTGTACTTGTACTTGCACTGATTTCATCATTACATACCCTGAAAGACAGTCTAAACATTTTCTTACTTTAGCGTTTTTCATTTTACATATCAGTGCAATTACTGTACTGTAATTTACCAAAATAGGGAACATTGGTGTATTGTCAGAACAATGTTGCAGCATCAACTATAGGTGTACAGTCTTATTCTGGGAAGCTGGGATTGTGAGTTTAGCCCATTGGAGCTCATTGGATAGACAAATATGCATTGTATCCTATTCTGATATGATCGTGTCAATGCAATATTTATGTTGATATATTCACTGTATTGTATTACAATATGGCAGCAGTCTTTATACTATATGTACCACCTTATTGCAACTTTAAAAAATAAATCTATTTCTTAACAATTTTATAGGAATGGAATAAGTAACATGGTCTCATAAAGCCAAAACATATTGAAATAGTATTTTGATGGAAGTGTTTTGAATTGAATACACCAGTGTTGAATTGATGCTCTCTAAGAGATATTCATTTGATAGCTGTGTTTACTGTTTGGTGGAAAAAATCAGTTTTGAGAAGAACTCTTCTCAGTTTTGTGTTTACAGTTTTGAGAAATTGAGCTATAGTTTCAGAAAACGTGGTTAAACGATTGAGAAAAACTGTAAACAATTTAGATTTCTTTCCAATGCAGCTTCTTTCTCGCTGGGGTGTTATGAGGTGCTTGAATATTGAATTAAAAAGAGCGCTGAGCTAAACAATGTGCTCGAGCTCCGCTTGTGGTGTGAAGTGCTCATTGATTAACATGAGAGCGATTTGAAAGTGGACGCGATTTTCACTTGCACTAAGCATGTGCTTTGGAGGGTTTTGGCAGTTAAGCAGGAGTACTCCACAACGTACAGTATGCCCACATAAGGCAGGCACGACATATGGGAGAAGGATCCATTTTCTCACGCATAGAACCTCATACCTAAAAATACATCCGTAAATCTTAGTGTTTTTTTGTACTCTTATAAGGAAAAGTATGTTAACCTGGAACTAAAGTTGACTTGTGGTGATTGAGTATGGTAAGAAATGGGACTTAGTATGGTATACTATAGTATGCCTTGTCATTTTTAACACTTTAATAATGGTTCTAGTACATTTAAAAAGAACTTTAAGGATATTCCCTTTGTGTGATAATACACACCAAGTACACTTTATCATCAGTGTATTTGAAACAGTCAGTGTGGCAGTTTGTTTCTCCATAGGTGCCGCCAAAGACCACAAAACAGATCTATAAAAAAAAAATTGTATCACACAAAACATGCTGATATACTGAATGCCATGGTTTACAGTGAGGTGAAAACCACACAAAGCAATGTTTAAACTATTCTGACAAAATGTATTAGACAAAAATGGATCATATAGAAAACCCATCAGAATCAAATATTGTTTTTCATGATTTTAAGTAATGGAGAATATAGGATTTCTTATATTATTAAAACATCAATCAACAATCTTTGTATGTATACATTTGTAGGATAAGAATATTTACACAATGACCACATTGGCCATTAAAGAATGGCGTGCACACTCCATGTACAATATACCAGGCTTTTACACTCTGCATTCCCATTAAACATTACGATTATTAACTCTATCTCTATCTCTTTGCACCTTTTCACAAGAAAAGACACTCCGTACATGTTTACGGTACTTAGGCGACATCATATAGATCATGGGATTGATACAACAATGAAAAAGGGCGAGTAGATGCGTGACATGATATGCAAATGTTTCCCTTAATTCCAACTTTTTGGAACTAGTTTTCATCAATATAGTATGAGGTGCGCAGCACAAAAAGAAGGCTACAGATATACATAATCCGAGGGATGCAGTCCTGAGCTTCTTTTTGGTTGAAGCCCTCACCGTGGTCCAGAGAATTGCAGAATAGCAGAACACAATGACGGCAAACAAGCAGATTGTGAGCAGAGCAAAAAAGGAGTCAATTTGGTAAGAACAACACGTAGGTTTATCCTCTTCCATCACTATCTCTGGATAGATGAAGCAAGGGACAGCCACAGCCAGGCTGACCATCCAGGCCACGGTACAGGCTCCGATGGCACACCTTCGTCTCTTCACTGGGACGATGCAACCATTCTGGATGACAACAGTGCTGAACTGATCCACTGATATGGCGGTCAGTAGGATGATACTCGAGGTCATCCCACAGTGATATACACTTATAACAAGCTTACAGACTAATTCACTAAAGGACCAATCGCTGACCAACCTAGTGGCCGCGATCGGCACGGCGAATGTTAAGGCTACATCCGAGCAAGCAAGGTGGAGGAAATACATGTCGGTGACATTCTTCACGTTCATGTTGCAGTAAAGAGCATGGAAGAGGAGACTATTTCCTATGATACTGAGGATGAATATGACATAGATCATTGCTCCAAACAATATTTTAAATCCATCAGGAAAAGAATACTTCAAAGGGTGCGAATCTGTCCCGTTTTGGATGCCGGTAAGATTACAGCTCACGAGAAGATTGGGGTCCATTGTTGTTTCTTTAGAAAACAAACGAAAAGTGGGTAGGATTAAGCACAACCTAAGATAAATATATGAATTGATTTCCAATGTTAAGTGTTTTGCAAATCATCAATAACTATTAACTCAATAACTATGTTCAAACATGTAATCTTCTATGAAAAATATTTAAAACCAAATCCAACCCTTACCCTGTATATAAATAACACAGGTACATCATAATAATCCATGAAATGAGTACTTACCCTCCATGTCACTGTTGGCTAATGGCTTCATGGCAAGCAGGCAATGTCTCTCTCTCTCTCAGTTAACCATAACCCACATTCAAAACAACACATCAACAATTTTTATCTGTCATCATTTCAGTTTCTCTGGAACAGAAGGGTGACAAAAAAAAAATTATGCAATAAGTAATATTCAAAGAAGATGATAAACAGCCACATCACTGCGTAGCGTCATTAGATGAAGTAAACAATTTCATTTTGGCTGCTTTCACAATCTTCCTTTTTTAGGCCTTTTTTAGGCCTTGACCATTCAGTCCACGGTGCAAACTCCAATGGCACACCTTCGCCCCCTCACTGGGCTGATGGGAACCTCGTCAAAGACAACAGTGGCCCTTATCCTCCTTCAACTGCTGAGGGCCCCTAGTGCTGGAGCCTGTGTCCCTTATACGGGCAGGGGAACGTGGGGAAAGCGCTCCTCTGGTTATCCAGCCCCGAGTGCACACAATTAAAGAATATATGACCCATTATCGAAGATGCCACCTATGTTTGAGCCACCTGAGCGTCCCCTACACACATCTCCCCCCGCCCCCCCCCCTCCTTGGCATACAGCCCGGCCGTGTCATCAGCCTGACTATCGATAGCAACCCAGCTCGGTGGGGTTAGGCATGCTCTGCGGCAGAGGGGATTCACGCTACAGCATCGCCCTTTGACATCCGCCCACCTAAGAGACAGGTCCCTCTACAGGTCTCCCCGCACCCATCCTCTCTAAAAAACTGTTCTATGGTTGTACCGTTTCTGGACAACTTTGGTGCATTTCGGTACTTTTTAGCTACTTTAATGATTGCTTGGAACACGTTTCTTTCAAACTTTCCCAAACCAGTCCTTATTAACCAACAAACCAAATCATACAATGATCCTGTCTCCCCTGGTCCTGGTAATTTGAAGAGAGAAAAAGGAGAACTTTGGCATAAGGCCACTTTGTGGGCTGGCAGAACACCCGTTAGTATCTGAGTGTTTTGCCTATAAAATGTTAAGGTCAGTGATTATTTTTTTGTTTGGAAAATTAGGATCATCTTGAGCTTTGATTCACTCTCCCAATAACATTCCCTAGTCCCAAAGTTACAGTTGCAAACATGCAAAAGCTAATTATTGGTGCTCTCTTGTGACTGGTGGAGAATAGCAGAGGTTCAAGGTTAGTGTATGGAAACGAGTGAACGTAGAAGTATTTGGTGATAAGCGATTGTTCCTTTAACTGCCAAATATTATTTGTCATTAGTTAATATTTTTTTTGTTTATATTTATGTATTCAATTTGTTTAATATATTGAGTTCGCCACATTAGGTAGGAACCAAAGTTTCCGACATATGTACCCTAACAACCAGTTAAGATGTAACAGCCAATTGACCAGTAAAAACGTGCTCAGATGCCGCGTGTGTTGAAGTCAAGTAACAAGTTATGAAGTTAAGCAGAACAGTTAAGATGTTTTTCTTTGGGATATTTTGAAACAAGCATTTTTGCGGAAGAAACCTCATTCCCTCATGGTTATGTGCAGCCAGCGAGGTATGTGTGTAGCAAGATAACATTTATTTTCTGAATATATTTGTGTTAACCTTTTACCGTATGTAACCGTGTCTATTTTAAATTATCATATGTGTAGTTCGACGGTGGATATTGCAATGGATGATTGGGGATGGAGAGATGGCAAGGAGCAGCAATAAATCCATCAGTAACGAGAACCACGGTGTCGTTTATTTCCTGGAGGGAGTGATAGTTCCCATAGATTCAAACAGTGTTGCCACTGACAGATTTTGTCACATTAATAGTAATGCAATTGCAAGGGCTTTGATCAGTTGAAAATTGGCAATGCAATCTAATAGTCAGTGAACTGGCTTTAAACTTAAATAAACCACCAAAAAACGGCTTTTCCAAGGTTTTTACAAGTCCAAGGTTTGGAGGAAACAGCACCAAGCATGGTATTCATTATAATGACACAGTCAACACGAAATGCAAAAGAGGATTTTTTTTAAACACCAATAAACGTCTTTGCACAACTATATTTACAGATTATAAGCTTGCAGATTCATATTAACACATTTATATAAGATATTTAGAATTATCAAAAATGTTGTCCAATACCCCCGATGACAATAATATATCAGAGTTAATGAATAAAAAGCCAAATCTCACAAATAATTTTAAGCTTGAACTAAACTACAAGTCAAGTACAAGCCTTAGAAATAAAATGCAAAATCACATTGATGACACAGAAAATGCAGATATTCATGAGCAACCATTGCCTTGGAGACTGCTCTTTGCAGAGTACATTATATTGAGAACTCCTCGCCGCTGGTCATGGAGGTGATGGTGAGCCGGCTGTGTCTACTGCGGATGCTGTTTGTCTGCTTACCCCAACCTCTCAGCATTTTCTTCATGTGGTTCTTATACTTAACCCCAACAAACACATAGAACACAGGATTGAGGCAACAGTGCGAATAAGCGAACATCCGGCTGATGTAAAATGCATAGCCCAATCTTTTGTACTTTTCACAATCCTTATTCTCTCTTCCAGATCGTAGAAATATGAGAACATTGTAAGGTGCCCAGCCCACGAAGAAAACCATAACAAGAGTGGAGATTAGCTTGAGAGTCCTGTGCCTCCTTCTCTGTGCACGGGAGCGCATTAGTCTGCAGAGGATCTGAGCATAACAAAAGCAGAAGATCGCCACAGTCACTAAGAACATTATGTTTTGCTGGTAGATGCCAAAGTCCTTCCAGTATTCATTTGCATACTCGCACATGTTTTCATGCACACTGGTAAATAACAAGGCCGGCAAGGCTGCCAAGAAGCCCAGGGTCCAGATGAATACAGAGGCCAGGACACCGACGTAACCCCTGGAGGTCACAAGGTCTGACAGAGGCCTCACGACGGACACATAGCGATGAACAGTCATCAAGATGAGGAGGATACCGCTGCTGTAGAAGCCCACATAGAAAATAAAAGAAACTATTTTGCAAGCCGTCTCCCCTAGATTCCAACTATACATGTGGTAGTAGGCCCAAAAGGGTAAACCAACAGTGAAAATCAGATCTGACACAGCCAGGTTCAGGATCAATGCATTAGTGAGAGAGCGGAGATTTTCATATTTAGCCAAAATGACCATCACTAATATGTTGCCGAGAAGACTGACTATCACCACAGCAGAGAAGAATACTGGAACTAAGACTAGTCTAAATTGAACGGTTTTCAGCTCGCATATTTCATCTGAGTCATTGCTGTAATCATAATCATATGTGTCATTAAGTCTTTCATCTGGACTTAGTCGTTCGGCGTCCATTTTCCCTCCAGGGAAAGTCTATTTTAAAAACAACAAAATTAAAAAAAAAATTAGAAACCTTCCTAATATCTGTGGAATATATCTAGAAAACTACAGAATTATTGTTACATTTATAATTCATCATACCTCAGTTTGTTGTCCTTTATTTCCCCTGAATAAATTAACAGCAAATGAGGAAGATTCTTTGACAATACATATGCACATCAGGTAGCTCTGCAACGGAGTGTTTCCGTTACAAACGTGTTTGACAATTTTGTTGGATGACCTTGGAAACTGAGATTAGAAAGGTGAACTGAGATAGTTACTTGTAATTAGGAAGGAGAAGTAACAAACACAACTAGAGTTATGGCGCCCCTTGTCGCCAAAGTGGTACTTTACTTTTTGGAGGCCTGCTTACGCAAGGTTTCTATACATGTACCTGTTATGTTTGAATAACGAAGACTGAAGCCAGAGCTTACTTGGAGCGTGCTCTCCGTTTATTAACCAAAACGCAACTCGCTGAAAACAGGTACGGTCACGTGAATCGCACGTTACCGTAAAACACATTGCACTGACGCAGCAGTGCCAGATGTAACAATTCCCCCCCCTCACAGAACTAGGAGTGATACTCAGTCACAAAGTCACGCAGGTGCTGGGGCCTGCCGCGTGCCCAAGCTGGACGGGGTTCAGGTGCAGCAACAACCACTGGCCCGTCGGGCTGGGCCGGAGGAGCTGGGATTGGTGCAGCCTCTAACCATGCAGCCGGCAGAACTCTAGCAGCGGGCACCACCAGGTCTGGGCTCGGGGGGGCGTGTACCTTGCCCAGGCGGTTAGCATGCCAGCGTGTGCCGTCGGCGAGCCTGAATGTAGCCCGGCCAAGCTGTTGGCTGACCTGGACCGGGTCCGACCAAAACGACTGGAGCTTGTTGTCCCGATGAGGTCGACGAATCCTGACCCAGTCCAAAACAGTGATGGCAGGTGGCTTAGCACGTCGGGCCCTGTCGAAACGGTCCTTCATCCGACGCTGGCATGTGTTGACGGCGGCTCGAACTGGGTGGGCTGGGGCCCAAACTGCTGTAGGGCGGAGCCTATCCAGAGGCAGCTGGAGCTCCCGCCCCAGCATAAGGGAGGCTGGGGAGACTCCTGTCGTGGCGTGTCGGGTGGCCCGGTAATGCAGCAGCGTTTGGAGGAGGCTGGTGGTGAGTGTGCACCCTTGTGCCAGATGGGCCCTGATGCCATTTTTCAATGACTGGTTCAGCCGTTACACCCCCCCATTCACAGCCGGGTTGTAGAATGCTGTGCGAATGTGGCGTATTCTTTTCCCCTCCAGATAAGAGGACAGTTCGTGGGAGACCATCTGGGGACCATTGTCGGTCGTGATCCTCTTGGGCAGGCCCCACCGCGCGAACAGAGTCGAGAATGTCAACCAACACCTTGGCTGTGACCGAGCCCATAGGCGCTACCTCTGGCCACTTAGAGTGGAGGTCGTAGACAACGACGAGGATCCTCTGGTGATGCGGTACTCCATGCAGCTCGCCGCAGATGTCAAGTTGTAGGTGCTCCCAGGGTTTGGATGGCCAGTCCAGTGGTTGCATGGGCGGGGGTGGGGCTGGGGCCCTGGTCTTACCACTAAGAAGGCAAGCAGTGCAGTCCTTGACCAGGGTCTCGATCACTGACTCACCCGACCGTTGGTGCCTCCGTCGGAATATGACGCGACGGAGCAGAGCACTTTGTGGGGCTGCGAAATGTGCTTTTGGTAGCTCCACGGCATTTGTGTAAGTTGTTGCGTTGCCGAGAGTTCCAAACACGCGCTGTCCCTCCGCTCCTAGGCAGTGCAGCAAGAGTGCACGTTTCCTTACTGTCGAAACATCTTCTAAGCCGGCAGCTAGAATATATGTTTCGAACGAGGAAATCCAGCGAGGCCACGGCACCGGTGGTTCTCCCGGTAGGGCTAGGAAGGGGGAGGGAGGTGGTAGGGAGCAATCAGCCATCTCTCGTCGCCAATGTTATGTTTGAATAACGGAGACTGAAGCCAGAGCTTACTTGGAGCGTGCTCTCCGTTTATTAACCAAAACGCAACTCGCTGAAAACAGGTACGGTCACGTGAATCACACGTTACCGTAAAACACATTGCACTGATGCAGCAGTGCCAGATGTAACAGTTCCAACTTTCAAAACTGTGTTGTTTGCCTTCGGAATGGTTGAAGTCAACGTTTTTTCCCCATTGCCTTTCATTATAAAAAATAATGCAGTGAGCACCTGCAACAGTGGTAATTTGACCCTTGACATAATTTTGTTAGGTATCAAAACAAAACTTTCCAGACCACCTAAGGGGGGATTGACTGATGGGCACACCAAATTGAGGCCTTTGGGATTCTCTGAAGTGGTCTTGAGATTTGTTGAATAATGGAAGCTAATTTGCATACTGGTATTTTAGCATAAATCCGCCATAACTTGGCCATTGTTAAAATAATAAAAATTGAAACAATACCATAAGGTCTGGCCGTATTAAGGTGTAAGTCAACCATATTTGGGTTCAACGTACAGCCTATGACGACGGACCTTATGGGTCAAATAGAGACAAAAAGATCAAGCTTATCAAATAAGACCAAGGTACTAACTTTTAGATTTTTTTATAAAACGGGGCTAGGGGCGCGGCCATATAGGCTTGACCACTAGTTACAGTGGCCCCTGTGGTCATAGCGGGACAAACCTTTTTGGAGACCTCCGTGCCTCCGGTCCACATATGCAAATTTAATTTGACAACTCCCAGCTGTTCGGGTTTGGAGTGGTTGATTTGAACGTTTTTGCCCCATTCACTTTCCATTCTAAATAATAATCTTCCAAATATGAATACAAATATTTTATAAAGAATTGTAGGAATGGCACACTGCACTGATATATGTGCAATTATTTACAGGGGGGCATGCATTTATACCTAAAAGACAAAATTAAGAAATGTATAGAAAACATGATAACTACAATAAGATCCACATTTAAATTTGCTGAATGGCGGCAGCCCTATTCCCTTACTGTTTATTTACCTAGTGCTGCTCAACCAAACTGGATTTAGAGTAGCAGTTTCTTCTGGCTATCGGTGGCTATTGAACAATCCGATTTGTCAATCATTGCTAAAGCCCGCCCACCCGAAAGCAAGTTTTCTGCTGTAATAATAACTGGATTGTCTGGGACCTTTTTGCCGATCAAGTACGTCAATTATGTATTATATGTCGAGTCTAATGGCGGTTGTCTTTATTTTGATTTAAACAAAACACTTCCTGGCATAAATGGACTGATAATAACAGCGTAGCATAGGACATTGAGGAATACAAGCAGGTGCATGTCTTTAGTAGCAGTCATAGCACCCCTTTTATTGAACATAGCGAACTAAGCGGTTCAGTCACGGATACTTTATATACACTTCATATATTGTCGACTTTTACACGTAACAACAAATTAATGAAGACATTATTCTATGATTAGACTGAGTATCTTGACCATCCTTGGGGTGAATATGTTACCTGTCTTCAGCGATTACGACCAGCGCGTATTTATTAAACGTAAATAAAGTACATTCCCCACCCCCAAGTTACTTGTTTAATGACATTGTGTGACGCAGTAAGGGTACAGTCATTGGAGCATGTATGTCACTTTACAGGCGTTCCGATGCTGTTCAATCGGGGGAGGTCTTAAGCACGTTTTGTGTTGTGTTGCATGTTGAGCGATTTAAAGACCCACGCCTGAGAATTACATGCTGTCATTATTCATAGCAATGAGAGACGTCACTGGTCAAGGAGTCATGTAACGTGTATACATTTATTCGAACAACCGTGTCTTTTGAAGTGTTTCAGCATCACAATCTGCTATAAAATATTGATATGATTTTTCTTTTGGTCCACAGGAGTAGGGTTTCGTATAATCCAAGTGCCCCCCCCCTTTCCCCTTTTTCATAATGGCCTCGACGTCTGTTGGTGAGAATCAGCTGCAGAGGATAATCAGAGACCTGCGTGGTAAAGACACTACTCATAAGTAGAATGTTCGCAGACTAGCATAATGATATTGTGTATGTATGTATGTATGTATGTATGTATGTATGTATGTATGTCTGTCAGTATAAGGTTGTATGGTAGACTAAGCATTTCCACCGCTTAATCCTTCAAATGGAATTTTGATATAGTGTATATGTATATTCTTATATATATTGTGTAATCCTGTGTTTTCTGTGTGTCAAGATGCTGTGTTGGAGTTGATAAAGGAGCACAATGAGTGTGGTGAGCCCATAACCGACGACAGCTCCAATTTACACAAGTTCTCCTACAAACTAGAATATCTGCTCCAGGTACGTCAATGATATGTTGCCTTCTCAGCTTTAACATTGGCCATACTCTCTATTGCAGTAGTGACATAGCCTTGTAAGACGATCCAAGCAATCACATTTGTGTATCTCAATAAATTTCAGTCTGGCCTTGGATGGGCAGTAATTCCTCCAGTCAGTTCAACCGACACTTTTGCATTCTCCGCCTTGGGGCGAAGAATGCAAAATGGGTTTGAAAAACGTGTTCTCATCTGAGAAAAGCATTGTTTTTAATTTGATAGATTGCGCCGCTCCTTGTTTATCATGAACTGTCTCCCAGCGCTGAGTGCTGAGTGCTCCTACATTTTTTTACATTTTTTTGAAAAGGCTTTCAACTGCTAGAGGCCAGACTGATCCTCAGCAAAAAACTGCATGTGCGCTTGTGGGGTCAGGATGGTCTCATGGAGCAAGTAGTTATACAGGCTATGCACCAAAATATAGAATATTTGACATGCAAAGTCGAAATTTTGTATCTTCTTCTCCACAAGTTTGACCAGAAAGAGAAGACCACCTTCCTCGGCCAGAGGAAGGACTACTGGGATTACTTCTCTGACTGCCTCTCCAAGATCAAGGGAGCGAATGATGGCATTCGCTTTGTTAAGTCCATCTCTGAGGTAATCCTCTACCAGACATACATGGCAGCACACACACACACACACACACACACACACACACACACACACACACACACACACACACACACACACACACACACACACACACACACACACACACACACACACACACACACACACACACACACTTTAAGCTTAGAGCTTTCCACTGCAGCTGCTTGGAGCGGCAGGTGAAAAAGTTAAGAAGTCTTGGTGGCATAAGGTTGTAGCACATAGGACCCACTTTCTGTCATCTGCAGTTTGGCCTACCTATTATTGACATTATTACAATTTTGTATGAATAACAAGACATGTATACATGTATACATACAACATACCAATGGGCCTATACATGTTTGTGAGGTCTATGGGGCTGCAAGTTGCTTTTGTTACTTAAAGGTGGATATAATTCTATTCTGGTTGCACGTTTCCAACCACTACTTGCCTGTGTCCAGGACTTCAGGTCCAGTATCTCTACAAAGATAAGGAAAGCTTGGTGACTGAGAGCACACTGGACAATGAAAATGGAATGATTGAACACATCAGAAATTACAGCTGGGTGGAATTAGCCACGTTTACCTTTTTTAAAACACACCAAGACCCCTAGATTTTTTCGAATTTTCAACGTTTCCACGGAAGGTTTTTTTACACGCCAATGAAGTTGGAAGATGGAAAACAGGTGGACGGCAATGCACCTCGTGTGAGCTTCGTCTTATCTCTATGCCAAATCATGTGACACACATGTGATGTGTTAATGCCTCACCGTCTAAGATCTATGTGCAAACATGAACTTCAATATCAATATAACTTTAATTCAAATCTCAATTTTCTTCACAATGATCAACATGTTTCTGATTGAGAATATATATTTTAAATCTTGTTAGAAGTTGGCAAGCGCCAATGACCAGATGATATCAGAATTGATACTGTAAAGTCGAATTTTACTCTGAATGTAAATAATAAAAACAATTATTAGACGGCCGCGTACATGTGGGAGTCTCCAGCTGGTGTCCTTATGGTTGAGCAGCATCTCTGTTCCGTTACTTAAGTCCCTCCATCTGCCGTCAGAGAACTTTAGGAAGCTAAAGACAGTCCCTGGATTTGTTTTTGATTGTGCTAGACCTTTTGCATTGGCAGTAAAAAAAACGGTAACGGCATGAGATAGGGGGGGGGGGATTATGACACCTTATCCACTACCATCCAGCCTAGTGAGGCCCAGATTAGTAGTATGTACCAGAACCACACGCTGGCTATTACAGTGGAGAGGTGAAGAATGACTCCACTTTCAATTAGAGACCGGGGGATGATTTGGGGGCCGTGTTGGTATGTGAGCCAGCATGTGAATTTGGCTCCCGTGGGTTAACACCCCTAAACTTGTGATAAGTGTCATGGTATCTTTAGTGACTACAGGGCGCCGGAAGGAAACTGTGAGTTTTAGATGCTCCATGCAAGACCATTGGGAATCTCTTTTTGTACATGCATGCAAATGTTTTTGCAGGCAAAAAATGTGCAGGCAAAAAGATCACAATGAGGTCTCTTGTAAACTCGTCTCTAATCTCAATGTTGCTTCCTGTTTTGATTTAAGGATCTACCATCTGTGATGTGAGTGTGTTGCAATCTAAGTCGCAGCAGCATGAGTCTCTAAATAATTGATTGTGTGTTTCCCCAGCTGAAGACCTCACTGGGGAAGGGAAGGGCCTTCATCCGCTACTCTCTGGTTCACCAACGTCTCGCTGACACACTGCAGCAATGTCTCATCAACCATAAGGTCACAAGGTAAGAGAACCCACACAAGTTAACTAACCAGCTAAACCAACCATACCACAAACAAATGCCAAAAACCGAAACCCATTGTGTTTGCATGCAATTGTTGTTGTTTGGTTGGTTCATAAGGCACTTCAGCAACATTATTTTTCAGTAGCTTTGTCCCTTGTCATCAGGTGCTGTAGGTCATACACAGAACTGTGAAGAATGTGACTAGAAATATGCAGAAGAGAGGAATAAGTTGAAACTTAGCAACCCACAAAACAGTACCTGCCCCCTCTGCTCCCTATTAAAAAGTGTATCACACACGTATGATTGACAGGAAAGATGGACTCCCCGAACCAATAAGGAAAGAGTTGGCCTTAGTCTCATAAAAAATGAGTAGTGGTAAATTAAGTAGACAGGGAGTGAACTATAAAAGTGCTAATACTTTTCCGTTCCACTTTTTATGAAATATAACCCATAGCCCGCTATAGTGCTTAGGGTTTTGTCCTGTGAAGCTCTTTGAGACTGTAACTCTAATTAAAGGAACATTGTCTATGTCCAGATGTAAATCACCCATGGGTTTTGTCCAATTCACGTAGGCGTGTTCCAAAATTGGGCAGTTGGCTGTCCATTGACACCATTAGATTCCAAATGAGTGTTTAGCAGCTCCCATAGCTGTACCTTTGCTTTGTTGAACAATTAAGCGCATCCGAATTGCCCTGGTTAGGTAGTTCTCTCCAATAGTGCCCACAAACGATCAAATCAAAATTCTTTGTATCTCGGTTGAGTGGCTGGCAGTGTAGTGGCTGCGTTATAGGTAAGGGATAATGCTTGCACTTGCCAAAGAAAATAAATTAAGGCCATTCATTTATATTTTCATGCGTTTTACAATCCAAATATAAAGTTTTTCACAAGCCATAACTTTTTTTCCCTGGTAACGCCTGAGGGTTTGACTAATTCCTGGAGCAGCCATTACCCTCCCGTAAGGTTCTTATGCAACGGATCGTTGTTCACTACTCTAGTAATAACCACGGACCTTAGCTACGACTTGGCAACGGGAGGTATTCTAGTCCACTCAGCTATGAGCAAGAGAGCTAACGTTATGCATTGTACATATTTATAATTCGAAATTCTTCCCAGCCTTTATACCACAGATATTCTAGGGTCTATAGCATATAACCGCCTTGTCTGATTACAGTTAAATTATTTTTTACCAATTTACCAGCTCTCGTTTTGAAGACGGAATCACCGCGCCATTCGTTTCAATGGGAAACGCGACGGTCTATACTTTCAACATAAAGTGTACATATTTATAATTTGAAATTCGTCCCAGCCTTTATACCACAGATACTATAGGGTCTATAGCATGTAACCGTGTTTTCTGATTACAATTGAATGCATTTTTCACAATTTACCAGCTCTCGTTTTGAAGACTGAACAGACAATTTGACTGGAAATACTAAGCAGGTGTCCGTATATCAGGAGTTAATGCGCACCCTGCAGCCAATCAGAATCGAGCATTCCCCCAGACCGTCGATAAGCAGTGTTATAATCCGGAATTCGGACTGAGAGCATAATTTCAATGAGTGGCGAGGTTAAGTGCAAGAGGGAGTGTTTTTGAACTGATTTGAACGCAACCTTAGCATTCTGTGTTTAAATGCCACTGCACGTGCTCGCGGACATGGACACTAAAAGGCGAATATTTTTAACCTGCGGTCAACAGTTAACCTGCAGTCTTAACAAACTAGCCAAAAAAATGTATGGACTATATTAATACTATTGAGTTCATTAGATACAGAATGTGTTAATGTCATCCTTCTGGTTGAATCAGAAATTGTCAGGTGGTCAAAGGGCTTGGTAAAACAGAAAGGATGATGTGGTACACCAGGGTTTACTTCCTGGATTGAATATGTTGTTTCTCTTCCTCCTTCGAGGCACCTTCTCACTTCTCCCTTTAAACAAGAACATGCAGAAAAACGAAAGTCTCCCATTATTTATTAACTTAGAGATAAATCACTCCAAAAAATTATGCACTTGTTATTGAAAACATAATACACATATTAAATACTTTATAAATGAGACCAAATAAATGCATTTAGGCGGAGTTAACATCACCTTGTTTTGGCTATCTCATTGTTTTTATTTCCTCTCATCAGTTAAACAAACACAATGTACGTAAGCCTTTCACTTAGATTCAATGTTATAAGTAAAATTATCAGAACAATACAAACATTCAGTACAATCAAACACATTTTTCTTGTTGAAAGTTTTTTTAAATGCTAATGTGTAAAAAAAAAAATAAAATAAAAAAAAATAGTATTTTAGTAAAATAGTATTTTCCAATTCTTTTTTTATTTAAATTTATTTGGTGACCCATTTGAAATCTCCCGCGACCCTCATGTGGTTCGTGACCAAGTCTCTGGGAAAGACTGTCTTAAACTATGTCGTATTGCGTTGCTGCGGACATGTTTGTTTCCACTCGATACGGCTTTCATTTTTGGGCATTCACTGCTATGTTTACTGTGTATGAAATCAAATTGTATTGTATATGTATTTTCGGGTGTGTTGTCCCCCCACAGTGAGTGGTATTACGCCCGTAGCCCCTTCCTCAAGTCCCACCTTACTGCAGACATTATCAACCACCTCTACGAGCTCAACCAGGTCCTCTTTGATGTGGCGTCCAGGGGCCACGATCTGGATGCCGATTGGCCAACATTCGCCAGGTAACCAACACTAGCAATCACCTTCTCTGTAATGAGCAGATGAAGGCTGAGTCTCTCCGATACTAAGGAACTGCACCCTAAATATACTTGAATTAATTGTCAAATTACTGACAAAAAAAGTAACAGAGAAACCAAGAAAATGAAATGATGTATTTGTGAAACGAGTTTGGTTTGGAACCCATGGGTGACGGCCCAACCACCAGCAGTTGGAGAAGATTTGTAAATGGATTAAAATGAGACATCATAAGAGCTGCTGTGAAAGCTAATCTAAAATTAAAATGGCCCCAGTGATGGGTGTTTTAACAACCTGATATCACACTTAATTATCTGATAAGTTTGCAATTCACAACTGAAGTTGTTAATTTCATCATCCTTTTTTTCCCAGCGTGTTGGATGGCGGTGTGTGACTGTGTGCGCGCATGTGTGCATGTGTGTCTTTATTCCTCATGTTATCACCTCCTGAAAAAACTATTCATTTCCCCATTAGCTTTTAACAGTGCCACTATGTTATCGGTTTTGTGAGTGGAAAAACACTGTGGGCAGCAATATGAACCTACACCTGTCATCACTTCTTGTTTTTAGAAAAAAGTGCACACGCACACACCCCCACACACATGAACCTCTCGTCATGTGAGCGAGACTGCTAGTGAAAACATGTGGTGGTGAGATTACCAGAAGTAAGAAAAACCAAGCTCACACCTGTTGTATTGCTTATATTGTTTATATTTCTAATGTTGTTGCTTCTCCAGCTTCAGTTAGGGATGATTCTGTTCAAAAGTGCTGTTTGAAAAAAATCAAAATAAGATAATTGATACCATATATGGTCATTTGCTGGGATGATTTATGTTCAGTGTACAGTCAAAGATTTAGGTTTCCAAAAAATAACTCAATTAAAGCAAGTATGTTAGATTGAAAAATAGGTTTCTAGGAAAGTAAAGAAAGGGAACCTTTCCTAAAAAAAGGACTCCATTTACTTCAGCGCTAATATAAACGCTAGATTATCATGTTGTAATCGTGCTCAATCTCATCGTCGTCTCTGTGACGCAGACGTAACATTATCAAGATGATGCATTCTGGAAAGACCCCATGTTTTCATGTTGCGCAATAAGCAAGTATATTTCATGAAGGCGCTGACGAGAATATAGCGAAGCTCTCACAGCATCTTGTAGTGAATAGTTTATTATTAGTCAATTTTGTATGGATTTCTTATTGTTTTCATTTCTGTATATCGTAGACCTAATCCTACAATATCGTAATTTATTATAGGCTATGCCTAACAGGTTATGTTACAATGTAGTAACAGATTTTGCTTTTGTGTCGTAGGAGAACATTAGGAGTTAATTCACCAGCATACCTGTGGAAACCCCCCAGTCGCTGCTCCAGCATCAACAGCCTGGCCAGCAACTATTCACACTCGCAGGTATATGTGAATCTCTCTCGCTCTCTCTCTCTCTCTGACCCTCTCTGACTCTCTCTCTCTCTGTCACTCTCTCTATCTGACTCTCTCTCTCTCTGTCACTCTCTCTAGCTGACTCTCTCTCTCTGTCACTCTCTCTCTCTTACTCTCTCTCTCTGTCACTCTCTCTGACTCTCTCTCTCTGTCACTCTCTCTCTGACTCTTTTTTTATATATATATATATATATATGCACACTGAGTGAACATACTCATACAGTGAACACACGCACAATGTATACACACACAAACAGAGACCAATGCGGAGACCCATGGTTGCTCTATGCTGTCCCGAAGGTGGTGGAGTTCCCCCCCAACCTTGAGATGGGTCACAGTCTACTGGGTGACCTGGGTGAGCTGGGAGAGCCCTCCTCCTCTGCGGCGGACGAGCTGCGCATGGAGCTCGACCGCTCGGAGCTCCGGCAGCAGGCCCTGCTCGCGCAGGTCCAGGCGTCCGACAGAGAGGCCGTCGAGCTGCGGGCGCTGGTGGACAACCTCCGCAGCCAGCTGGCGGAGCACCAGAGAGGTTCTGACCGAGCCCCGTCCTCTGAGCCGGACGTGAACCCCGAAGAGTCCAATCAGGAGAACGCAAGCTACCTCCAGCTCACCAGCAACGCCGGCGACAGCGCGCTTCAAGAGCGACTGAGCACCGCGGAGAAGAAGAACATGGAGCTCTTGAGCAAGCTGGACGGGGCGCTCAGCGAGAAGGGCCAGCAGACCGCCAGCTACTGTGACTCGGCCTTGAAGATCCAGGAGCTCATAGACCAGCTGAAGGCCGCCGAAGAGGAGAGGCTGGCCGCTCGGAGGGAGGCCGACGACTGGGCGAGGCGCGCCCAGCAGGTGATCCACAAGCTGAAGCTCAGGGAGGAGGAGACGCGAAGGTCGAGCGAGGAGAAGCTGGCCAAGGTGAAGGCCGCGGCCCGCGGGGAGCAGGAGCAAGTGCTCAAGCGGCTGGAGGACCTCCAGGGGGTCGTGGGTCGGATCGAGGGGGCACTGACGCTGAAGGAGAAGGAGGCGGGGAACCTAAGGTCCCAGCTGCAGGACCTGCAGGCCTCGCTGGAGCACCGGGAGCGGCAGGCGGAGGAGCTGAAGAAGAGACTGCGGGAGGAACGACGAGACGTGACGTGGAGGAGCAGTAACAGCCAGAATGAGTTCCTGGACAGCCAACTGCTGGACTTGAGGGAAAAGCTGAAAAACCGTGAACAGGAGTTGGCCCATAGCTCGGAGCGAGTGAAGTACCTGGAAGCAGTGGTGGAGAGGCTAGACGTGGAGAAAAAACACTTGAACGCTGGGAATGACGTTTTTCCCATCGATCAGTCCAAGATTCTGGAGGACTACAAATCCCAGTGCGCCAGTCTCATGGAGATCAACGCGAAGCTGCTCCAAACTGTGAAACGGAGTGAGGCGAGCAACCGAGAACTGTCTGAGAGCAGGGCGGCCATGCGGGATCAACTGGCGTCCTTAACGGCCTCCCAGAACCCTCTAAAGGTGCAGGAGGAGGCCGCCATGCTGAGCATCGAGGAGAGAGAAACCAAACTCTTAGAAGCCAATCAGCGTTTGGAGGAAGTGGTCCACAAGGCCCTCCTCCAGAGCGAAGCGTCGGACGCCACCTTGAAGAGGCTGGAGCGCGACAACAAGGAGATTATGGAGACTCAATTGTCCTTGAAGAAGCAGTTGGCCTCCACTCAAGGGTACCTGGATGCGATCGCCACAAAGGAGACCCAGCTCGGAGATCAGGCGCTCCCGTGCGATTTCCCGCAGCCCAGGGCCGAGGGGACGTGGAGCGATGCCAGGAAGACGGACGGCGAAAAGAGCACCGCGGAGAAACCGGAGAAAGCGCAGAGGCTCCACCCCGCGCCCCACCACGCCGCCCACCCGGACGCCAGCAAAAGGCACCTGCTGGCGGGGGCTCAGCTGGAGCTCAACCTGAGGGAGGTGACCACGCTCCAGGACGAGGTGGTGGAACTGCGCGCCCAGCTGCTGGCCGGCGCCGCCGAGCGGATGAAGGTGCAGGCGCTCCAGGAGGTGACGGAGGCCTCCCGGGAGGACCTCCGCGTGCTGGTGGAGCAGCTCAAGGCCCAGGTGGAGGAGCTGAACCGCCGGCACGTGGACGAGATCCTCCACTCCCGGGAGCGCGAGGACACCCTGGGCCGCCAGCGCGACGGCGAGGCCCGGGCGAGGGACGACCTGGCGGCGGAGGCGGCGGCCTCCCGCGAGGAGCTCCGCGGCCTCAGGCTGCGCCACGAGGCGGCGTGCCTGGAGAGCGCCGAGGCGGCGGAGGCCCTTCACCGGGCCAACGCGGCGACGGCGGAGCTGGGCGTGCACGTGTGCATGCTCACCGCCGAGAAGGAGGAGGCCCGCCTGCGCTGGGAGGCGCTGTCGGCCAAGCTGCAGGAGCTGGAGGGGGAGGCGTCGCTGGAGGCGGAGAGGCTGACCGCCCGGATGCAGCAGCTGTGCCAGGAGAACCGGCGGCTCTCCGAGAGGCTCGGCGAGGAGCAGGGACCGGGGGGGCGGAGTGGGCCCCCGGAGGGGCCCCCGGAGGAGGCGGAGGCCCCGCAGGAGACGGAGACCCAGCGGGAGAGCTGCCAGGCCCTGAGCCAAGCCAACCTGCTGCAGGTGAGCGCCGATTCTACTCGGCAGAATCCACCGCACGTGAGATAAAAACATAAATAGATCATGAGCATTAGCAGATCATTCAGAATCCCTGCGTCCACAGTAATAAGTTAATTGCTACGTGCGAGCGTATAACACCTGGCGAGATGACAAAGGTGGTTTCTGCGCTCTCCTCATTCAGGGTGTGAATGAGGAGCTTCAGGAAGTGAGGTCACAGCTGGGGGTCGAACGCGAGAAGGCGGTGCTTCTGGAGAGCGAGGTCAAACAGCTGGAGGTGAGAAGGCGAGCCTCATTACTGCTCCGCTCTCAGAGATGTTTATCCTGAACATGCGCACCGAGGGCGCGTCGTTCACCTCATGAGGATCCTATATCAATTGCATGTAAAAAAAACATGTAAGGTAAACCCATTCGACGCAATGCTGAACACGGGTGTTTGATGTGCGAAAGGAAATGGTTTGCTTTGGTGCACCGATTACAGGCGGAGAATCGGCGGTACAGCGAGCAGATTGAAGGGAAAAGCGCGCAGATGTCTCAATCTCAGCTCCTCGTTCAGCAGAGGGATGAGGAGCTGAACCAAATGAAGGGGAAATTATTGAGGTGATGGGTTCTATAGATTGCATCGACATTAAAGGGCTGCCTCCCGTCGTGTCATATATGTGTTGTGAGCCCATAAAGTCAGTGCTAGTTCTGTAAGTCTTATTTAAGTTAAAACTGCATCATATCAGTGACATATCTGTAGAGCTCTCAGTGCCCATTTCGCAACACATAAAATGTTATATGGGTGCACACTATGATGTACCCGTGTACACTGAATTTGTGTAGGACGGCAGAGGGCTTGGCAATGGCGGAGAAGTCCTGCGAGGAGATGAGTGACAGACTCAGAAGAGCCAATCAGGAGCAACAGAGCAGAGACGTGAAGATGGCCGCCGAGCTGGACGACCTATACCGCACCAAGATCAACCTGGAGGAGCGACTCATAGAACTGATCAGGTACACCATCAAACACAGGACCTGCCTCTTGTCACTCACAGCTACCCACAGCCACTGTGAGCTATGTGTTGTTACGTTGGTAACGGCTGGAACTGGGCGAAAACACACTTGTACTCTTGAATGTAAAGATAAGATAACTACTATGCAACACATAGTGACACAGCACTCTGCAGTGCTTATATCTCAAGGTAAGCCTGTGTGTTCTTCCATAATGTGTGAGCATCAAAGACATTCAGGGGCAGACCTCTGAGCTTGAGGAAGTCCATCATGGTTACCCCGTTCCCCCGACCATTCGTCCTTGCATTGAGAACCGCTTTCCAACAAAACTTGCTAACACGACACAGACGCTAGTTTTCTGTTGCTATTTTTTTGTGACGGAAAACCCCTTCTGTATCCGTTCCGTGGCCAACACCGCCCTCTGCAGGGACAAAGATGAACTGTGGCAGAAGTCGGATGCCCTGGAGTTTGAGCAGAAGCTGCGGGAGGAGACGGAGCGCGAAGTCAACCACTGCCTGGACTGCCACAGCCAGTTCAGCTGGTGGCTCCGCAAGTACACCTGCAGGTCAGGCCCGCACCGCACGCACGCACGCACGCACGCACGCACACACGCACACACACACACACTCTGGGCCGTGACCCATTGGCCCTCTATCACATACCTTTCTCGCGTCACACTGTCCGAGCTAATCCAGGACAGTTTTCTCCTGTTATAAACGATTTACAGTTATTTTACAATCAATTTACAGTTAATTAATAAACAATTTACATTTATTTCAGAAACATTGAACGGTTATTTAAGAAAAAAGTTTGACTTCTTTCAGAAACCATTTAAAGCTATTTTAGAAACAATTTTCAGTTCTTTCAGAACCAATTTATAGTTATTTTAGAAACAATTTCCAGTCAATTCAGAAACAATTTCCAGTTATTTTAGGCACAAAGACAACGATGTTCTTCTCAGAGATTAAGGGGGTGTGAGTGCGTCGGGGGGATGATTAGATTTGGTGCGGGGTGGGGGGCGGGCAACACTCCAGTTGGATCAGAACGCGCGTCACTATTTCCAACCTGGGCGATGATCTGCGAGGGGAAAAAAAGGGAGCAGGGGAACGACGTCTGGGGACTACACAAACTATCGCAGAAAACAAGGAACAACAACAACAGCAACAGCAGCCTGCGGGGCATCGCAGATAGGGGGGAGGGGGGGGGGGGGGGGGGGGGGCGCACCTCCCCGCCCGTCCCACGCTTCGGCGCCCCTCAGGGGTCGCGGCCAGCAGATAACGCCGTAACGCGCGTCCCTTCTCCCTGCAGGCTGTGTGGGCGTCCCTTCTGCTACTACTGCTGCAGCAACACCGTGAGCACCCTGCAGGCCGGCGGCGGCGCAGGCAGCAGGGAGCGCTGCTGCCGGCACTGCTACGACCAGCACAGCGCGGTGGTGGAGCGCCACCCGCAGGAGCAGGACGCCAACGCACCCGACGCACCCTTCGGCGCCCTGCCGCAGCCGGGCGACCGGGCGGCAGCAGGTGAGTGGGGGGAAGAAGGGGGGCAAGAGGGGTTGTTATGCTAACAACGCTGTGCGCAGATTTACAGCGTTACATGCGCTCTCACGGGGCAGGAAGGCAGTAGGTGCAGGTTCAAAGTCGGAACGTGGAAAAGTGGGTTACGCAATCCCCTTCATTATTTAGAACCCGTGCACTTACCCCTCTAGAATTTCGACAATGCCTCCGGCAGGGGAAGGTATTTTTACTTCAGCCCTTGGTCTTTTTTAACTCAACAAAAGCGCACACACGCACAGACAGTTCCACAAACAAAGGCATAAAAGACAACAGAAGAGGAAGTCATGCCCTTATGTGTGTGTTGACTCAGCATGAATAATATGAGAGGAGAAACGTTGATCTTCAGGAGGATAAATTGTTGAAAGCGATGCAGAATGTCTGAGAGCCTTGCAGCATTATATCTGAATGGTTACCTATTTATTTTTAAGTTTTCCTTACATAAATAAAAAGATTTTCTCCGTGAAGTGTTGCAGAAAGGGAATCTAATTAGTGTGTGCGTGTGTGTGTGTGTGTGTGTGTGTGTGTGTGTGTGTGTGTGAGATCCAACAGGAGGGGACGACGGCGTCTTTGACATCATCACAGAGGAGGAAGTGAGTGGCGTGTACGACAGTGACTCCCTCTCCTTCTCCACTGCCTGCTCTCCCGGACACGGACAGGAGGGGGCAGCACAGCTGTAAGTAAACAGCACATGCACTCGTCTCGCACCCGTGCACTGTTTTGATGCTGGTGACTTCCCTGTCTGTAGAGAACCACAGCAACAACAGATTCTCTCTTGGTGCTTAGCGCGTCTCTCTTGGTCCAAACAGGTGATGAGTCTTTAATTAGTCCTAACCCTAACCTCTTAATGTTCCTTCTAGTAGAAAGAGAGCAAAGAGCAAGAGAGGGATTCAGAAAAAAACTGTTTATATCCATTCTCCAGTACTCATTCCAGACCTGCATGAATCAAGTCCATTGAATCATTCCACCACATAACAAAGGGAACATAATGACATTTTAAAGAGATCATGTTTGAGTAGCTTAGTTTGCAGGAGCAGTTGATTACAGGAAACGTAATCCTTCCACAGCTATCCTCCACTCATATCCGGTCGTTTTTTTGGAAGCACTTCAAGTTGTAGTTCCCCGTATTGACTTCCATATTGAGTGCAGGCTTTGCCATAATTGTTCTCCGCCTAAGTTTGAAGTTGCCCTTTCTTCTCGCCGTCTGCGTCAATGTTTTTGACAATTGCACATTAAACACACACATCTCCCCTTGCCATGTTCAACATTGTGCCAAAAAAAACGCATCATGTTGTCCGCATCGACCTCAGGTGCGGCGAATGCTCTTTCACCGGCGCTGATTAAAAATAAATGTCTAACAACCACCCCCCCCCGACCCCAACACACAGACCGCTTCCCTTGCACAGGGAGCAGATTCCAAAATGGCAGCGTGTTCGTTTTAGCGGCTTCCTGTGTCTCCTCCGGCTCTCAGTAGGAGCGGTGCCGGTGCTGAAGACCCTCCCCCCGCCGTCATGGTGGGGCCCCCGACAGAGGAGCCCGAGGAGGCCTCAGCCCCTGCGGTGCAAGACGCCGAAATCTGTCTGCTCAAGGCCGGGGAACTCACGTGAGTGTGTCGCCGCAAACCGGTCCCACGCAGCCGCCGTCCCCCGTGGCCTCCGGCTGGGGGGGGTTAATCGAGAGGTGGGTTTAGGTGGGAGACACGGGGTCCCTGTGAGGCACACAGCTTCCACCTGCGTCTTTTAGGCATCCATTCGTTTTCGTCATTCTTTTCGTTTTGTCTTTTTTTTTTTTTTTCTAATTGACAAAATGATCTCTGATTCTTTGATGCTCGGCCAAGGTCGACCCGAGGTCGATGGGGAGCGGTTCAGGACCGGCCTCATCCATTGTATCAGGAATTCTGCAGCTGTTGCTTAGCAACTGTCGCCGGCCCCTTTTTTGATGACATCGATGGCCTTGTGAAAATCATTTATTTTATTTATTTATTCATTATACCAACGGCTTAATGCAAACATGGCGTACTAAAAGGTGGAAGACATTAGCCTAAAAGGTTTGCAACGCTCAAAGGGAAACGACAACCGGACGGAGGCTAATGGTCTCTGGGTCCAAGCGGGGTTCGCATGGGAGCTTAGCGCTGAACCCAAGTGCGGTGCCCCTCCCACGAGGGGCGGGCCTCGTCCTACCAGCCCCTCCGCTACGAACCAATCAGATCCCTTCTGAACCAAGCGCCCTCCAACCCCCGCTCGCAGGCTCTCGGCCCCCTACACCCTGGATGACCTCGAGGGCTTCGGGGACGCGTCCCGGGAGCTGTTCGTCCGCTCCAGCTGCTACAGCGTGGTCCCCATCACGGTGGGCCCCGTGGGGCCCCAGGAGGGGCCCACCGTCACCTGGGAGTTCACCTCCGAGCCCAAGAGCATCTCCTTCAGCGTGGTGTACCGCGAGGACCCCCTCACTCCCCCGGAGGATGCTAAGGTGGGGTATTGGGGGGGTGGGGGGGGTTGGGTGATGATTCAGGAGTTCAGTGGGTTGGAATTGCTGTTTGGATATTTCATCGTGCCATTTTGGATGATACCATCATGGAGCAAAAAAACGTCCCCACATATTTATCTCCATGTGAGTTTTGTTTGGAAGGATTTGCTTCCGCCTGTTAATATATTTTGTACAATGTCTTGTCATTTAGTTTAGTTTGGTCATGGTTTAGTTTGGTAGATGCTTTTCCCCCTTGTACGGGACTAGTGAGATATCTTTTTAATGTATTAAGTGAGCGGAGAGGACGCCTACATGTAGACTGGCGGCATTGGGTTTGAACTCAGAACCTTTTGTCCGGGGGTTAACCGCTTAATCCGCTAGAACCCATAGCGTGGGTCATCTCACACACACACCCAGAGGGTAAGGCTCTCCCCCCGCCCCCAGGTCCTGATCCCCCTGACCCGCTGCAACTCTCACAAGGAGACCATACAGGGGGAGTTGAAGGTCCGCCACCCCGGGGAGTACACCCTGGTGTTCGACAACTCCTTCTCCAGGTCAGTCCCCCTCACGCATACACACACAGACACACAGACATAGACATACACACGCACGCACGCACACACAAGCACATAGACATACATGCATACACAAACGCACGCACGCACGCACGCACGCACCGTTCCTCAGGATCCCTGGGTTTTACCGTTTGCACCGTTGGCAGTTCCGCGGCTTGCACTTTTATTTTTGCCGACAAAGCCCGCCAGAATATCACCAAAGAATATCCCTGTTGTCTTTGGTGGGTTATTTTGCAGGTTAATAAATGATTAACGCAAAATGAGGATATTTAAAACCAGGAATAATCTAGGTGAAACACAGCATCAATCTTTTCAACAAGCGCATAAACAGCAGAAATGTGAAACAAAAAAGTCGCTACACGGCTCTGTCCTATAGAGGGAATATTCAAATGACTTGTGTCTCCTTTCCAATGATTTTAACATGAATCTGCAACACCAGGTACCATGTTGATTCCTCCTGATGTCCCAGTGTGGCGAAGCAGAGAATTTAGTGGCGGTGTGTATGCATTCAGGAAAAGGTTGACGCTAGGAGAAAGTAGAATATAATTATTTAATTGAACCGGATTATGCCTGACAGACACTCCAATATGCAGGCGTGGGCGTGCGTATTGTGTACTGGCTGGGTGATTAAATTGTTGTAGCTGTTGTAATTACAGTTAACCATACATGATTGGAGCCCAATTTCAATTCTAAATGGAAAATAATGATTTTTGTCTTGCCTCTATTGACCACAGTTGAAAAGACTTAGCTCCAGTGTCTAAAAAAAGAATGTCTTCTGTGAACGGTTTAGCCTGAATGGCGTGTGGGGTGTAAGTCTTGCAGTCCTGTTTCAGCACAAAGGTGGCATTCAGAGTGAACTAAATCCACTGAAATCACATGAATCCATGCAGGGAACAGAATCCCAGGTTTAATGGGATTTTTTTCCCGTGTTTAATAGTGTACTCCCGTCAGCGAAAAGCACTCAAAATGGCCACTAAAGGAACCCTTAAGCTTCGTTAATAGTTCAGTTTTGTTTTCCTCACACGTCATAGAATAGAAACAAAGGCTTCAGACCTCGGTGCCGCAGATGAGGTCATCTAAAAGGTTGCCGGTTCAAACATGGACATTTTGTCTCGAGCAAGGGGCCTGCCTTTGCTTGGGGACATCGCCACCCCAACAGTTTGTGAAAGTGGGACAATGAGCCTAATTTTTTAAAGTGGCAAACCAAAGCGGTATATACGTGCACTCTGTGCCATTTGATCATCCAAGAAGGCTTGGCAGAACCTCCTCACTGTCACTTTGATCGAGGATGCCAGGGTTTCATGTCAATAGTCTCATGACGCTCGTAACTTGGAAAAGCTGTCGCGAGTTAGTGATTCACCATTCCCCACCCACTTACCCAAAACACTTTAGTCACGACATGTCTTTTCTACACAGGCTGGCTGTGCAGTGCCGGGAAGCCTTTTGACTGTGTGTCTGTTGTGTTTCATCTCCTGTTTGTTCCCGCTTTCATCCATCAGGTTCATATCCAAGAAAGTGCTGTATCGCCTGAGTGTGGCCAAGCCTGTGGTCTACGATGGAAGCGACTGTCCGTGAGAAGGTGAAAAAGAAGATGGGGGCGGGGGGCAGGGGGGGAGAGAGAGAGAGAGAGAGAGAGAGGGAGAGAGAGAGAGAGAGAGAGAGAGAGAGAGAGAGAGAGAGAGAGAGAGAGAGAGAGAGAGAGAGAGAGAGAGAGAGAGAGAGAGAGAGAGAGAGAGAGAGAGAGAGAGAGAGAGAGAGAGAGAGAGCACAGAATCTCTCTTTTTCTGTTGATTTCCCAAATCACCGAAACCATATCCAGTAGACCCATGTGTGAAAAGTGTGTGCCTCTGTTGGTTAGCTTAGAGAATCAAGTCTGCCGACAAGAAGCAGGTCTGTTTCTGCTGTAGCAAAGGGCGAGGGACTATTTTGTTTGCTATGCCTCTGATTCTGGCAACCAAACACATAACAGCCGGTAAAAAATGCTTGAAAGATTCCTGTCTCAAACGAGTGCTTGCTCCTAAAGTGCTAAGTGCAAAGCCAAAGTCACCTTTTGAGAACAGGGAAATAATATATGATAATTCTGCATAACTTGTAGAAAAATCCGTAGCACATGACATTTATCAATAGAGAGAGAATTGTGTGCACCGTCAGTTACTGTAAAAGTGTAACAAAATATTTAAATATTCATGTGGAAAAATATATTAAATATTGGAGCAGACTATGTCGCTGTTTGAGAGGCTGCACGCGAAGGGCTGTGCCGGCGTTGAAGGAGAGCTAATTTCACCGCTTGCTCTGTCCAAGACTCTCCACGTCACCTACTCAAATCAAGTTTCACACTTGCCGTCTTCTCGTTTTGTGAACAGAGCGATGTCTTTGGACCACGGCTGGTCATGTAATGTAATGTGTGTGTGGATTCTATTTATATATCACAGTGGCTTTAATTTCAAGGCAGGCCAGAGGATGGCTGAGGAACAAAGGTCAGGAAGAGAGAATGTGTTTTAGTGTTTTAAGATTCACATCCACTCAGAAGTACAGTGCTTCGGACTATATTTTTTGTTTACCATTTCCAACGTCAATGCTGAGAATTGAGCTAATATTTTAAGAGATAGTGTTTATCAGAATTAACTTTTTTAGACACATGACAATGGGTGTTCCCTTACAATAGATCAACACAAAGTAATGATGAACAAGGAGATTATACTAGTGATGCTAATATAATATGTATGTTTGAAGAAGAACACTAAACATAGGAAAAGCATTATGTCAAGGTTTTATGAAGGTATCTTTATTTTATGAAGTACACATGTGCTTTTATCAAAGTATTAACAGCCCAAAACATTTTTCTATCTAAAGATCAGGACACAATAAACCCCTGAGTAGTTTTAAACTTTTTGGACGATCACACTATGAACTTTTTCCCATGCTGTGACGATTTATCAAATTCTGATACAGTTTCCAACAAATTTCCTTTGGTTTACTAAATGTTCAACTGACATGATTGCTGGTGGAATATAGTGTCACATTTCCTACACCTCTTTTCTTTGCCAAATAGCCAAAATAATCAGATATTTGTATATTATATGAGAAGGACATATACATTTCTATTCAAAGGCATTATCACATAACTATTTTACAAGGTGCACCTTTCGGAGGGCTATTTTGAATCTGTTTCTATGTTACCTCTGTGCCAGTTGATACATGCTTTTCTTTTTAGTTTTCTTTTCTACCAGTGTGTCTGTAGGTGTGATTGTAGGAATTGATTTATCATCTGTGTTTTGCAGATGTTTTCTCTGGATGTTATGTAGTACAATGATTTCTGACCAAATACTTTGTAGGATTTGTAATAGGGTGGATTTGAAGACCATGAATAAATGAATAAAAACGAAATAAATCAATGAATAAAAATATATAACAGAGCCTTATGTAATACCTCCTGGTTTGTGCGTGTATGCGTGCGTGCGTGTGTGTGTCGTTGCAGAGTGTGTGTCCGTCTGACAGACTGTTTATGGAGTAGAGGGCAGGCCGTTTCTCAAGGTTAATGATCTCATTGTAAATCATGTCAGATTCTCTCTCTCGCTCTCTCTCTCCTATTGCTTTTGTTTTCTGCCTGCTTCTCCCTGTTCCTGCCTGCCTTCACTGATCTGTGATTTGCAGTGTGTGTGTGTCCGTGCGCGTGTATGTTTGTGTGTGTGCCCCGAATACTAATAGCATTCAAAGATGTCCTCTGCCGACACACACACAGATAATGTGTGCTACAGCATACACGCACACACACACGAATACACATCCATGCTTGTCGGAAAGATACCTCTAGCAATAAATTGGTAATTTATACAAGCGAGACCCTGGATAACACATCCTAATGGCAGAAAATCAGCGTGGCGTTAGAAACAGTACGGGCCAAGATGTCAGCTGTCCCTGCCGTAGCAGAGCTCCATACCCGTGTCCATTAAGGACATATGGCCACCCCTGATCCTCAGTCCCTCCGTCCCCCTATAGAACGCCAGGAGCACCCTCCACCTTGAACACTATTCATGTCATCTCACCCTCGAGTGTCACACTTCAGAACCGCGGCGTGAACCACGTGCGCTCACATGCACACGCCCACGCAGACACCAGGGAACATGACGAAGAGGAACTCTCGACCCTCGCCCACTCCACGCGTCAATACACTGACGGGGGGGAATCTGGTGTGTGTGTGTGTGTGTGTGTGTGTGTGTGTGTGTGTGGGGGGGGGGGGGTGCTTGGAGAGGAAATGAAACACAAAATGAATACTTATTTTTTTATCAACTGTTGGATGGGATTATGATTCATCGCTTGGAGCTAAGGATGTTTTGACGGTTTAGGCAGCGCTTGCGACGGAGCATAGTGGATGGCAAAAAACGACGGTCGGCCATTTTGGATCTTTATTTGGGACCTCAAATGTGTCGTCTGTCATTTGCCTCAGGGGCCTTTGTGTGCGCTGTTCCCCTGTGTGAGTTCGGCAGCATTCCTCCCCAGCCGATTTAAAAATGTGTGTCTCAGCAGTAAACTTTGTTGGGAATGGAAATTTTGATGGTATTCTACCCTATCAAATGGCAAACGTCTGAAATGTGTCTTTATCAGGTGCTCCCACTTTAAAAGTTGTGCAGACCAAAATGCACAGGGATTTGTCAATATCTTCCTATAGCCTTTCCTTAAATGTTGTATTTGCGTGGTGAGGTTAACACAGAACTGTCCGTTGGTTTTGTAGCAGGCAGAAAGATGTGTTATATCTAGTCTTCTGCCCTCGAGTCCTTCGGCTGTTTCAAAGCATTCGGATGGAGTTGAGTGTGTGTGTTGAGTTCTGACAGTACAGCTCAAGATGGTGTGGGGAGACACCGAGACACCCGACGTGTGATGTCCCCGGCCCGCCGCCCTGGGCGCTGACCTCATCCATGGCGTTCTCCTTCTGGTCTCCCCGGTGACCCGGGTACAGCCTCCCGTAGCGCTGTCACCCCTCTGAGCGCTGTCACCCACTTCATTGTGCACGTGCGTGTGCACATTGTGTGCACTTGGTGAGTGTGTGTTGTCTCGCGTCTCGTTGTCCGTCAAAATGTGCACAAGCAGCAAGCCGAAAGTTAAGAACGGATGGTTTTTAAACACACACACACACACACACACCTTGGGATTACACAACCACACACACACACACACACACACAATCACTTAGGGATTACAGAAACGCACACACACATACCTTGTGGTTATAGACACACACACACACATACACCTTGGGATTACAGACACACAAACACACACATACACCTTGGGAATACAGACACACACACACACACACACACACATTCACCCAGGGATTACAGACATGCACACACACACACACCTTGGGGTTACACAGACACAAACACACACACCTTGGGGTTTCCTCGTCGCCATCGCTGCCGCGTTCCACTCAGTGGCCAACATGGAGGACGAGGCTTTTTGTTGCATTCCGATGCGTTGTTGTTCTCAACGCCTCCAATCTTTTTTTTTTTATAGGCTCGGTCCTCCACGCCCCCTCCACCGTTCTCCCCCCAATCTAGGACTGAGGGGGGTGGGGGGGATTGCTTTAAGGACGCTGCGGCTCCTTCAGAACGTCCTAGAGGTGGGTTGATGGTTACCGCTGTTTCCATGGTAACTGGAAACAGCGGAAGAAGAATCTCTACTGCACACACTCGCCTTTTAAAATACATCAATGATGCTTATTACTGATCATGGGTTGTTATCAGGTGTGTGTGTGGGGGGGGGGGGGGGGGGGTCCGTGTGTGTGTGTGTGAGTGTGTGTGTGTGTGTGTGTGTGTGTGTGTGTCAGCAGCCGCGTGTATAGAATGTTTAATTGTGCCTCTCTCACATACATTCATGTGTGGCTACATGAGTGTATGTATGAATGCACAGCTGAATGGCAGCACATGAAGCTACCGAGGAGCATCTGACAAACACTCCTCATTAGCCCTCTAGCCTGGCTGTGGTACATTCTTACAGAGCGAGAGAGATAAAGACAACTAGAGCAGAGACAAAAGGGGCCACTGCGGGTGCAGACCGGTTCAATATCAACCTGTTGGGAGAATCAAATGAGATTTTCTGCCGCAGTAGATGCATTGTCCATGGATGACCTACTGCATGGTGTTGATCCATAACATACTTAACCACAACCTGGTTAGTTCCAGCCTGACCCTGTGGACTGACGGAGAATGTCTACGTTCCGGTCAGGCTGCCTGGCCTTTGAGCTCATAAAACCTGTTCTGGGGGTGTGGTTCGGAGCCATGGCCTTCACTTCTTTGACCCCTCTGGGTCCATTGTACGCATGCCTGAATGCACAGAATAGGATATAATGGTGGTATATTGTTCGCAGATGGGAAATTTTGGAAATGTAATTCAAATCGATTAAAAAAACCTGCAGTGAACACAAACACACAACTGATGATCCTCTGTTATTGCCATTGTTTTTTTCCCTCCCCTGCTGCTCATTGAGATATATTTGTTGTCATTATGCGTCGCCCAGCTTGGCCATTCCTGCAGCAATCGTTCAGAGGAGGCTTAATGGAGGCGACGTCCTTCCATGTCCTGTTACTTGGTTTCCGGGGCATTGCCATGGCAGCCACACAACCCTTGGTGAGAAACGGCCCCACTATCCCCGGTGCTGGATTTAGTCCTGCTGGACCCCGCCCTTCCACTTACCCAACAGGCCATGGTGTCAGAGCTTCAAATGGCCACGCACAGCACTGTAATTCCCTGCAGGCCACTTTGGACGGACATGGCTCAGTAGAACCCGTTTCCATGGTGATGCAATTGGTTGGAAGGGGCCCGGCTTGTGTCATTAGACTTAAATTAGCGGCGGAGGCCATCTTGGCTGAGCACATACTGACGCAGAGGGATGGCTTCAAAGAGTTGGAAACGCCCAAAAAGAAAATGCGAGCAGGGAAAAGTAAGTGATAGCAGAGCATCCAACTTTTGTAAATAATGAAAATGGAAAAAGCCAGAAGGCTTGTTAGTTAAGCATTCAATATTCTTAATTGCAACTAGAAGCCGATACAAATTTAAATCATGAATATGGTTCTTAAAATGTATGATAGGAAACATTTTGACTCAATATTTAGCTAAGGCTATAGGCTGTGTTCTAGTTCTTACTTTATCTCTCTCTTTCCCCCATTCATTCTTATCTATTTCTCCCACATTGTTACCATTTTCTTTGACATTAGCAGGATCATACCAACTTAAATATATAGAAAACTTTGAATAAGAACGATAATGAGAGCTGCTTTACCTTCTGCGCATCATCTCCGACCATTACGGCAAGTCCTATTTTCTGTAAAGCGGTACGCGCGCCTTTTAGAGTGATTCAACCTTGACTATCCCAGCTCATTATGGACACGCGATTCCCGCTCGCTCCCCTAATTAACGGTAACAGGTGCATCACTCAGTACCGTCACCGCGGAGTTAAAGATTTCATTTAGAGATGTTGCCCGGGATATTAACCCGGCTAATTACAACGGCGAGCTTTGAGTGCGACCACGGGGACGAAGCATCTCGGACCTCGGGGGCGCATTTAAGCACACAATTGCTTTTTTTTTCCTGGGGATAGTGATGCAGCTGGGGACGCGCGTCATGTTTACCTGGAGAAGCGATGAGAGACGTAGTAATTGTCCGAACTCCCACATCGGAAGCGTTCAGGATATTTCCAACACCGGGATTAACCCGTGGTTATTATTATCCTTAACGCAAAATAACATTATGGTGCGCAATAGATCATATAGAGAAAGCTGTCATTCATTCATAGTCAGAGCTAGCTACCGTATATATCCTCAATTTGGTTATTCTGTACACGCACGCACACGCGCGCACACACACGCGCGCACACGCACATACTTCCATACAGCATTCATAACCTGTTTTTTATATTTTGTATTTTTAATATGAATCTACTTCCGAAAAGAAAAAAGTTATAAACCAAAAACAGAATATATGATGATGGTTAGCCTGTGATGTTTTATTCATCCAGCCCACCAGAGTGTGTGTGTGTGTGTGTGTGTCTCACACTCCCCCCGCCCCCCCTCTCTCTCTCTCCTCCCATACACACACACAAACACACACACACACACACACACCATTCCTTATTCTTTGAACCACCAGCTGGATTGGCAAGACGCAGAGGGAAACTGCACATGTTTAGCAATAGCAGACGACAAGGAGCTTGATGAAGAGGATGAGTAGGAGGAGAAATGGTCGGGGAGAAAAATAGAAAATGTCTGTGTGAGTGAGTGTGTGTGTGTGTGTGTGTGTGTGTGTGTGTGTGTCAGGATTCAGGGTCAGGGGCTGTCAGAATGTCCTGACAGCCGTGCGGTCGGAACAGCAGAGCAGATGGTTAGGACAGCATTAGGAGGGTATACAGCCTGCTATACCCTCCTCCCATCAAAAGCACATTCAAACCAGTCAAAACAATGGCACACTCTCTCCTGTACTTTTCCACCTAACCCCATAATGCATTAGACATTAATACATTAATAGTTTACAATGATTCCCAGAAAGGAGGGAGGGTTGCAGATCCAATTCTCTGGATTCCTCTTGTAAAAGGATGGCGCTGCCCCTGAGCAAGGCACCTAATTCCTCGTCCGGACACCAATGTCCAATCAGAAGAAGTGTCTCAAGGCTTCAAATCGCACCATAGTAACTGGCCACTGTAAGAATGTCCCCATTAAAACTCCTTCTGATAGCTTCTTCCACTCGCGTTAATGAGTTTCTCCTTGCTAGAATATCTCTGCCGTCTCCCCCCAGGAGTTGTGCTATAACATAGTAGGAGTTAGGTACTCCCGGATTACCTAACACCTAACCAGGAGGTTGCTGCATGGTTGCCCCGTTAAATTACCGCCATAGTATTCAGTCCCTCAATAAACAGTGTTTTTCAGAGGTGTTTACCATACGAAGCAGGTGTCAGTAGGTGTCGCAGTTCATAGCGTGTGTGTGCGCGTGTGTGTGTGTGTGTGTGTGTGTGTGTGTGTGCGTGTGCGTGCGTTTGATCCATTCCAAGGTGCTCAGGTCTTGAGGTCTACATGATGAGCGTATTAACCCATGCCTGATTGCAAGTCACCCACCGATAGGCGAATGAAACAGGGTTTTGTTGTTCAGGAAGGATCATGACATTGACAACCCACGGACTAACTGACCCATCATATTAGCCTATGACATCCAATCAGCCCTGCCTTATCACCAGCTGCCCTCGGGCAAATAAAATGACCTCCCTGTTCAATGAGTTGTTTTAATCTCATTCAGTCAGTCTGTCTGTCTCTGTCCGTCCTTGTGTCTGTCTTTGTCTCTGTCTCTATTTCTGTCTCATTTTCTATTCTCTCTATTCTCTCTCTCTCTCTCTCTCTTTCTCTCTCTCTCTCTCCCTCTCTCTCTCGGTCTATTGTCTATGTCAGGGGGAGTGATAAAGCTGTTTTGTGTCCTTCTGTCCGGTGCTATTCTCTCTCTCTTTTTAATCCAATGCCGTGTACCATCGTGCGGCGAGGGCCGCAGTGCTGCTGTGCCCTACTGCCCTGGCCCGTGGCCCTTTGGTGTCTTCTCCCATTCATCACCTTGTCCTGATCCTGAGTCGTGTCTCTGCGCTGCCGCGGCAACCGGTGACACGGCGCTAACGTTGCGAGCCAAGTGTGAGACTGAGGCGGGACTCTGATTCTTTACAATCCAGAAATGGCACACATCATTATCGGCATTCATTCCCATTGGTTATTCATCTGTGAGTTCATATTAATTTATATGTTCTCTTTTATTGTAAAGTGTATTGATTGTAAGCATGTAGTGAAACATGCTAGGTAGGTATTATTTATTCATGTTTTTATTTATTGTGTTATTCATTATAGGCTTAAGTGCATGTCTTTACTGTTGTTGTTTAGTGAAAGTAAACAGCATCGTCGTAGAAAGAAGAAATCGAAATCTAAAAGGAGTTGCTAATAATAAATCAAGCTAGTCACTGATACTAGTGGGATCTCACATTGAAAAACACTCACCACCCACATCGGATCCAGCCTTCTGCCTTCTTCTGGTTGTCTGTATTCTGTCTCTCCATCTCCCTCTTCCTCTGCTGTGATATGAGCCTGGTGTGGTGCCGCCACCCTTTGCAGTGGGACCACTCCACGTGCGCTCTCTCTCCCTTGGCTCTCAGCAGCACAAAGACATGAAAAGGCCCCGGTGCCGTGTGTGTGTGTGCCTATAGAGATATCAAGGGACGGACCACCAGAGTGTCAGCAGTGTAACCGTGGTGGCTAGGCTTGATAATGAGGCGAGGGGGTCATGTTGCACCGCTATTTGTTTTTTTCCTTTGAAAGCGTTTGAGTGTGCTGTGCTTGTTTGACCACACGGACAACAGCGACACATGTTCAAAGCAGCAGTTTAGCCATGGCCATGTAAAATACGCTCATTTGAAATGCGAAGTGTAGGATCAATTAGGATGGTGGCAGAGCAGGGCAGACAGAGATGAAGAACTCGTCGGCCCTTTGGACGCCCTATTTGATGTGTGAGACATTGAGTGAGTGGCAGTGAATCTTCAGTAAAAAAATGTTTCCATTCCATTCCATTCCAATCAGCCTTGTGTTATTGTTTTTTGCTTTCTTCGTCTTTAGCTATCTATTTCTTTAATTCCATTTCATCGACACACAGTTTGTTGGATTTTCTATGTAAACGTTTGACTGTCTGCTGTGTGCTAATTATATATTTTCCTGTGCAGGGTGCAGGAATAGTTTGGGGATGCTTAGAAACGACAAACCATTGAAACCACAAACCCTCATCATGCGCGGCAGAACTGCAAACACTTGCACATTTGAACTGTTTACTGGTAAATAGTATTAATAGTAAACAATTTGAACGCATACACATACAAAATGCTTAGCCTAGCAATGTTTTGTTTGTCTTTAAATGAAAAAGTATACACATTGATATTATTTTGTTCCACTCACCATAGAATCTAGTCTACGACTATTTTATTTTTCATCCAAAACACAGGGGCAACAAAAAGTAAAATAAAAGATAAAAGTATAATACAAGATCTAAGTATCACAACTCAATGTAATCCCTTCATCCTGTGTAACATCCCTGCAGCCTGTTGCACCAGTCTTACGTTAGTCTGATCTAAGTTCAAGTGTAAAGCTTAAACTGAGTCCTACTTTGTAAGTAGCTAGTTGGAAATTTAAGTATGTATATTTTTTCAGTTCCATATGATACCTTTTTACTTACATTTAAATTTGTCGCTTTGTTATTGTCTGAGTCATTGATTATACCGTGAGAAATTAATAAATAATGTCAAATCAGTGAACATTCAACAAGAAGTGTAGCTTGATTAGTCAAGCTAATCGCTAGTTTGAAACCTATCCACCAGGCGAAAATAATAACAGGGTGCACATCATGGTTTTTACACATAGTTCACATCAACACTACCTGTTAACAAACGTCAACACTATTTGTCTCAATCTTTTAAATGTATGCATCTTGTTAACCGTCGGTAAAATAGAGAACACCTATTTGAGGGGGGGGACAAACCTCTAATAGAGGGATATTAGTTTCCGTTGCACATTTGGGATATTTGTCCGATTATTCGTCAAAAAATGTAATATTCATTCGCCTTGTCTTTTTTCTTGTTCTTCTTGTCACGTTCTTAATCTTCTCGCTCGAGGCACTGTTAACTGACACACACAGATCATATGCAGCCCGAAATTACATTATTGTCGCACGGGAAAAACACAAATATTCATGACCCTCTCTCGGCCTGGAGTTATGGTGACATTACTCCAACTTTAATTATTTCCACGCTGAGTCTACCTGCTTCATGTGTGCGAGATGCAGTTAGCTCCTGGCTAACTTGGCGACGATCAAGAGTATGAATCACAACATCCGTGTGAAGTACTGCGTGCGTCAACGCCGCCTAGTACTGAAATAGCGACGGTGGCACAGTGTGAACGCTGCATGGGCTCATTACGACGGCGGCATAGCAGCCGCCACACAGCACTTTAAAGGCACACAGAGGGCCCCGAGGGTGCCCTCATACACACACACACACACACACACACACACACACACACACACACACACACACACACACACACACACACACACACACACACACACACACACACACATACATTTGCATACACACACCTACACACAATTAAAAGTGTTGTCAAAAATAATTGGGAAATGTACTTTCTAAAATGACTGTGTATGGATTGAATTGAAATGTCAACACTGTAAACAATAGAAAGGTTGGGCTGCCAAAAAGTATGCATAGCTTTTGTCAGTTCGGTAGGTACAGAAGAGAGAGAGAGAGAGAGAGAGAGAGAAAAGGAGAGAGAGAATATATATAGGAATGCAGCCAGGTATACATTATTATTATTTGCTGGAGTACATAACTAAAAAAAACATTGTTTGATGATAATCAGATGCGGTAGGCTTTCCACAGTTCAGGTTCAAGAAAAATGAAAGTCTTTCAAGTATGTTGTTGTGTGCAAACAGTCTTCCAGGAGATACCACTGTTTAGCACAGATTATGACAAATTATTGCCAGACTGTTTCCAAGAAAACCTTCAAGTTTAAAAATCAAAGATAGCACAGCTGTTGGCTTAATGAGCTTAAAGAGTCAACTGTTCAGTTTCCTGAAGAACAAATAAATGAAAGATTCTAATCTTTGCCATGACCTCACACACACACCCAAGGTTTAGCCATATACAACCCAACAACAGCAACAACAATCATTGGAGTCATGCATGTTAGCTCTTGCACAATGTTGGCCAAGCTCTGCCAAGTTAAATTAGTTGATTAAAGCCAAAAAAATCCAAGAATCCAAGCACATTTTACTGGGTAACTGACTGTGGTTTGACTGGAATGGAAGTGTTGACTAAAGCATGAGTGCAATATCATTCTTTATTTCGGTTATGTCCAAAAAAAAATTGAAAGCGGGTTTGGCACTGGGTATTTGTTTGTTTTGGGTTGTTTTACCATGAACTTCTCAAAGATTTATATAGTGTGTCAATATTTTTCTTCCATTTATTACCAATTTTCTTTGTTCTGGAAAACTGTCTTTAACTAGGCAGCGTTGATGCATATATTCCTGTGTTTGTGTGTGTGCACTGCACTGCACGTGCACGCATGTACGCATCTGCATGTGTTTGTATGCAAATGCGGCTCCCTTTGTCTCAGTGTCTTTCTATATCTAGACATAAGCTCCAAACGGCTCCCACCAAAAACTCATTACACCACCCCACCTATTAACAGAGTCTCCAGACACTAACACCTCTTTGACCTGCTATTGACTTTGAGGATACAGTGCCATCTGGTTTGGTTCAAGAAGACCGGACAAACTCACCTGCCAGTGCACCGTTAGCATGCATGGCGGGAAGAACAGCATCTGTGTCTCAGTGTAAACGGAGACACGGGACTCACGGATCACAGAGGCTAAACTCTTTATCAAGGTTTTGGAATGCTGCAGGAAAAGTTTCAGAATCCGGCTTTGGTTGACTGTTTTTTTTAATAGATCACACGTTTCTTTCCTTTAGGAAATGTGACACCTTTTAAGAAATTGACATACTGCTTGAATGTTGGGGACAGACAATTTGTGGTGTGGTATAGTTGACGTAGACAGGTGGTTTTGAATACTGCCTGTCTACTTTAACTAGCTTGATGTCTCACTAGTTTTTGGGAGACTTATACTTCAGACTTCCAACATCTCAATTATTTTCCTTAAAGTTTTGTTAAAGCTTTTTACTATTCAGTATACATTAGAGATAGTCATGTGTACATTTATGTGGATATCATCAGCATCCTGTATCTGCTGATCTAAATCTGCAAATGATTAGTAATAATGACTCTACTTGTATTCAGTGCAAGCTACAAATACAGTATATTTATTTAAAAAAAAAAAGGTAATCGTGGAAAAAGAGGAATGAAATAGTCCCTCGATAATTTTTCTGTATTCTTTTTATATCTTTGCTATCTATCTAGCAGACAGATGAAGTTGACACTAATCTGGAGAGGTGTTTAGTTCTGTTTCCAGATGACTCATGCTCTGCTGCAGGTTAGCTGTGTGTCAGCCCATGAAGTCCTCTGCACAGAAACCCCTGACGTCTGGAATCCTGCTGCCTTATTGCGCCACCAGTCCCAGCTACGTGTCCAGGCATATGCAGCTAATGACATTGCATGGTATTGCAATGTTGCTGCTATCTAATACACAGGCAATTATTTCTTTCTCCTACGCTACTGCCCGACTTCCTCTCCAGATACGTATGTTGTGATTTGAGGCAAAAGCCGTAATTGGCTCGTTTGTTTCATGCGTTGTCCCAGGTTTCCAGCAGTCTCTGTCAATACGCCGTTGTATGATCTAAAATGCCAGGAAGAACACTTCCATAATTTGCATCAACAATGCATACAAACATTTATATATATTTGTGACATTGTGATTGTGTGCGTGTGTGTGACAGTATGTGCATGGGCATCTGTGTGTGTGTGTCTGTGTGTGTGTTTGTGAATGTGTGTCTTTCCGTGTGTGTTTGGTATTTGTGTTTGTCTGTGCATGTATGTGTGTATTATGTTTGTCTGTGTGTGTGTCTGTGTGTGTGTGTGTGTGTGTGTGTGAGTGAGTATGTGTGTGTGTGTGTGTGTATGTCTGTGTGTGTGTGTGTTTGTGTGTTTGTGCCCGTTTCCATGCCTGCGTGCATATGGCTGTGTGTGTGTGTGAGTGTGAGTGTGTGTGTGTTTGTGTGTGTGTGTGTGTGTGTGTGTGTGTGTGTGTGTGTATGTGTGCATGTGAGTGTGTGTGTGTGTGTGTGCCCTTATCCATGCCTGCGTGCGCATGGCCGTGCGTGTGTGTGTGTGTGTTTATTTGTGTGTGTGTGTGTGTGCGTGTGTGTGTGTGCCCGTTTCCATACCTTTGTGTGTATGGCCTTTCTTGCGTGTGTGTGTGTGTATGTGTGTGTGTGTGTGTGTGTGTGTGTGAGAGAGAGATAGTGTGTGTGTGTGTGTGTGTGTGTGTGTGTGTGTGTGTGTGTGTGTGTGTGTGTGTGTGTGTGTGTGTGTGCGCCACGTTTCCATGCCTGCGTGCGTATGGCCGTGCGTGTGTAAGGTGTGTGTGTGTGTGTGTGTGTGTGTGTGTGTGTGCGTGTGTGTGTGTGTGTGTGTGAGAACACATCTCTCTCAGGGGATCTGGACGCTGCACAGGGTCTCATGTCTTCAGCGTTGCGTATCTCGGGGAGAACACTGCAGCATTCTGCTCTTGCTTAGACTCTCACCGCCACCACGCTTGTCTTTCATTCTAAACAGGCCGCGGCACGGAGATCTTTCTACGTACGTCTCCCAGAGACGCATGTTATGGAGGCATTAAAAATAAATCAGAGGAAGACAGAGATTTCACACCGGAGAGAATCTGTTTCTCTATGGCACTGAATGAGGGATTAGTGCTAGTGTACTTTTAGTGCGTGGTTTTGTGTGTGTGTGTGTGTGTGGAAAGTGTGTGTGTGCATGCATGAATGCTTTGTGTGCATGTATATATGTGCATGTGTGTGCCTTTATGAGTGTGTATGGTTGTGTGTGTGCATCTGTGTCTTTAAGTGCATATGTGTATTTCTGCACGTGTGTGTGTGTGGGTGCACGTGTGTGTGTGTGGGTGCACGTGTGTGTGTGTGTGTGTGTGTGTGTGTGTGTGTGTGTGTGTGTGTGTGCGAGTGTGTGTGTGTGTGTGTGTGTGTGTGTACATGTGTGTGTGTTTCTAAATGTCGTTAGTTTTCATTGTCAGTCATTTCCATCAGAGTAGCCTGGCCTAGATCACTAGATTAGCCATGCAATGAGAACTGATCGCTACTTGCTCCATGTAGCACGTGAAGAACTGCACTGCACAACGTTCATATAGCTCTTTATAGAGTGTTGAACCACGCTATCACATTGTTCACTGCTATATTGAATCATGTAAGGTCAATCATACGAGATCAATGTATATTGTACAAATATCCCCAATATGATATGTTATTGCATTGATGACATATTTAAAATCTTTGATTGAGATTTGAATGCCACAATGTCAAACATTAACATGTACGTTCTATGAAAGCATTTTTTTTTTCGAAATTAATTTGATGCATGGAAAACGGTTATGATTATAAGTTCTTGTGCATTTTCCTCCACTTCATATCAATCATTCTTTCTTTCTTTCATGTCTTCTGTGATGTAAATGAGAGCCGTCCTGGCTGACCCTCCCCGCAGCATCGTGCCTAGCTTGAAGATGTTGGCTCCATTGGTAAGAGACATGACAGTACGTTGCCTCCTTTATACGTTGCCCCTGTGATTACTGCTCTGTGCCACCGGCTAGCAAGATAATGCCTCGAACCCGTTCCTCTAACAATAACAATAAACGGCTGCCTTTGCGATGCAGCTTTGGGTTATTTGATTCATTTGTCAATTTAACCACGTTTAGGAAACCAAAGCAAGGCCGGCTTTTTGGTGACGCTTTGTTTTCGCCGTGTTTCTGTCATTAAACAAATATGTCTGAGGTTGTTTTTATGACAGGCCAAAATACATAAGCTAGACCACCAGAGACTAATCAACACTGTTGTTATTGTAAATCAAACAAGGCAGACGATCAAAGAGGAGCAGTTTGGATCCGGTCCAGTGTGTTCAATGTTGTTTCTCAAGGAAACACTCATTCCAGTATCCGTATTGCACATAATAAGGCCGAGACTCAGATCTCCTCCCATACGGGCGCCATTGATATTGGGCCGTTCAGAAGCGCTGAGGACATTCTGCTCTTTGATCAAAACAAAACCAACCAAAGCAGTGTCTCATGACTTGAAGTGAACGTGCTTCTCTGTCCTCAGATGCTGTAATAAGCTTTATTATAGCTAATGTTTAAACGTATATGCATATTCAAGCACTATATACAGTGGGGCAAAAAAGTATTTAGTCAGCCACCAATTGGGAAAGTTCTCCCACTTAAAAAGACGAGAGAGGCCTGTAATTTTCATCATAGGTAAACCTCAGCTATGAGAGACAAAATGAAAAAAAAAATCCAGAAAATCACATTGTCTGATTTTTTAAGAATTTATTTGCAAATTATGGTGGAAAATAAGTATTTGGTCACCTACAAACCAGCAAGATTTCTGGCTGTCACAGACCTGTAACTTCTTCTTTAAGAGGCTCCTCTGTCCTCCACTCGTTTCCTGTATTAATGGCACCTGTTTGAACTCCTTATCAGTATAAAAGACACCTGTCCACAACCTCAAACAGTCACACTCCAAACTCCACTATGGCCAAGACCAAAGAGCTGTCAAAGGACACCAGAAACACAATTGTAGACCTGCACCAGGCTGGGAAGTCTGAATCTGCAATAGGTAAGCAGCTTGGTGTGAAGAAATCAACTGTGGGAGCAATTATTAGGAAATGGAATACATACAAGACCACTGATAATCTCCCTCGATCTGGGGCTCCACGCAAGATCTCACCCTGTGGGGTCAAAATGATCACAAGAACGGTGAACAAAAATCCCAGAACCACACGGGGGGACCTAGTGAATGACCTCCAGAGAGCTGGGACCAAAGTAACAAAGGCTACCATCACTAACACACTACGCCGCCAGGGACTCAAATCCTGCAGTGCCAGACATGTCCCCCTGCTAAAGCCAGTGCATGTCTGGGCCCGTTTGAAGTTTGCTAGAGAGCATTTGGATGATCCAGAACAGGACTGGGAGAATGTCATATGGTCAGATGAAACCAAAATAGAACTTTTTGGTAAAAACTCAACTCGTCGTGTTTGGAGGAGAAAGAATGCTGAGTTGCATCCAAAGAACACCATACCTACAGTGAAGCATGGGGGTGGAAACATCATGCTTTGGGGCTGTTTTTCTGCCAAGGGACCAGGACGTCTGATCCGTGTGACGGAAAGAATGAATGGGGCCATGTATCGTGAGATTTTGAGTGAAAACCTCCTTCCATCAGCAAGGGCACTGAAGATGAAACGTGGCTGGGTCTTTCAGCATGACAATGACCCCAAACACACCGCCCGGGCAACGAAGGAGTGGCTTCGTAAGAAGCATTTCAAGGTCCTGGAGTGGCCTAGCCAGTCTCTAGATCTCAACCCCATAGAAAATCTTTGGAGGGAGTTGAAAGTCCGTGTTGCCCAGCGAAGGCCCAAAAACATCACTGCTCTAGAGGAGATCTGCATGGAGGAATGGGCCAAAATACCAGCAGCAGTGTGTAAAAACCTTGTAAAGACTTACAGAAAACGTTTGACCTCTGTCATTGCCAACAAAGGGCATGTAACAAAGTATTGAGATGACCTTTTGTTATTGACCAAATACTTATTTTCCACCATAATTTGCAAATAAATTCTTTAAAAATCAGACAATGTGATTTTCTAGATTTTTTTTTTTTTCATTTTGTCTCTCATAGCTGAGGTATACCTATGATGAAAATTACAGGCCTCTCTCACCTTTTAAGTGGGAGAACTTGCACAATTGGTGGCTGACTAAATACTTTTTTGCCCCACTGTATATCTCTGGATAGTTTACGTAGTATATATGTGGGCCTTTTGAGGCAGTGAAACTGCCTATGAATACACCAGCTGAAGTCTGCGCCCTGACGACGTCTTCACTATACCTCAATGTAGATACAAATCACCTGTACTGTGAACCGTCTTATTTGGACAAACATCTGATCTCCAGCCTGGTGATGCAGTTTACTAGCGATGGGGGCGTTTGTGACGGTGGCCATGTTTCCCCCCTCGCTAATCACTGTGATTGTGTCTAAGAAAACTAATTACAAGACAAGTCATCAGAAAGAGGAAGAAAAGAAGGAGAAGGCCAGCTGTGAGGCCTTTAGGCACACAGCTGGGCTCTTTCAGCATGCTAGAATGACCACTTGATCACGAGGTGCACGGAGAGACTAAGGCGTAGCATGTGGAATAGAACAGCCATCGAGATTCGTCATTAAATGTACTATAATTTAAAGAATGGATCGGCCCTGGAAACCGAGCAATTAGCAATGCCTTTCCAAAGCATGCGTGGTACGGGAACGCTACAGTGGACTGTGGCACACTGTGTCTTCAGAATTCTTCACAACACCTTACGAAAAGACACACAAATTGTGCGTTTCCAACAATGTTGCAGTTTTCTTTTGACAGGACGCGGGGCATTACGTCACACGTCTTCTGCCGGTGCTAGGGTTCTATCAGCCCTGGAAGATGAAAAGAACAACATGTTCTTGTTGTCATGGTGACAGGAGGAACATGCTGCCAGAGCGAATGACTTACACACACAGACACACACACACACACACACACACACACAGACACACTCACGCAAACACACAGAGACATTTCTGGGATTTTACTTGATTGCGTCTAATTGTGTGTCTTTTGACGGGATTCTCAGTTCCCCGCGTGCTGAAGTCCAACAACTCTTCCCAAACAAACAAAATGAACGCCCCATAGGCAAGACAACAATCACTCAAAGTAACATACAACACATTTCTCGAAATCTAGAAAACACTGTACTTAAACCTGAATCTGAAGTTACAGAAACAGCAGTGCAACACTTTAGTCACGAAACATCCTCATCACACAAACAAACGCTCTCATCAAGTCCCGATGAGAGGGAGGGCTGAGGCTCGGCCTGACAGCCCCCTTTCTCCCGTCATAAAGGAAGGGACATGGCGATGACACACGCCATTCATTAGAGAACACTTTAGTGTGCTGCGACATTCTAGCCTGACACCCTACAATTATGGCTGTCCGCTCCAGCGAGTCGCTCCACACAGCCAGCGACACATTAAAGGTAATCGGCCATCGGCGGATCGCTCTCCACTGCTGGAAAGAGCACTGAAAATGGACGTCCAAGTGCACCGTTTTTTTGGTTTTGCATTTCGCAGCAGACGTTAAGAGTGATCTTGGTTAAAACACGTCTCGCGTTTGAAATAAAATTGAATATCCCGAAAAACATCCCACTAATATAAAATGTGCTTCTCGTCACTTCATCTGCTCAATCCGATCCTGAACTGAGTTAAAAAAAATCCTATTTTGTTTTTGATCACAGCCTTTACTTTACTCATAGAGAGGAGACAACTGTTTTATTCAATGATCACTGTCATTTCCCCCATTCAGAGAGGTACAGTGAACATGGAGACGGCAAGGGGGAGGGGGGTCTTGTCTGGTCTCCTGCTGAGTCATGGTAGAGATCCAGGTCTATGGGTGGGCTCGACACCCCTTCCCTCGCTGATCCCGTCCCGCAATGCATTGGAGGCGGGTTGCCATGGCGACGCCGCCAATTTTATGGTTGTACGGTAACAGGCAAAATATGGGAAAAACAGACACCGTGTTTAATACGGATGGATGAGGTGCAGGCGGGGGACAAGGAGGGAGGAATTTAAAGGGAGAATGAGTGAGAGAGAGGGATGGGGGGCGAGAGAGAGAGAGAGAGCGAGAGATGGAGAGAGAGAGAGAGAGAGAGAGAGAGAGAGAGAGATATGGGGGGGAGAGAGATGGAGAGAGAGAGAGAGAGAGAGAGAGAGAGAGAGAGAGAGAGAGAGAGAGAGAGAGAGAGAGAGAGGGTGGTCCTGTGGTGAGAATCATTGAGTTGAGGAGCAGGAGATCACACATACCCTCGAGTGTGTGCCTCTGTGTCGTCTTGACAAAAAAACAAACAAAAAAACTGCAGAGCAGAACCACTAATTCCCTCTAAGTCGTCCGGTGTCCCAGGATTGTGCAGCCCTGTTCACCATCACTACACTCTCTTACAATACAATCAGGTCCCGTAGTCCTGTAATCAGTCGGTTCAATTACGGATTACTTCTGCCTGTGTGTAATATCATAACATAACAACATGCATAAGATCAAAAAAAAAAAAAGCAAACATACACACAATCCAAAGCAGAGACACACACACACACTTCCTAGGGCTGGGACACTTCCTAGGGCTGGGAGCGATATGAGATCTTTCATTCAGATTATATTAGGATAATATCGATTTCTGCAGCCAGCCCCAGTTTCTGAGCCACCAGGGTGAGTAGGCATCCTCCACGCTGCAGTCTCATCCCACAGACTCCACTAAGGGGTAGTAGTGTGTGAGGGGGGCGGGGGGAAGGGTGTGGGAGCCTTAAGGAAGCAAGGCCGCGATGAACAGAAACGCTTGTAATCAAATAACTAGCGGGTTCAGAAGGCTTGCAGAGGTGATGTAGCTGAATGGTATTCCGGTCTGCACACATGTTACAGTGGTGTTGGGTAGGTACGAGCAGAGCAGGAAATGGTCCAACGAGAAGCTATTAGGTCACCAGTAAGACACATCTAGATGATCTATCAATATATACATCGGTCCATATGTCTGTCTGTCTGTCTATCTATCTATACATCAGTCCATATGTCTGCCTTTCTGTCCATCTTTACATCTGTGAAAATGTCGCTCTGTCTGTCTATCTATACATATTTATATATATATATATATATATATATATATATATATATATATATACATACATCATGGCTAGGCTAAGCTTTGGCTAAGCTCCTTCTATCTATCTCTGTCTGTCTGTCGGTCTGTCTCATAATCTATCTGTCTCTCTGTCTCTCTGTCTGTCTGTCTCTCTATTCAGCTATTTAAATGTATGTGTATCATTTTGTCCGTCTCCCTACACATGGAGGAAGCGGAACCAGGAGCTTGTAGGATGGTGAATGGACAATGATGCATTGTGGGAGACTATCTGATAATTATCTGATAAGCAGCACTATCCACAGATGACCAGAAGAAGATGGAAGATAGAGTGCAATGATTTGTTGTGTTGATTCATGACACAAACAGAAGCCTACTTTCTGTGTCAGTGTGTGTCTGACTGCTTACATACCTCATACGTTCATTCAGAAACTGAAAAAATGGACACAACTATAGAAGCTGGTTGAAGGTTAAGCATTCGCCATGGCAACAACAGATTCCAACTTTTTTTTGCTATTAGCGTGATAGAAATAGCTGCACTACTGAAGGAGAAGGAATGTGGTGTTTTTTTGTCAATGGACGATGTTTCCTTGAGGGATGATTAAAAAACAACTATATAACAATTCAAAAAGGCAAACAATCACCAGTTATTTCTACAAGTGTGATTGTTTTTTTCCTAATATATATATTTATACATATATATATATATATATATATATCTTTGTGGAGGGACCTGTTGGGAAGTGGTGGGCTGTCTCAGCTGCAGTGTGCAAGCTATTTCCTGCTCTGTTCTCTGAGTTGATCCACACAGAGAACAGCTTTAATATGACTCATGCTCCATTGATTGATGGCCTGGCCATACCTTGGCCCCAGCTGTGTGGTGATCAATCATTGCTGCAACAACAGCCCTCACTCAAACCTCGACGACGCTGCCTGAAAAATATCCTGGTCTTTTGCATGGGATAACTTCAACCGCTAACTTTTAATCTGCATCGATAACAGAACTGTTGGACACGTTGGGCTCCCACTGAGCACAGCATGGGAGAGGAACCATCAATGATTCATGCATGCATGCCGTCAATCCATCAATTAGTTTATCAATTCATAATACAAACCAATTAATACAGACCAATCTATCTTTATATATGTCTATCTATCTCCCTTTCTATCTATCTATTTATCTATATCGATATCTATATATATATATATATATATATATATATATACTGTATATCGATCTGTCTATCTATCTATCTACCGGTCTATCTGTCTTATCTGTCTATCTATCTATATGTCTATCTGTCTGTCTGTCTGTCTGTCTGTCTGTCTTTCTGTCTGTCTGTCTGTCCATCCGTCCGTCCGTCCGTCCGTCCGTCTGTCTGTCTGTCAATCTTTTTACCTGTCTGTCTATCTATCTATCTATCTATCTATCTATCTGTCTGTCTATCTATCTATCTATCTATCTATCTGTCTGTCTGTCTGTCTGTCTGTCTGTCTGTCTGTCTGTCTGTCTGTCTGTCTACCTTTCGGTCTGTCTATCTATCTATCTATTCTATGCATCTATCTGTCTGCCTGTCTGTCTGTCTGTCTGTCTGTCTGTCTGTCTATGGATCTATCTGTTTATCTATCTATCTGTCTACCTGTCTGTCTGTTTCTTGGACTGCCCATTTGTGTATTGAATGCTTTGAAGACCGCTCTGATGGACTAATGACATCCTCCAGTCACCGCCCCCTTACCCTCCAGTGCCTGAGGAGGTCCCAGGCCCACGACCCCTGCTCCCTCTCCATGGTGCTGAACATACACTCCATGGTGCTGAACATCTCTAGATGTCAAACATATAGAAGAATTTGATGAGACACCAGTGGCGATGGGTAAGTGATGCGTGGCCTAGATCATGATTAGGAACCTGAATCTATAAACATGCGTAAAGTTTTGTGGTATAAATTAATTAATTACGCATTGCTATGCATAAGCCTTGCTTCGTATTGGAAGTAGCCTACAGCGTTGTGCATCACATCAGTGAGGTAGTCACTGGGATACAGTCAGTGCGATACAGTCAGAGAGCCAGCCGGCGAGGCATGCCACAATCGATATCTGTATGATTATTCTCGTTGCGTGCCTGTATGGCCATAGTTAAATCGTGTGCTGTCTTTACTGATTGGCAAAAACAAATCTCCTAGGAATGCATACCTCCTCCTCCTCCTCCTCCTCCTCCTCCTCCTCCTCCTCGTGGCGCAGCGGCAGCCAACACGGTGAGCGCGCGCTGCGGCAGGCAGCACGAGCACCACTACCTATCATTTCCACACGACAACTGAGACGCGCGCATCTCTTGTAGGGACAGCGGAGCACGCGCTATCCTTACCGCCAAACAATTAGCAGAAGAATAAATAAAATATCGCACGTGTTCCAGATCAAGCGCGTGGCTTTATGCCGACATTGCTTCAGAGGAGAGATTACGCAATGGTAAGTTCGCCTTTTTTGTCTTTCTACAGCAATGGTGCGCTCTTTTACTCGCATCTCAATTGCTCCTTGACAAGTGTCCTATGTTTTTTTTTCCACTGGTAGTAGTGATACGTAAGATTATTTTTCCATTTCACATTGAATGTTTTTTTGTGTTGTTTTACTTCTTTCTCGAACGGCTTGTTTGGTGAGATCTCGTATGCGCTATATGTTTATATGTCGTTTTCTAATTTTTGGAATGGCTGATGGTTTAAGGAACTAATTGATCTGGAATTAATTAATTTTTATTGCATATGCTCTGCATGGTATTAGGTTATTCGTTACTATAGGATTGTCGCCTTCTTCCCTTTTGCGCTGTGCACGCATTTTGTACGCTAGAATTAAAGAAAGCTAATAGTCAGTTGTCTAAGAAAGATATGAAACCCCCGCCATAGAGGTCAGAGTCTTTACGACATAGGACGAAATGTTAACTGTACCATGGTGAACTGCAGCATTATTGCATTCTGACAGCCACACCAGCCTCTACAGCCGAACCGCTCGCTTGCAGTTGGGTTAATTGAAATGATTGTCTCGTTGAATTGGGATCCGTCCAAACTAGTTCTGATCAATTATTTAAACCACCTCATGTTGGAGGAATTCAACGCACACATAAACCGTGCCCACTATGCGTAAAAATGTAATCGAATATATACCAGAGGAGCATCCATACGAAGCTCTCGTCGTGTGCTTGCTATATAAGGTAGATGGTGTTGTTATTCTCAAATACATATTTATGAACGCTGCTTCCAGAGAAATCCCACATGGGAGTTTTCAGGAGGATCAAGCTCTGTCTGTAATATGCAAATTAATTGATGTAATGTTTCAGGCTCTCTCTCTCTCTCTCTCTCTCTCTCTCTCTCTCTCTCTCTCTCCCTCTCTCTCTCTTTCTCTCTCTCTCTCACTGTCGCTCACACGCTCTCTCTTTATCTCGCCCTTTCTCACTCTATCTCTCTATATATCTATCTGTTCGTTAGGCTATATACTTCTCTCCCCATGCATGTGTTTTTTTGTGTGTGTGTTTGTGGAGGTATATGTAAAAGTGTGGGCCAGAGAGAGAGAGAGAGAGAGAGAGAGGGAGAGAGTGTGTGTGTGTGTGTGTGTGTTTGTGTGTTTGTGTGTGTGTGTGTGTGTGTGTGTGTGTGTGTATGCATGGATGTTTACGTGTGTGTGTCTTTGTTTATCTGTCTGACTGTGTGTTTGTGTCAAATGCATCTGCACTGCAAATGCCTGTTTCCCTTCCCCAACCTGATCTATTTGCAGTGTTTGCTCATCACATCCATCTTATAGTGTCTCCAAGACCTCTCTACTGGGATGTGTCCTGTGTTAAGATACAGGAACCCTTTATTTCCTTTAAAATTCTGATTCAGAGCCCCAGCATAAGTTAGCTGTCATGACTTATGCTGTTCAAAAACCTCCATCTGTGTTCACATGTGTGTCATTTCAGCAGCCATTTCCTGTATAAATCAGTTTTCAAGAATACCCCAAACAGATAGGATTAGTCATGAAAACTTTAACGTTGCCATGTTCATTCTTTATCTAATCCTGTATCTATCCTTTTTGTTTCTCTATCTTGCTTTCTTCTGGTTTAACTATATGTACACATTAGGCTTATGCTTTGTTTCACTTAAACATATGTGTTTACTGTGCATGTTTACACCCCAAAATATACAAAATACGTAGCATTACACAATGCCTATTGTGTATTTTTACCTTCTTGAAAGTATGTATCGATCGTGCTTGTGTGCTGTTTTTATTTCTCGAGTTTGCTACATTTGTTGTTTTGTGATTCCGCTGCAAAGGTCTTACAGATGAGTAAGATATGGGGGTGGTGGTTAGCATTTAGCTATTTCTGTTTCCCAGCTCCGTCAACTCTCTCTTTGATGCTGTTGCCTGCTCAGTGCGCAACAACATCCACGTCCATCTTATGAGTGGTTCCTTGTGGGGGTTTTCAGTTGTTGTTAAAAAGGCTTATCACAGAAATCCCTCTCTCTATTAGCTCCGTCCATTTTCTCACTGCAGTTATACAGTATGGACGTTTATGCTATCCAGGTTTTCCTTAGATGAACTCAGATGAATGCTATTATTGATGGGTTTTTATGAAACACAGGCACTATGGCTCAGTAAGCAACGCTAAGTCAGGCCCTCATCTTCCCTAATGAATTGGGATTGTGCTTAACTTGACCCCTTCCTGCTTCACGCTAACCTTATCAGGAGAATGTGTGTTCAGACTCGGTGGACAGCGGCAGACAGCGCTGTGCACCAAAGGGACTTGACGCATGCGTTCGATGTTGTGCACGACTCACTCGTTTCCTTTAGCTCCGTCGGCGCCAGACTCTTTCACAGTATGCCCCGATCCACTGAGGCCCCTGGCCGTTGAAATGTCACCTCTAAAGATCTATACCTTACCACCACAACGCGAATCAGCGTCTCTTTGGGAATGTCCGGCTGGATGAAATGTAAACACGTTGGCTGCCTAGCTGAGGCTACAAAAAAAACGGTAATCAGCCTGCTTACAGCAATTAACCGCTGTAATATCGCAGGATAATCACAACAACAAACAGGTCAACAAATGGTTCACAGAGGACAGAGCAAATACGGCGTCGACTGCCAAGTGTACTTTTGGGATGATCTTATCGGACCACGGTCTCTCAGAGTGGAGTGTGTGCTTTCATGGAGGGCTCCGTTATCCACTTTGACTCAGGCATTTGAAAACGCTGGTTAATTTGTCCTCGTAGTTTGGCTAGGGCTAGTTCCCTGCGAGGAGTGTTTTAACCGTGAAGTATAATGGAGAGCTCCCGGGGGGGTGGGGGGTAGAGTCACCCCCGTCCAGTCCCTCATATCTCTGTGTCTGTGTCTGTGTGTCTGTATATTACAGAGGCCCTCTCCATGCTAAAGTGTGCCAACGTCCAAAGGAGGGTTATCACAGCATCCCTGTGAAAAACACACACACCCACACATACACGCGCACACACACACACACACACACACACACACACACACACACACACACACACACACACACACACACACACACACACACACACACACACACACACGGCCCTACAGACTCTGCGAGAGATCAACTTCACGGGACACAATGACAGGAATCCTGCTTGCTGCTATCTTTGTGCTGCCCTTGGTAAGTAAATAACGTGTGAAAAAGGTGCAAGTAAACATTTATGTGGCTGTGGTGTGTGTGTGTTTGTGTGGTGGTGTGTGTGTGTGTGTGTGTGGCGGTGTGCTAGGCGTGTGCATGCGTGCGTGCCTGTGTGTATGCAGGATATTGCTCCTCCATCAACGCTTGCTTCTCCTCGGCTGCCATCTTTAGGACTGTTGTCAGTCTCTCATATCGTGGGGGCTGCTGGCTACAGCCGCTCTGCAACGGAGAGGCAATTTGGCACATAATGCCACATCAGCACATCAGCATACGCCCCCCCCACCCCCCAGTGTGGATCAGCAGTCGGTCTCAGGGCAACCGAGTGCCTGTTAGGGGGGAGCAGGGGCTGGTGGGTGGGTTAACCAGCGGACTGGCAGTCCATCTGCTCCCAGGAACTGTGATCACTGCCTCGAATAACAGAGAGGAGGAGGAAGAGGAGTAGGAGGAAGGTGGCCCCCAGCCCAGTGTTGGTGAACATGACAACCTTTAAAACGTTTGTGAAGTAGTCTCGTTTTGCAATTGGTTAGCCGGTATTGTGCATTATGCATGAGACGCCTTAAACACGTATCTCTGTTGTTTTACTTAGTAGCATGGTTTAAGATAACGGCGAATGTAAGAAGTACAATTGGAAGCCGTTTTTGTGTGTGCGTGCGTGCGTGTGCGTGTGTGTGTGTGTGTGTGTGTGTGTGTGTGTGTGTGTGTGTGTGTGTGTGTGTGTGTGTGCGCGTGTGCGTGTGTGGTGGCGTATGGTACGGTGTGTGTGTTTAGTGTATATTCCACGTGTCCTCACGGTCCATAGTATCGAGTTCATTATGTGCTCTATCTGCAGCAGGGATTGAGGCTGTTACGTTATCAGGTCCTGGAAAAGGAACACAAAAACAACCCCCAGACCCTGAAGCAGGGCTCTGGCACTGCGACATAAATGCTTTATCCGTGCATGCATCTGTTTTCAACCAGAAATAAACAGTAGGTTGGAAAGCGACTGTTGGACAAGGGGAAACAAACGCAATGGAAGAGGAAGGGAAGATGAAGGAACAAATTAAAATAATTGCAGTTTTTTTCTGTTGGGAAAGTACTGCAAAGTCTTTAATCACAGAGGTCCTTGCTTAGACTACGGGCTGGTGTGTGTGTGTGTGTGTGTGTGTGTGTGTGTGTGTGTGTGTGTGTGTGTGTGTGTGTGTGTGTCTGTGTGTGTGTGTGTGTGTGTGTGTGTGTGTGTGCGTGCGTGCGTGCGTGCGTGCGTGCGTGTGTGTGTGTGTAAACTTGAGTTCCGCTCAATGACCACTTGGGTTGAGTTTTGTGAGTGTGTGAGTAACCCCGGTGAGGTAAACCCACAACAATGAGAACAACAAAGTACACAGTGAGCTGGCATGTATTGTATCATATTTTTATACATTGCAAAAGCCCTGAATTCTTCCCAGCGGAGTTACATGCAAAAAAACATTTAACAAAAAGTCACAACCAAGCCAACGCAAAAACAACAACAAATATAACCCTGATATCTCGGCTACTCTCACATTCTTTATTCATTAACCGGTCCCAGGCTCCATCTTGCCTTCCGTGCCAACTACCACGCTCTAAATTTCCCTCCAATTCCTGGAAGGCCTGATCTTCCTCCGTTGCCCATGTTGGCGACAGGCTTCACAGAACCCTTTGCTGCTTAGCAACGTGGATGCTTATTAGGCGATACAAAGAGCTCTCTCTCCCTCTCACTGCAACAATGCCTGTGGTGTGGCGTTCATTACAGTAATAGGTATCAAACACTATCAACAACTTGGAACAACAAGGTCTTTGGCACATTTTCTACCCCTCCAGTAGTGACAAACACCTGCCGCTTCGCCAAGAAAAACCCACCAAACCAACATGCATATCGAGGGGGATACAGCAGGTTGTTTTTAGGAAATTAAATTGTTAAAGGTGCTGTAGGTAGGATTTAGAGCTATTGTTTGAGTGGCATTTTAAAGAAATGGCATAGCCATCCTTAAGCTATTAGTGTGTCAAATGCACTGTGAGAATAAATTGAGTTTGCTGCACCTGTCTTTCAATTCGATCATTCAGATTTCAGACAGCTCCCGCCTAATTTCCAACCAGTCCGGGCATCTCTTCAGTGATTGGTCAGGGAATCCATCTTGCCTGTCAATTACAGTTGCATGACATGAAACAATTCTCAATAGTGGATAAACCTAGGGAGAGAGGGAGGGGACGCGTTCCTCACGACATGCAGAGATTGCGTGGTGGCAAAAAGGGACGAGGGGAACGAATAGAAAGGAAGAGTCAAGAGACATGGAGATAGAGAGAAAGGAGCGACAGTAGAATGGAATCAGAAGGTAACATCTTTCCCTGGATGGCGGTAGTGAAGGCCATGGGAGATAGAGAGAAAGAGGGGGGTGGAGGGGGAGACAGGGAGGGAGATAGAGAGAGAGGGGGGGGTGGAGGGAGGGAGAGACAGAGAGGGAGATAAAGAGAGAGACGGGGATGGAGGGAGGGAAAGACAGAGAGGGAGATAGAGAGAGAGAGGGGTGGAGGGGGAGACAGGGAGACAGATAGAGAGAGAGGGGGGGTGGAGGGAGGGAGATACAGAGAGGGAGATAAAGAGAGAGAGGGGGGTGGAGGGAGGGAGACAGAAAGGGCGAGTGGAGCAGAGAGAGAGATAAATAAAGAGGAAGAGAAAAGGACAGTGAGAGATAGAAAGAGGGAGAGTAAGAGACAGAGAGAGAGAGAGAGGGGGAGAGAGAGAGAGAGAGAGAGGGAGAGAGAGAGAGAGAGAAACAGATGCGAGAGAGAAACAGATGCGAGAGAGAAACAGAGAGATGAGTCAGACAAGGGTCAGGGGAAGGGTGAGTTATATTATGCTTATCCTATCATGGTGGGGGAGTAGGGATGAACAGAGAGGAAACAGAGAGAGAGAGAGAGTGATGAAGAAGGTGAAAGCCATTGATAAGGCTACGTGGATAAATATGCCACCTGTATCGTGCAAGTGCGTGGAGTGTGTGTGTGTGCATGTCTGTGTGTGCTTGTGTGTGTCCATTTCGGCCTTTCTTTGTCGATGCTATGAGGCAGTGATAATTTCCATGTGTGTGTGTGTGTGTGTGTATGTGTGTGTTTTTTGTAAGTGCCCTTCTTTGTTTATGCTTTGTAAAGGCAGTGAGAATTTCCATGTATGAGTGTGCATATTTCTGTGTGGGAGGGGGGAGAGTGTTACATTAAAGGGGACATATTATACCACCAGGTGTGAGTGTGATTAGCCTTACAAGCCGTTTCGAAAATCTGCCCCCTATGACATCACTAGTGGGCGTGTCCACCTAGATCTGTGCTGGATAGATGAGCAACGTTTACTTCAGTCCACTGGGTAGGCTGGTGATCTATCCAGTACAGATCTAGGTGGACACGCCCACTAGTGATGTCGTATGGGGCAGATTTTCGAAACGGCTTGTTAGGCTAATCACACTCACACCTGGTGGTATAATATGTCCCCTTTTATGGTTTCTCTGACCCATCACTGCAACAGATTTAAAAGGTTTATTAATATAATGTCTATGCGTGTGTGCGTGTGTGTGTGTGCGTGTGTGTGTGTGTGCGTATGTGTGTGTGTGTGTGTGTGTGCGTGTATGTGTGTGTGAATCGGTGTGTCCCAGGTGGTCTCGTACTCAGAACACTGCATCATCAAGCGGGAACGTGAGAAGTGCATGGAGCAGATTGAGCAGCACACCCCCAACGATGACCTGGAGTTTGGTAAGTAACGCCACCGCCATCGGTACAGTATATGTATGTACATACCACATCAGTAGTGCAGTATGGGCATATATGTGCTTGTCCACTGCATGTACACTTCATGTGTGTGTGTGTGTGTGTGTGTGTGTGAGTTCATGTGTGCGTAAACACAGAGGTCAAGATGGGGGGGAAGGGGGCGGGGTCATGAGATCATGAGGTCATAAGGTCATGAGGTCATGAAGACATAAGAGGAGGTCATCAGGCCCCCATTAGGAGATGAACTGGGGTGGTGACGATTCTGTTCCCCGGAGCGTCACGAAGTGAAAGCACAGGATTGTGTTAGCGTTGTTTCACATCTGTCTCGACCTGCAGAAACAGACAACAAACGTGTTCAAAGCTCTTCAGCGTATCGCATATCAAAGTGAGGCCTTAGCCCTTCGACGGCCAAGAGCTCCCTCACCAGAGTAAGTGTCTGTGTATATCCAGTGATCTCAAGTGAGACTAAATGTCTGTGTGAGGCCTCCGACTGCGACGCCTTCGCACTTTTTTCCCTCCCCTACAACAGGAAATGAGGAAGGCGAGTGCTGGAAGTCATTATTATAGTTGGCGGTTGACTGGTTTATATGGGCAGCTAGCTATCACACCCCATGCTGGGGATGCATGAGGACAAGCACACCCCAGCTGACTGCAAGTCCCAGCCGGCTCACTGACTCACTGGCTATTCGCCTTGTTAAATACTAAAGTGTCTGTGTGTGTGTGTGTGTGTGTGTGTGTGTGTGTGTGTGTGCGTGCGTGCGTGCGTGCGTGCGTGTGTGTGTGCATGTGTGTGTGTAGTGTGTAGTGTGTAGTGTGAAGTGTGAAAACATTCATAGTTGGAGAGGTATAAAAAGTGCCCTACTTTTGAAGGAAAAGGGAAGCTCAGTTAAATAGCGAACTTTTAGACCGAAAGTCTGTACTTCCCCATATAATACATGGTGGGGATGAATGTGTGTCAGAATCCGTGTGTCAAAAATGTCAGAATCCGGCCCTCCGGAGAGTTAAATCTAGCAGTTCCCAATTGTACAGGCCAGAGAATTCCCATCGAGCGAGTGGGCGTGTTGCAGATGCTTCTATCATACCACTGGCACCACACCGGGAGCACACACTGTAGCTGCTCCGTGCTCCCTTCTTCTGGCCTGTATTTTTTGTTCTGACTTCTTTCTGCTTTC
>NC_136947.1:5338693-5401193 GCF_949987615.1 Pollachius pollachius | reverse complement strand
CTGGCAGGCGGTCGGCGTGGGCCAGGTCGTGGAGGTCAACTGTCCAGAACTCTTCAACGAATTCATGAACCCTCAAGAAGGCACGTCCCCGTCGTCGCTGTTGTCGTAGCAACAGCAGTCGTGCATGCCTCCTCGTTCATTCCCAATTTTAACTGTGGTTTCTCCGCGTCATCTCTGACGCGTCCCTGCTGCTGTGCGTGCGTGTGCTGGCTCGTGATGGTGACTGCGGTTTTGTGTGTTCGTTGTGACGGACAGAGATGGGAAAGGTGGTCCGCAATTGTACGGAGGACGGGTGGTCTGAGCCGTTCCCGCACTACGCGGACGTCTGCCTCTTTGAGGACAACACCACCAAACCAGTAGGACCCCCCCACACACACACACACACACACACACACACACACTTATCTCTCAGGATATAACCACCCATCACCTGTAAGGCTGGCTCTATACTTAATCACATTCTCTTTGTTTGTTTGTTTTTGTCTGTGGTTGGTTGTGTGTGTCTGTGTGTGTGTGTGTGTGTGTGTGCGTGCGTGCGTGTGTAGGACATGTACTATGCGTCGGTGAAGGCTCTGTACACCGTGGGCTACAGCACATCCCTGGTGTCTCTCACCACAGCCATGGTCATTCTCTGCAGATTCAGGTGAGTTTGGTCGCTGTTGTGTTTTTATTTATTCAAGAACTATTCAAGCTGCGGCAATGTACATTAAACAGGTGTCAATATCTTTGGATGCGTGGTTCATAACAAATGCAAAAACGTCGGTCATCTACAGATGTTGAAATTGAAATATTTAGATGTTGTGTAATTTGTGTTTAAAAGACATGCATATGAATATTATCGCTCTCCAACTACTAAATAGTCCTCCCTCCCCCCCCCCCCCCCCATGCTCCAGGAAGCTCCATTGTACCAGGAACTTCATTCACATGAACCTGTTTGTGTCCTTCATCCTGCGGGCCGTCTCCGTCTTCATCAAGGACGGTGTTCTGTACGCTGAAGAGGAGGACAGTGACCACTGCTTCGAACACACCGTCAGTCCCTCCACTATCTATTCTATTTCTATCTATTCACTCTCAATAGGGCCTGGTTTACAAAAGTCTCCAGTAATATTCCGATATATATACATCCGTATACATATATATATCTATATATATATAGATATATATACTTACAAATGTATATATATATGTATATATGCTTCTGTATGTGTAGCTCTTTAGCAAAGTGCACGGTATGTTCCTAAAGTGCTAGCTGCTTTTATAACATATGCTATCGACAGCTAGCTACTTACACGGTGATGACTAACCCAACCACACAAGAGCTCCCCATTCTAAATTTAATCACCCGAGTTTGTTTTGTTTGTGTTTTGTGTGTGTGTGTGTGTGTGTGTGTGTGTGTGTGTGTGTGCGTGTGTGTGTGTGTTTGTGTGTGTGTGTGTGTTATATGTCAGTTGATTATGTAAAATTATGGGGAGTCAGCGTCGCCTTGCTATATGAATTCTAATAGGCTTTTAAGTGAGCTTTCATGGTCCTCCTTGTTTTCCTCCGTCTCCGCTCTTAAGCGTCGTCCGTTGTTCAAATGGATTTCAAATCCAACGCGGAGGCTTGCTATTTGTTTATTTATTTTTTAACAAAAAGCGAAACATGCTATTAGATGACTCACACTCTCTCCTCCCTCCCGATTACCCATGCAGAACCAGCCTTCTCCGGCGCGGGCATTGTTTTTTGATAAATGAAGCTATTTATGTATGTTAATGTTTTTTTAAGATAGGCCACTGGAAAGACACATTATCATATCAACGGCCCCAGCCGCTGCTGCTCTCGCCGGTTCCTCTTTTTTTTTTAAAGGCTCTTTGGCCTTTAACTGTCACCATGGAAAACATGGGTCGCATGTAGTCGCCTGTTAGGGGGCTGGGGAACAAACACACACAGCCTCACGGTGACAATAATAATGTCATCAAACGTGGCCCCGGCTAATCCAGCGTATAGGTCCTCTGCTTGTCTGCTGTTGGAGCGTAATGTGGGTAATTCATAATTAGTTTGTGTTAAAGGTGAAACTCGTCATTGCAGTCTGCTGCCCCCTAGAGCACCCCTGTCGCTACTGACGACTATCTCCGTTGAAACAGAGTCGCTGCAAGGAGGGATTTTTTTCTTTTGATGTTGGCTGCTGTCAAGCATTTTTTTTTATTTGCATTTTTTTCCCAACCAGAAGGGCACATTCTTTTTTTAGAAAACCAAAAATTGCTTGGACAAAAAATAATTGTTTTGACAAATGATTATTATTATAATCCCAGAGGGGCTTAAATGTGCTTTGATTGTTGCTATTGGCACAATCTTAATCAACTATTTCTGGGGCAAACATTTGGCAAGAAACCAAATGCGCCAGGGAATTAGGAATTTAAAAAAAAACAACATACAAACATATACATCAAATTTTTCTGAAGGCACATTTTCTGTGATTTTTGGTTTGCAGGTGCCGTGTAAGACTGTGATGGTGTTCTTCCACTACTGTGTGATGTCCAACTACTTCTGGCTGTTCATCGAGGGGCTCTACCTGTTCACCCTGCTGGTGGAGACCTTCTTCCCAGAAAGACGCTACTTCTACTGGTACACCATCGTCGGCTGGGGTGGGTGCCGTCTGCCCTGGATCCCGGAAACCCCAATGTGTATCATTTCAAAATAAAAGTATTCTATGAGTCTGTAACGCCAACAGAGAACTTCGTATTACCTGAGTGAGCTTAGGCAGTGCTGTGAGACAAGACACTCTTGTGATGCTCATGGGAAATGTAGTCTTATTGTGGGAAAAGCTATGCAAAAAAACAAACTGGGTTAATTTGTTTCTGGAACATTCCCATATGCAGTTAGCCCATCAGATGTGCTCATCATACTAAGAATTAATTGATGACAGTAGTCATCCAAAAGTCCAACATGGAAATATGTGTGATGTATTGTACATATTACTATTGTTTTTTGTAATCTCTTTATGGACTCATGTAATTTATAAGATAAATGGCATGTTGTTACAATGCAGGGTTTTAATACTCATCACTGTTATTACAGGAACTCCTACTATCTGTGTAACAGTCTGGGCTGTTCTCAGACTCCATTTTGATGACACTGGGTGAGTGAGCACTACTTCACCCTAGGAAAGGTGTTCTCTGCACTGTCAACACAGCTTATGAAGCAGTTCTGATACAGTACTGTAGCCTTCTGTCTTGTGTTAAATATACACTTGAATGTTGTTGTATGTTTAATATACAAAAATCATTCTGAACGAATCACCAACAACACCACAGTTGGAAAACAATCCCAGATGTTTTCACTTACAATGAATATATTATATCCAGTCATATCCAGTTATCTTAATTTCATTAACATCAAAGCAGGGAAGAAGCTTCCGCCTTAAGAATTCATGCGTTCCATCATGGGTCTTGGTCATGCAAATTGACATCGTATCCGTTTTCCCCTCCAGATGCTGGGATACCAATGAGAACACTGCCCTCTGGTGGGTGATCAAGGGTCCGGTGGTAGCTTCCATAATGGTATGAAGGCAAATAACTAAACAAAGCGAATACCACCACAACACTAAAAACATTTTATTTTAAGGTACATTATGCAATATTTCCGCTCTCTTCTCTCTTCAAACCCTGCACACCCAAGAAAAGTGAAGCTCACTGATAAAACGTATACCATGAGATATATGCTGCTGGTCATGTTCGTTTGAACATGACAGAATTAGTTCCAGAGCACGCTTCAAACTAAAATAAAGTTGCATATTGTACCGTATCTTTAAAATATCGTTCTCCATCTAATAGTATCTTTGTGGTGAGGAGGACACATTTGTTTACAATGTCAAATTCTGTTTCTTGTTGCAGATCAACTTTGTTCTGTTCGTTGGAATTATCATCATCCTGGTGCAGAAGCTGCAGTCTCCTGACATCGGAGGCAACGAGTCCAGCATTTACCTGTAAGTGAACCAATCCCAGGGATAGTGTAGCTTTGGCTTTGAACAGTCCGTAAGGAAACGGTGACCTAACGCTGTTAACGATGCAACGTTCAGCATCATGACATATGTATGCAGACCCGAGTTGTTTTTGCTAAACGCTCCTTGAACAGTTCTGAACCACGAACGGCTCTATGACCAGATACCTGAATCCTTTACACACAACACCACGGTGTCGCTTGAGATCATTGCATTACGTCAAAGATGAATCCATCATCCATCCCTGCTCCCCTTGGTGATAAATCACCATGGCTACGTGTTAGCTGTAAGCTTTGATCTCGTTGTACACCAGTATTGTATGTACAGTGTGTATACAGTGTATACAGAAGGATGGACTGTAAGTATATTTAGCCTTGTTGTTCTGCACCAGCTAGGCGAGTGGTCTTTGAAGACCCCATGGAGATTTTCTATTGTCATCTGGTTGAATAATCTCCATGTGTCTGCAGACATGATCAGTGTGGGGGTGTTTTTGTGTATATACGTATTTGTGTGTGTTTATGTATTTGTGTGTGTGTGTGTGTGTGTGTGTGTGTGTGTGTGTGTGTGTGTGTGTGTGTGTGTGTGTGTAGTTCTGCTGGAGGAAGTGTGTAGGGGAGAGGGTGTGTGTGTATAAGTCAATGTGTTTTTGTGTATGTGTGTGTCTGTGTGTGCGCGTGTGTGTGTGTGAGTGTGTGTGGGTGTGCATGCACACAAGTATATTTATACATGTGTGTAGGTGTGTGTGTGTTTGTGCTGTGTGTGTGTATTTGTCCAGGTACGTGTCTGCTTGACTGTGAGCGTGTGTGTGTGTGTATGTTCACGTGTGTGTGCGTGTACGGGCGCGCGCGCGTGTGTGCAACCGTCTGTCTGTGTGAGTTCCTCCAGACATGAGTGTCCCTAAAGACGTTGTCCTTGTTTTGTGGCTGTGTTGTTGTTGTTGTTGTTGTTGTTGTCTTTGTGCTGTATAGCAGCTGTGCTCAGAAATGCTTCAGTGAGCCCACACAGGCGGCTCAGCACTCGTGCAGGATGTCAGAGTTATCCGCCATCACACTGTAAGTGTGTGATTGTGTGTGTGTGTGTGTGTGTGTGTGTGGTGGCTTTGTGTGTACGTGTGTATCTGTGTTTTTATCTGCTCGTGTCCGCCATTACAGTTTTGGTGTGTGAGTGTGTGTGCGTTTGTCTGTGTGTCTTTGTTTCATTGTGTATATCTATGTCTTTTTTGTATCTGCCATTAGACTGTAAGTGAGTGTGTGTGTGTGTGTGTGTGTGTGTGTGTGTGTGTGTGTGTTTGTTTGTGATTGTGTCTGTGTGTGTGATTGTGTGTGAGTCTGTATTTGTACCGTGTGTCTTTCTCTTTATGCACGTGTGTTTGGTAGCGTGTTTCCTCTCATTGCGTGAAACGATATTTGTGTATTTCCCACACTTTTACACTACACACAGCCCCTTCTAGACCATGTTAAGCACTTCATCATTTTGCAACAGGATGGCAGATTGTATAAGATCTTCAGCAAACTAGATGTAAATTGTTAAGGATTTAGTGATACAAGTGAGGAGCAGATTTCATCAAAGGGAGTTTGCCTTTTATTATTAAAAAGTTTTTAATTGCACATTTTACCAGTCATTCAATATTAGGAAATAGTATTTATATCATATCATGATTTTATATGTTTATTATAGCTAATGTACGCTTGGCAGGAAAGTTATACTGCTTCTTATTTGGCTGTAGTATTCTAGGGAAAAATCCGGCACAATTCTCTCACAGTTCAATTTAAATAAATGCAATAATAATCTATGGGTAAGGGGGGACGTCATTGAAATGCACTCCATATAAACCCTGTTTTCCATTTGTTGAACCGTGGCCCTTGTCCTCCTTGCTTTGTCTGTTCGTGTTGACTGTACTGCATCTCAATCTCTCCCCTCCACCCCGTGCTCCAACACAAATGAACAAATGTCTCTGTGTGAAACACCCATTAGGTTAAATGCGTTTCGATGTTGTACGAACACAGTCTCCTGCTCGTCTTGAGAGGAACGCTCGAAAAGAAAACACCCGGCAAAAACAAATGAACCCGGCGGCAAATGAAACGTGATAGTGTGATAGTGATAGTGTGATAGTGGAAACGGGCGCGGGAACAGAAAGCGAGTCCCGCACATATCGACTCCCTGTCACGTCTGCCGACACCACGGCAGACTCCGCGCCGTGGCCTAATCATGGAAACGTACCTACGCTAAATTAAAAAGCGACAGCTGCAACCGCCAGTCTGCAACCTTTCCCTGATGTGACTTCACTGACAACCCCCCCAAAATAAAAAATACCCCCCCCCCCGTCTTCAGAGTTCAGTGGAAGCGCTGATGGAAACGCGCTCAGGCGGAATGACTTTGAGGTGTGCGTGTTTTGCGTGCCGTATTGAAACGTATTGAAACCATTTAGCTCATCCTGGGGTTTTTCTCTTTGTCGTAGTGGAGGATACATGCAATTTGAAGGAGTGTAACCTTGTGTGTGTGTGTGTGTGTGTATTTGCCTGTGTGTGTGTGCGTGTGTGTGCGTGCGTGTGTGCGTGTGTGCGCGTGTGCGTGTGTGTGCGTGTGTGTGTGTGCGTGTTTGCGTGTGTGCGCGTGTGTGCGTGTGTGTGTTGTGCACGTGCAGGCGCCTGGCCCGCTCCACCCTCCTGCTCATCCCGCTGTTTGGTATTCACTACACCGTGTTCGCCTTCTCGCCCGAGGACGTCAGCAAGCGAGAGAGGCTGGTGTTTGAGCTGGGGCTTGGATCCTTCCAGGTACACACACACACGCGCGCGCGCGTACACACTGACATACACACCGAAACACACACACGCGCGCGCGCACACTGACATACACACTGAAACACACACACACACACACACACACACTGACACACACACACACACACAAACACACTGACACCGACACACACACTGACATACACACTGAAACACACACACACACTGACACACACACACACACTGACACCGACACACACACTGACATACACACTGAAACACACACAAAGACACACTGACACAGACACACAGACACACCCACACACTGAGCATTGCCTAGTGCTTACAAACGTGATTAGATGGGAGATACAGCCCAAGAGGTCAAAGGTCAAATGACTTATAAGTCACGTGGCAGTAGCTATAAAGCTGCATTGTGTTGCTTTAGTATTCTTCTTTTTTTGATGTAATAATACAAAATAAACTAGCATATCATGTAATGTACCACTGTTTCACATCTTATGCACATAATACGGATCCCACGTGTGCCGTAACATTTTCACGAGCGATGGTAGTCAAGAGGTTACTATGCTTTACTGGTAGACTAATTTGCAGGGTGCTGCGCTCAACCCCAGAGCAGAACCGTCCTATTCCTGCTTCCGTGTTCACTCCTGACGCCTCTGTTCCTCTCAGGGCTTCGTGGTCGCCGTCCTCTACTGCTTCCTGAACGGAGAGGTAAGCATGGCTCATTGGCTCAGCCCCAGAACACAAGTGATCCAACCATGATTGTCTAGACAACAGTGCTGCTCTGTAAAGCGATCGCTAGGGTCACGGCTATTTCCTTATTGAACTGGGACGCTTTCATCCAGAGCAACTTGCAATGATTTCAGATGAATGTCATTAAACCTGCACTATCTATGTACACCCCAGCCTCCAGTGGCTTGGGGTGTAGCTACAGTTACAACTAAATCATCTCAGAGATGTCTGGGATTTTCCCATGGTGGGTGGGGCCAAATATGGACCAGAATTAAAAAATTGATGGAGAGTAATCCCCTAGAATGGATCGACTCGTTGATGGGCTCGTTTTATTCTTGTTTAACAGAGCAATTAGCTCCAGTAGAAGAGTTCAATTTAAGGAGATATAGTGGGCTTCGGACTCTTTCTCTGGAGTCCCCGACCCGGCCACGCCTTACAGGCCGGCTGCGCCGCGGACCCCGGGGGGGGGGGGGGGGGGATCAAACCCCGGGTACTCTGCTGTTTTACACGGCCGCAGAGGGGGTCCAAAGAAGTGATGTCCTGAGGTTTCTCCCCCCAAAAGGTGCAGTCTGAGATCAAGAGGAAGTGGCGCAGCTGGACGGTGAACCGCTACTTCGCGGTGGACCTGAAGCAGCAGAGGCACCCGTCTCTGGCCAGCAGCGGAGTGAACGGGGGCACCCAGCTGTCCATCCTCAGCAAGAGCAGCTCCCAGATACGCATGTCCAGCCCCCTGGCCGAGAACGCCAACCTGAGCCTGCCCACCTGAGCGCCCGATTGGTCGATAAGAGGTGCCGCCGTACTAACCCCGCCCCCCCCCCCCAGCCCCTTTACATTCTAGACCAATAAGAGTGACCAAAAGTGGGCCGACCCACTCCATCCCCAACCTACTCCCCAGCTCCAAATTTTCCGCAAAGGCTTGGTGATCCACAAACAAAATGTTTCCAAATGCTTGGTTTGAGAGTTATTCTGAAGGAGCTGGGTTGAAATGGGTACAATTAATTGTATGTATTTGATTGTGTTCATGGCACAATGCACTCTTAATTAACGACACCCTTTGAATAGTGATATAGTATAGATGCTTTTAAAAGTATGCAGACAATTCCGTCTGTTCAATTTTATTTTTTTAAACGTTTAATACTCTCTCTATTTCTCTCTCTCCCCTCTCTCTTACTCTCTCTCCGTCCAGATCATTTAACTTGAGTGTTGTTTGTTATTATTGCTAAACTGTAAAGTATATGCCAAACCATTGATCAGCATTGAAAAAAAAAAGATGAGGTAACTGGAGAGTTTAACGCGTGGCTTTTGTTATGTACACAAAGTGTTTCAAAGTGCATTACAGGTTGCCCAAAAACGGGTCGGTCGAAGACCCAACATTGAAACGGTAACCAAACCACCGCCTTGCTTGTACAAATGCAAACTGTTTCAGTGTTATATCTTTTCAAAACAAAAACAAAAAGGATGTTTTTTACACTCAGCCATAAGTACAGAGTATGTCAAAAGATATTTATTTAAAGAAAATACTAATAATCAAATCATAGATTGATACCTTGTACCTTGTAAATAGATTGTTTTTTAATGACCTTTTCAACAAAAGGAACTGGAGCTCCAATCTGTAGATTTCATCCCGTGTCCTGCGACCCCTACGATAGTATCCTAGAGACAAAAACCTGCGCATGCCAAACTAATTGGTTTGGCGGAAAAGAAACAAACCAGACAAACACTCTCCCCGTGTTACCGATCGGGCGAATCATCTAGCTCATCTGCCATCATCTTCACGTCTCATCTCATCGCTTTCTCCTCATCGCAAAGAACACTTTTGGTATCCTCTGGGAAGGACATCACTCAGAATGTTGGTGATTACTAGTAGACAAAATTAGATAAGCACTAATACGTATTTATATGGATTACAGCGTCAGGCTCGACCGCGCCAGCAACAGCTATAGTGTTCATGAGAACAACAGTGTTGTCCTTTTTCCCAGCTTGTACTGCAAAAGACATTCCCAAGTGCCTAGTCAGTCAGAATTAACGACAACATTAATTTTACGATAATTCAATAATGCACTCATTTTATGTCCGTGCTAATGTGAGTTTAATTTAGGTAGGTTGGTTGGTTTAATTTAATTGATTTGGTTTTAGTTCATTTATGATCTAATTTTAGATACATCTTAGTTTCAAATGTAGTTTATTTATTGTATTATTTTGGTGTATATTGTGTCGCAGATTTTTTTCCTTTCTCTGGCTGATATGGGACTTTTTTTCTGCTTTAAAATATGGCTAAGCGGAAATTTTGATATTCCTAGCAAGGGTAAATGTTATGTTTTGTGATGTGATGATGTGCAACTGTTCACATGTGTTGGCCATTTGTTACAGCAACATTTACACTATTATGCGACCATTGCTCAGTGATTAAAACTAAATAAAATCCATTTCGACCTGGCACTGGGACAAATAAGTTATATAAACAAGTAAATAAGGGAAAGAATGCTTTAATACGACAGCTTTTGACAATCCTGGAACATTTTAAGAACAATAACCATTCATCACCATCATTCATGGCATGCTTATAAAACACTAAAGAAAACAACACATGTTTTGTGCTTACATGATCAGGTTTGTTGAGGTGGAAAATAAGAATGTATTATATGCTGAGATAACATTGTTCATAATCAGACAAAGTTTTATAGACAGGATGTCAGTTTTATTTGACAGGACTGAATACCTGAATTATTGTACATAAATGACGGTCAACAAAGTTTCATGACACATGAATATGGATGAATGAAACTGGTTGCTCTTGACCACTCATGAAGTGCAATCTTTTTGAGGCGACACTTAGAACAAATGTTTGTTAAAACCAATCTATTGTAGATCAATGCAAAAGGCATGTGTATTCCTACAGTATAAAATTGTCCTGAGCTCCAATGGGTATGATTATCCCTAATTGAAGCCAGATATATCCATTTAATTTAAAAAGAAAGTGAAAGTGCTGGCAAGCTAGCATCGTTTATATACACGCAGAAACGGTGTATGATGCCATCTTCAACAAAGGTGTGTACTTGTCCTGAAGGCAGCAACAGACAGCTCGACGCCACAAGGTTGTGGTGACCAAAGTTGTTGAGGTTGAAATCCGATCTTGTTTGATTTCATTCTTTATTGATTTATAGATTTATTGTGACTCAAGATGTGAAGATAACTTCTGACTCAGAATCGGTTGGGTTGTGTACATATATAAATATATTAGATATTAGACACCGTGGAGATTATGTAACAATAGCGATATTCATGCATATATATACAGTATATACACAGTATATACGGTATATATGTGTATTGAGTACATTACGTAGTCTGTGTGCGTGCCTGTAGGGTACTGCGGGGGGTATACATTTGAAGATCACTCTGCCCTTTCTGGTGTGTTTCTATGACCAGGAAATCTGAATTGTTTGGTGGCGCCTTACGCCGATACCTCATCTGGCTGGGGCCCCCAACGCGGGCCCCTCCAGCTCTGATGGGAAACGACCATGTCTCAAAGCTGTTACTGTGATAAAACACACAGAGCTCCTCTCTTCATCGTCATCGTGCCATGTGACACGTCCACCACAGCGTGGCAGCTCAGTGTTAACGTTTAGATAAAATAAATGCTATTTATTAATTTTTTCTTAGGTTTTGTAATGTGATTTTGGTGCGATAAGAAGCTAAATGTAAGCCAGTGTTTTGCTTTTATTTATTTTTGCTATTTGTGTCTCTCGGCTGGAGTTTTCTTTTGGTTTTGGGTGTGGTGCGCTTCTCAAGCACATGAGGGAATTTAGTTACTTACTTTATTTATTCAGGTAAACAAATTGCGATTTCAAAACTCTTTCGCAGGGGCGCCCTGGCCAAAGGGGCAGCCCATCACAGGGTGGAATACAAAAGACGAAAAAAAAAAGAACATACAACATTTGGCGATATTAAGAAGTGCAAAGGAAAAGGTTAATTGGGCTGCCTTTGAAATCAGCAAGCGGACCCCGATCGGATTTTAAGTATTTTTTACAGCGGCGCGAAGGCGATGCCGCAGCGTTTCAGTGGTGTGAGGAGGTGGACGTATGATGAGCATGAGCTCCATATACTCTACTTGTGCTGTTTTTGTTTTCGGGACCTCTGCCGGAATTTTTCATCTTTTAAAAAAAGAACTGCATATTTAGTTTTAGTCTTAGAAATGTCTTCTTTATTGTTTGACTCTACAATGGTTCGCCGTGTACTTGAGTTGGTTTTTATTTCCAGGGGTCTATATTCGAGAAGCAAGTTGGAGTTGCAAACAAACACACACACACACACACACACACACACACACACACACACACACACACACACACACACACACACTGACAGATATTTGGTGCATGTGTACAAGTACAACTCTTTAAATAATCAACGGTCTTGCCATTGATTTGGCAGTTGTGCCCGTGGAGCCTGTAACGTGTAGTGATACAAGAATACGTGTATATATCTATATGAGTGTAATACATGAGTGTGTGTGTACTGCACACTCTCTCGGTTGCCATTGAACTCTATGAATGTACTGTGCCATCATCGCTTCGATAAACGTTGCCTGCTATTTCACAATTGCCATTGTGTACAAATGATGTCTCTCTCTCTTTTGATCACATGTAAATGCAAATATTTCAATATTTTTGCTAATGGCTCGACCTCTCGGTGATGACGACCTGTGATACCTGTAAACCGTGTTCTCTTTTGAATGTTTTTGTTTGTTACACCGCCGTATTTTAAGCGTGTACAAATTTGAATCTCAGTGGAATAATGTGTCTATTCATGAGCCTGATGGACAGAGCAAGGATATGATGACGTGTGCGTCTCTGTGTGTTTGTTTCTATGTGTTTGCTTTGTAAAGGCAGTGAGAATGTGTGTGTGTGTGTGTGTGTGTGTGTGTGCGCGTGTGTGTTTGTGTGTGTGAGAGATACGCTTTGGTTGAGAATGGATTATCTAAGTGTAAAAAAAAAGAACTGATATAATCCACTTTTATTTTTGTTCTGCCTGTAATATGAGTGTGTATTACACGGTTATGTTGTCTCAAATAATGTTAAAAAATAATGTGTTCATTTGATTGCAAAATAAATCCATCCATCGTGACTTACATTTTGTTTTTCATTTGTTTTCATACAGTGGAAGAGTTAGTTACATTTTATGCAGTTGCTTAGAGGTTGCCTAAAACATTGTTTGATGTGTTTAAAATCGTAAACGTTTTTTAGGTACATTTTGCCAACATTGCACCGCTTTTATATAAACTATTTTTTAATTACAACGTACATGAAAAAAAAAAAGTCAGATAGGGCAACACTGATTCTGTTTATGATTGTTTTTCCTCACGAAGTGTTTCATATTAATGCTAACCCAATGTTGCTAGCAGCACAGTAAATGAGTTCATGTGTGAATTGCCCACATGTAAATACAATGAGTAAAGTTCATCAGATATCTGGAGCACAGTGCACACCACACATGACAGTAAAGTTCATCAGATATCTGGAGCACAGTGCAGGATTATTTTGTCCTATCAACCCTTTGATACGTCATATGCTTCTTCATCACAGGCAAAAAAAAAGACTGAATCAGTAGGGAAATTAATGATGCTTTCTCAGAAGTAATTTTGAGAAGAATTATCGACATCAAGAGGCGGGGTCTGACAGAAAAGGCACAATTGATTAATTTGACTTCCATATTCCATACCATTAAAATAACGTATTAGTATAAATATAATGAATACATTTTACTATCCACTATCGAATTAACATATTCTTTTTGTGTTTATATATATATTTATAAATTACAATATATATATTGTATACTTACGTTGATAATATACAGTATATTTTAAATCGATTGACTAAATAGTAATGCTGAAACTCAGCCACACGACTGTAATTCATTATTTAACCACAAGGGAGCGCTTGACCAAAGCTTCCCGATTCATGTACTGTATGTGGATCAGTAAATATGCTTAAACATGCGGCTGAGGCAGAAAAGGTTATCTGACTGGAACGGGAGCCTGACAACAAAAGCCAAAACGTGCTAAAATGAGTTTTTACTGTAGACACACACAGCACATGAGGACATCAAAGCGAGATAACATTGCAAAAGGTTATCTCCACAACTGCAGTGTTTAAACATACACACTGTCCCATGCATGCACGCCATTATATGGGCATGACGATGAGCACATATAGAGCGGCCAAGACACACACAAACGCACACGCGCGCACACACACACACACACACACACACACACACACACACACACACACACACACACACACCTTGTTAAACGGCTTTGAAGGCCCTGAATAAATATCGCTGAATGATATCCACGGGAACATCGTGAATGTCATGCTAGCTCAGTATAACCAACACAAAGGTCTCCAGAGCTGTCTGTATGTATTTCCCTTTCCGCACGGCCTCGCCTCTACTGCCATATCTGTGGCTGTGTGTCCAGAATCAGTAGGAGTGGTCGGGGGGAGGCACAGAATAACAGTCTCTGGTGCTGGCTACAGTGTGGTACGGTACAGTAAGGTACGGAACAGTACGGTATGGTATGTTACAGTATGGTATGGTACAGTATGGTATGGCATGGTGTGATATAGTATGGTAAAGTAAATTATGGTATGGTACAGAATATGGTATCATAGGGTACGGTATGGAATGCTACAGTACAGTACAATATGTTGGGTAGGTATAGCATGATATGGTATGATGTTGTATCGTATGCTACAGTGTGGTACGGTACTGTAAGGTATGGAACAGTACGGTATGGTATGTTACCGTAAGGCACGGCACGGTACAATGTAGTATGGTACGGTATGGTATGGTGCCGTAAAGTATACTACAGTACAGTATTTGTTGGTATGGTATGCTACAGCGCGGTACGGTACAGAACGGTATGGAACAGTACGGTATGTCACAGTAAGGTACGATACGGTACAATGTAGTAGGGTCTCTGTTTTGGGACCTCAGTGGTGGAACGAGCTCCCTACCGATGTCAGGACCGCAGAGTCGCTCACCAGCTTCCGCAAAAGACTCAAAACTCACCTGTTCAGAGTTCATCTCGACTCTGCATAGAAACCAATGCACAGCCACCATTGAATGTTGTACGTCCTGGCACTTGTACATTGCACTTATTCAAGGTACTTAATTGTGTAGCATCTACAGTAGCTGCTATCGTTGCTTTACACGGGGAATGGGTTAGCCTAGCGATTGTAATACTTGCACTTGGTTCTATGAACATCTTTACTGTACCGACAGCGATATATTGTTTCACTTCTTATGACAAATGTACTTATTGTAACAAATGCACTTATTGTAAGTCGCTTTGGATAAAAGCGTCTGCTAAATGCCCTAAATGTAAATGTAAAAGTAGAGTACGGTATGGTATGGTACAGTAAAGTATACTACAGTACAGTATTTGTTGGTATGGTATGCTACAGCGCGGTACGGTAGAGAACGGTATGGAACAGTACGGTATGTCACAGTAAGGTACGATACGGTACAATGTACTATGGTAGGGTACGGTATGGTATGGTACAGTAAAGTATACTACAGTACAGTTTGTGTTGGTATGATGCATGGTATGCTACGCTACAGAGCGGTACGGTAGGGTATTCTACTGTATGGTACAGTATGGTATGCTACTGTACGGTATGCTATGGTACAGTCACACAGCAGAGCTGTGTCTGAGGGAGGCCCTTGGGGGCCCGCGCTGGTCCAGGACGGTGAACTGGGTGAGGGTGATGGGGCGCTTGGTGGAGAAATAACTCTGAGAGTGACGCCGCCACAGCCACCGCCGCAGCTCGGCCTGGACCTGTTGGGACCAGACACACACACACACACACGCACACAGACAGACAGACAGACGCACACACACACACAGTAATCAGCCAACACATCCCCGAAACTCTGGCTCTATAATGAGCTTGATAACCTTGGTGAGGTGCATACCTCTAAATGGAACAAGACAAAAAGATTCAAAGATTCAGTGAAAAACCTTAATGTGGCAATTATTTGAATAAAAGACAGAGAGAAAGATGGATAGAGAGAGAGAGAGAGAGAGAGAGGGAGAGGGAGAGAGAGAGAGAGAGGGAGAGAGGGAGAGGGAGAGAGAGAGAGAGAATTTTTTGAAATTCATTGATTTCAAAAAAGCATTCGACTCAATTTGGCACATTGGATTACTTTACAAATTTCTTCAAAGCGGTGTAGGGGGTAAAGCATATGACATAATAAAATCAATGTACACAAACAACATGTGCGGCATCAAGATTTGGCACAAGCGAACAGTTTTTATTTCTCAGGAGCGGGGAGTGAGACAAGGCTGCTGTCTATCACCTGCACTGTTCAACATTTACATAAATGAGCTGGCCTCCATTCTGGAACAGTCCACAGTGCCTGGTCTCACTCTCCACAACACCAAGATCAAATTCCTGCTTTACGCAGATGATTTAATCCTGTTAAGTCCCACAAAAGAAGGACTTCAGCAGAGTCTAGACCTACTAGACCGTTACTGTCAGACCTGGGCCCTGGCTGTTAACATTAAGAAAACAAAATCCATGATATTCCAGAAAAGACCCAGATGTCTGGGAAACACATTGCACTTCACAATAGGAACACATAAAATAGAAAACTGTTTAGAATATAATTATTTAGGCCTGAAAATAAGTCCCACTGGAAGTTTCAATCCAGCAGTCAATGAACTGAGAGAGAAAGCACACAGGGCTTTTTATGCAATCAAAAGACAAATTTACATTCAGATTCCAATTCTAATTTGGCTCAAACTGCTTCAAGCAATTATTGAACCCATCCTGCTCTATGGAAGTGAAGTGTGGGGCCCACAAACAAACCAACATTTTGACCAATGGGAAAAACATTCAATTGAAATTGCAAACACTGAATTTTGTAAAAGCATTCTGCAGGTACACAGGACAACCACTAACAACGCCTGCAGAGCTGAATTAGGTCAGTATCCACTTCTATTAAAAATCCAAAAACGATCAATTAAATATTGGCTACATCTAAAAAAAAGTGACCCCCAATCCTTCCAGCACAAAGCCCTGCAAAGCCAAGAGATGAACAGGAGTCCTCTCACTCAGCTGGTCCTGAGGCTCTGTCCACAGACAGGTTCCCCCTCTTCTCTGCCTCAGGACCAGTCGGAGAACATATCAATTAGACTCAACCAAATTATAAAACATCAGAAACAAACCTACCTCACCCATTGGAACACTAAAACACACACACAGAGCAAAATGCAGTGTTATCTGGCCCTAAATAGACAGTACACTGTGGCCCCCAACCTGACCATAGTCACTGATGTTAGACACAGAGTGTTGTTAACAAAGTACAGACTGAGCGCTCACAGCCTGGCCATAGAAACAGGCCGCCATAAGAAATCATGGCTGCCCAAAGAGGAGTGGCTGTGCCAGCAGTGTGAAGAAGCTGCTGTAGAGACCGAGCAGCACTTCCTCCTACACTGCCCCAAATTCAAAAATGTCCACGAAATATACTTTAGCAAATTCGGCCAAAAACACCCACATTTTATAAACTCCCATGTAGATCAACTACAAATATTAATGGGAGAGAGAAAAGAGAGCTCCGTCCTCACAGGACAGTTTATTTCAGCTTTATTTCAGCACCAGGCCTCACTGTTTGATTGATTACTGATTATTAGTAACCTATAATGTGTTTTATGTAGCATTTCATTGTATTGATTTTATGACTTTTTTTTTTTCTCTATATGTACATATGTATATCTGTATGTTATGTTATATTGTTACAGAACATACACTATTGTTATTATTTGTAATATTTGTAATACTGTAATGCTTTGGCAACACTGTTTGGTTTACCAATTGTCATGCCAATAAAGCTTTTTGAATTTGAATTTGAATTTGAGAGAGAGAGAGAGAGAGAGAGGGGGGGGGGGGGTCTGTCCTTTGACCACATAGAGACCCTTACCTCTCCATTCATGAAGCAGTAGAGCATCGCCACTACAAAGCCCTGCAAGAAAAAAAAAAAGAAATGCCCATGTTGTTATGGTTCTTCCTATTGGTGTTGTGGTGGAGAGAGAGAGAGAGAGAGAGAGAGAGAGAGAGAGAGAGAGAGAGACAGAGAGAGAGAGAGAGAGCGAGAGAGAGAGAGAGAGAGAATGAGAGAGAGCAAGACAGAGAGAGAGAGAGAGAGAGAGAGAGAGAGCGAGACAGAGAGAGAGAGACAGAGAGAGAGAGAGAGAGAGAGAGAGTGAGAGCGAGACAGAGACAGAGCGAGAGAGAGAGAGAGAGAGAGAGAGACATAGACAGAGACAGAGAGAGAGAGACAGAGAGAGACAGAGAGAGAGAGAGAGAGAGAGAGAGAGTGAGAGAGAGACAGAGACAGAGACAGAGAGAGAGAGAGAGTGAGAGCGAGACAGAGACAGAGAGAGACAGAGACAGAGACAGAGAGAGAGAGAGAGAGAGAGAGAGAGAGAGACAGAGAGAGACAGAGACAGAGTCTATTCCACCTGGAATGACCCGAGGCCCAGCTCCAGGTAGAGTCTGGCTGCCAGGCAGGTGCCCTCCGGCAGGAAGGCGAACACGGTGTAGTGCATCCCAAATAGAGGAATCAGGAACAACGTGGACTTAGCCAGCCTCCTGGGAGGCAGAGAGACATGGAGGGGGGGAGAGAGAGAGAGAGAGAGAGAGAAATATAAGCAGAAGAGAGAGAGAAACTGTTAGACAGGGTGGAGACAAACCACAAATAAAGAGAGAGCAGAAAAAAGGAGAAGTATTGCCTGAAAGCTCTGAGTGAAACTGGAATTAACATCTATCCGTCATTTACAGGACTAGTAGTGAAACTCGTGCAGGTCAACACTCACCTACCCCTCCACCCACAACATAATCTGAATGGGCCGGTATTTTTATATTTTGTAAATGTACGACTCCTTCATTAAACATTAGACCACCACAAAAACTTCCCCCGCAGTGTGGGGAGGGCAGACACGTTTGTGTGTGTGCGTGTGTGCATGTGCGTGTTGTGAGTCAAGCCTCAAGGCCAAATCGATAGCCCAATGTTTTTGATTTGTTGTCTTTTTCCCCAAAAAACTGCATAACCCACATAAAGGCTTTGATGCAGAGTGGAAACTGTGGAAACTGACACTGACATAATAACCCAAATCACTAAAAACACGTTATGATGACGATTATGATGATTCCTTCTTGCCTAAGGGAGTTTGCTATTGCCTTATGGGGGGCTAGGGCTAGGCGGGTCTCATAAACGTACGGCCGGTTAAGCCCTTTGAGACTGTGCCTGGGATGAAGCGCTATGCAATTACAATTTAATTTAATTCAATGACAGTAGTAATTATCCATGAAATATTAAGAGCAGTAGTAGATGTAGTAGTATTAATAGTTGCAGTCGTAGTAGTAGTAGTAATAGTAGTAGTATTTGTGGTAGGATATAGAACCAGAGAAAAAAAAAGAGAGATTTATCATTGAAAAAGATTAAGGTTAAGGGATTATGGTTAACCCCCCCCCCCCCACACACACACACACACACACACACACAAACACACACACACACAAATCAGTTTCTTAGTGTCTAATCCATTTTATTAATCTTAGCAAGACACAAACAAAACCGTTAACCATCCTTCTAGCAGAAGGATTTAGGAAAACGCTGACATGATTCTGAGAACATTCCAGGAAGCAGATTCCCTCACGCGAACACAGACAGATTAGTTTGTTCTTTTATTAAGGGATTCGGAAACAAGGTTGTTTTGATTTTCTTTGAAAATACTAAGGAACCCTCAGATTCTGGGATACTCAGAGGTTATGGTTGTTGTACAACTGAAGCAACAACCCTGTATTGCCTTAATGGAGCTTGTATTGTTTTTGGGACTGAGGGCCACATTTCAATCGCTCTCTCTCTGCAAATGTATTTGATCGATTTGGGACATATGGCTGGCACTGATTGTTGGTTGAATTTAAGAGTATGCACTGATACCCTTTCTGCACAAGAATAGATTCAAATGCATTACAATTTTATCTATGGGGGAGATTATGAATATTATCAGGAGCAATTGACAGGTTTTCTACTCACATGAAATGTCCGGTGTCCTGGCTCCCGCCAATAGCCGGACGCTTCAGTTTGTAAACCACAGTTCGGATTACGCTGATGAAGATTACTATGTTCACCTGGATTAGATATGCACACACACACACACACACACACACACACATACTCATACATGCACAAGAGCAAGCGCACACACACACACACACACACACACACACACACACACACACACACATACACACCCACACACACAGGGGTTTATGAATGAAAGAGGATAATTGAGGAATGTTATAGACTCATGCTAGCTGCTACTCACCAGAAGGGAGAGTGTGATAGGTCCTTTAATGATCCACCAAATACCGACATGGTCCGTGTCGTCCCAGCAACTGCAATAAATAAACAATGCACTTTTTTGGGATTTAAGTCAGATCACGTTTTTTAAGTGACAATGAAGATAAAACGCAAGATAAAAGGCTTCCAACATGCTAATTTCTAATAGGATTTTATTTGAACCTCTGTAACCCTTGAGATTGAGGACAATGGGCCAAAAAAAGGGTTAGAAATTAATGCTGGTCATTTCATGTGGAAAGAATCATTTTATTTTTTTGTTTTGTAGCAGCTTTATTGTGTTTGTACATCCAATGTTATATGATATAGCATATCAGATGATACATTGGAGTAAGATGGACATGGGATGTACACTCTGTGAAAAACCTACCTTCTGTCGTCATAAAGATATCTGGTCAACACCCATATGATGAGAACTATGGACGGCAGCCCTACAAACATTAAAACAAAACCATTAAGGTCAAAGGAAAGCCAACCCTAATGCAGTTTATTGCAGATGAAATGTGATGTAGCGGGCTACATGATGCTTTGGATTGATCCTTGTCCAATCTCCACCTGAATGCACAAAGTGTTACAAACATTTGGGGACACCCCACACTGATAGCCTGGTCGTACCAGACTCTCGAACTATTGGATCTGCCCAGTGCCACTCTGGATCTGCCATAACCATTCGCTAACGTTTGGCCGGGAATCATGTTGCGCGCAGGCTGCAAACAAACCAAACACCCTGCGTGAAGATGTCCGTCAACGAGAGCTGACTATAACGGTATTGTTCTCAGCCACTCCTTCTGTTCGCTGATTGGACGCAGAAAATTTGGACGGAGAAAACCCACTAACATTCCGCAGTACTGAAGGGACATTCAAATTGAGCGGAAGTACTTAGGTGGGCGGAGCCAGGCTACCACATTGATAAATCACTACCAAATCCGGTAGTGATCTGCGAGTTTGGGTTATGTTTTTTAGGTTGATAGTGGGTGAGGCCCAGCTCTAACAGCTGGGTTTCGGTCTTCCTTTAAACAATATTATTTTGTAAAACTGAAAGTATATGTAAAGTATGTTCAACAATAGTACTCCATGTGTAAAGTCTATTCACCAAAAACAGCTTTCAAATGCTAAATGGACAGAGCAGTGGGGTATACTACGATCCTCGCTGAACATACCCAGGCTTTCTTGGGTCTCTGTCGATCCAGGCTTTCTTGGGAAAGCCTGGATCGACAGAGACGCAACTTGCGATCAGAGTTAAATGGTACTACGAAGCTCACTTAGGATTCGATTGGTCGAGCCAGGGTTTCCGCTTTAGGTTCAATGCGTGTTCACGTGAAAGGGGAGTTTATCCCGTCATTTTACTCACGTTTACAAACTGGATAGATCAAGCAGTCTATATAAATGCATATAAGTGAAAAGATTCTGCATATTGTCTAAAAAACAACTATGCCAAATGCAGAATTGTTCGCCATTAATCCCAATAGAATGATGATGATGATTTAAAAATGCATCAGCAATGTCCAACTTGCCTTATTCTATAATTTAGGGAATTCACTTTAAATACACCCTATGTAAGAAATGTATTGCATATGTTTTCAACCGCTGAGAGGTAGCGGCGGTGGCATAGTGGATTAGTATAAGACCCGAACGCCAACGACCGGGGTTCAAATCTCGCCGGTCTATCATCATGCCTTTTACCCCCATATATGTAGTGCCAGCACAGCCTTGAAAATATGGGTTCAGGTTCGAAATAAGCACAAAAATATAATTCCATAACCTTAAGGGAATAAGTATTCCATATGCATGAGAATTGGGACTTTTTAAGCTTCACATAAATGTGCGTCACTTGGGAGACGAAACCCCCGCGCAGAAATTGAAGACTGACACGCTACCTCCACCCTACCACTCTCTCAGGGGGACACAATGCGCAACAGTAAGCATTGTCTACATAAGGTCCAACAAGGACGATCAAATAGCGAATATCCTCTGATGAGAACCTGTATCTCTCATAAAGAATATTCTCAGGCAATGCCAAGGGATCGGTCCCGAAAGAGCCTCTGTCGGAGAGACCCCTGCACGATACGGGCTCCGAGGTCCACGGGAACACCCACAAGTGGTGACGCCATTGTCAAAGGAGGGGCTAGGAAGCAGCGCACGCCAATCTAATCCGATAGACTTTGCTGAAAACCTGCTCCCGACCAGGTTTGGTTGAGAGCATAAGTCACCATGGTGATACAGCGACGCTAAAAGAGATCGGCAGTACAGGCCACAGGTCATGAAATTGTGCATTATTATAATGGGTCCCCCTTCACCACACACAGACACACACACCCCGACACACATACACACACACAAGCACACCCAGACAAAACCACAAACACATGCACACACCCATACACACACACACACACACACACACACACACACCCCGACACACATACCCACACAGGCACACACACACACACACACAAACGCATGCACACACACAAACACTCACACACACCCAAAGAGGTTGTCACTCACCCCATCCGATAAGGATGTACCCCCAGAAGTACTTCCTCTGGGGGACGAAGGAGAGCGCCAGCAGCGTCTGCAGGTACAGCCCTTCCACCAGCAGCCAGAAGTAGTTGGCCAGGATGCTGAACTGGAAGAAGGCCACGGCCGCCTTGCAGGTCGCCTGGATGCAGAGGGGAGGATAGGGGTACGCATATCCACATCAACAACAGCCACAACATCAACGACAACGGCATCAAACAACAACAACGACAAGGCCCCCAGTTATGGTGGATAAACTGCACAGTTAATGGGGTGGATTAAGTGTGTGTGTGTGTGTGTGTGTGTGTGTGTGTGTGTGTGTGTGTGTGTGTGCGCGCGCTTGCGTCCGATGCACCCCAGCCTATCTTGCGTTGTGTGTTTTGAGGCTGTTGTGCTCCACATGTCAGCGTTCTGCAACAGTAGCTGCAGTTTTACCTCCAGGGGCATTCACAGAAAGAATCAAAGTGACTCATGTGATGGCTCTTTGGTTATTAAAGAATAAGAAAATCCATTCTTTAACCCCTTTATGAGAAATAGTTACTGTTTGAGTGAAGTAGGATGGAAAGGGAATATTGTGGGGAATCAAGATGGCTGGTTTCCTGATGTTTGACCCTGAAAATAAATAAATAGGAAAAATACAAAATAGAATAAATAGATAGAATAATAGAATAAATGCCCATGGTAAACGTGATTCTTTCATCGACTATGAGGGCTTTTACAGACCATAATAACAAGTCTTTGGGTGAACACTTAGATCATGTTTGAACAATAGGATTACAACATATTCTTTACCGTGTTGCAGCCTCTCTGATCCACTCAGATTAAGGTTAAAGTGATTAAAATGATGCTAACATGAACAGAGTAACATTGCTTTCATTATATCTTCCACTACTGTTCATCTCACATGTATTTTAGCTTTTGCAGAAAACACTCAAATCTGGTGAGCGGTATAAATGTCCCACGAGCAGATTATGAATCTATAAGATCTGCTATTTCAGGCTCTTAATGCTAATCATCAGACGTCAACCTTCTATCTCTCTCTCTCTCTCTCTCTCTCTCTCTCTCTCTCTCTCTCTCAATCTCTCTCTCTCTCTTTCTCTTTCTCTCTCTTTCAATCTCTATTTGTCTCTACCTCTCTGAGAATAGCCTTTCCTTCCTTTGTCAATTAAACGGACAACTGAACTTTCAACAATATGTACATACGTCATGAATCATGTTTGTTACCAAGTGACCAAAATGATGTGCCTACGTGCGTGTGTGCCTGCGTGTGTGTGTGTATGTATGAATGTGTGTGTGTGTGAGAGAGAGAGCGAGAGAGAGAGAGAGAGAGAGAGAGAGAGAGAGAGAGAGAGAGAGAGAGAGGGAGACAGAGACAGAGACAGAGAGAGAGACACAAAGACAGTGCGTGTGAGTGTGCGTGCGCGCGTATGTGCGTGCGTGCGTGTGTGTGTGTGGTTACTGTGGACATGGAGCAGTGGTCCAGAGTCTCGTCGGCGAACAGCACAGCGTCTTTGATGAAGACGGCGCTGGCCCTCAGGATGAAGGAGCAGAAGAGGTTCATGTGGATGTAGTTCCTGGTGCAGTGGAACTTTCTGGAGATGGAGATAAAGGAGGACACACGCACACACATATAAATACACACTTATGCACAGACTCTCATTCATGTGCGAACATAAATACATGCACACACATGAATATACACTTAAAAACACATGAATATGTACAGACGCACACACACACACACACAAACAGCCACAGACAGACACACACACACCACACACACATACATGCATACATGTAGACATAGACAAACACACAGACACACACACGCACACACACACACACACACACACACACACACACACACACACACACACACACACACACACACACACACACACATCCATGCAGACATGGACAAACAGACACACACGCACATAAGTCACAGAATAATTTCTGGAAAACATGTTCACAGCCATGTTATTTGCATCCATTTATCCACCGACCCAACGCTGGAGGAGTCCTTGGCGGTACCTGAAGACGGTGAACACCCCGACCGCCGTGATGAGGGAGACCAGAGAGGTGGCGTAGCCCACAGTGTACACCTTCCTGAACGCTGACAGAAAAATGGTCTGAGAGAGAGAGAGAGAGAGAGAGAGAGAGAGAGAGAGAGAGAGAGAGAGAGCAAGAGAGAGAGAGAGAGCAAGAGAGAGAGAGAGAGAGAGGGGAAGAGATACAGAGAGAGAGAGAGAGAGCAAGAGAGAGAGAGAGAGAGCGAGAGAGAGAGAGAGAGAGAGAGAGAGAGAGAGAGAGAGGGGGAAGAGATACAGAGAGAGAGACTTTGAATTTAGACTTAAGTGTCATAAGGAAAAGGACGAGGGAACCTCAAGGTAAGCAGAGTCACTGAGAGATACCGTACACAGGCTGACATACATTGAGATGATCAGTGAGGGCATATAGAGCCTTCAGAGGTGGGGAAGAGTTGCCGGAGAAAGGTGCCGAGACAGCGTTCGAATGCGACTATGAAAAACAGCTCAGAATATTTAAAGCAGGGAACATAGTTGCTGCATGCATCTCAACGTTTAGAGGCTTCATGCATTTACATTTGTCTCTTCACGTTTATAATAAGGATTCGAATGTGATTGGAATCTGTATGACTGAAGACGTACCGAAGGATGTCAACACTGCATATTATTAGACATTGGTATCAAACGTGCTTCACATTTCAAACCCTCTCTCTCACAATCACAATCACATACACACGCACACACGCACACACACACACGCACGCAGGCACACACACACACACACACACACACACACACACACACACACACACACACACACACACACACACGCACACAAACACACACACACACACATCCTGACAAACCTTTTTAAAAGGCGTCCTGATGGCCCGGCGCTCTATGGACAGGGTGTGTGAGATGGTAGGTGGTTCGTACCTCAGACTCAGGTCCCTCGTCATGGCTGAACAGACAGGCCTCCTCGTAGGGAGGAGAGAGATCCATCCAGCCCTCGGCAGTACAGCTCCTGGAGACGTAGCCTGGTGTTGGGGGGGATGGGTTGCGTACTATATCAGCTGCTAGGAGAGCGCTCGACAAGTCAACAACGGTGTACCTGCTCAGACATTTTCTACCGTATCTATTTTGATTCCTTACATTTCTGTGTGCGTGTGTGAGTAAGTGAGTGAGTGAGTGAGTGAGTGAGTGAGTGAGTGAGTGAGTGAGTGAGTGAGTGAGTGTGTGTGTTTGCATGCATGCGTGTCTGGTTAACTTCATTCATCTAATTTGTGTGAATGTAAAAATGCAAGTCCTCTGCTGTTCGGTTGATCGCAAATAGAACCCAGTGTTTTGTAGCTTCGAACTGCAGTTTGCTTGCTTGTTTTTTCTCTCTGCATCTTAAGAAAAGCGATATCCCTGAGCACAATGTTTGCACACTGTTCTACTACACAGTAGCAATCATCTCTGAATCATGTTACCTTCTCCAAACTCAAACGATAGTTTGTTTGTTTAGCTTTTCTTATGTATATTGACAGAGGGAATGGTCGTCATTTGTATCCAGTGGTGTTAGAGTTGTAACGACACACATGCGCTGAGCTGTGCAAACAGGCTCCGATGCTGTCCCGAGAGAGAGAGAGAGAGAGAGAGAGAGAGAGAGAGAGAGAGAGATGCAGAGAGACTGAAAACGAGTCAGATTAAATAGAAGCAAAGAGAGAGAGAGATGGAGGGACTAAGGCTGAGAGAGAGAGAGAGTATTGTTTGAATAAACATTTTAGGATTTTTGCTCTGAGAGTACCACAAGAAAACAGTTACATTTCTAAGGGAACATTTTAAATGACACCTATGAAGCATCAGGTCACAACCCCTTGGGATTGCTGTCTTAAAGTCGCAATGTGTAAGTCTGAGCCCCTTCCAAGGTAGTGGGCGGGAAACTTTCAGAACTAAGATAACTCAACAGTGTTCTGTCCACTCTAACTAGCTTTGTGACGTCAACTTGCCTAGCTCATCCAGCATTTAGTATTTGTAGAAAATGTCTGTTATAGGATGGTATTCCAGTAAACATTATTGAAATCATAGTCGATCAGTATTGACTACAGATATGTCCAGGTTCAATTAAGCTAGGACCAAGGGGGGTTGACATGGTGTAGAACCTGCTAGAAGTTGTTCTAATATTGTTTTAGCATGCACCAAACCAATTGATATTCTTGGCGAGTTCTACACTAAAACTGCCAACAAATCTGACATTTCTTGTTTTCCATAAACGAGGGGAGAAATGATTCGGTAGAAGGACTGCCTTCATGTGGCTTGTTTTTCCCCTGTAAATATTCGTGGCCAGGAAGAATTGGATTTATTTACATTTTCCCCTGATTTCAGCATTTAGAGACAGAATGCAGCCAATCAAGTGTGTCTCTGTGACTGTGCTCCAGCACAAACAGCTGCACATACAAACACAGACATAACCAAACATTGTGCACAGGTTTGGTGTGTGCCTGTGCGACGCCTTTGACGTCTGGGAGTGTGTGTGTGCAAGGGCGTACGTATGTGTGCACTGATTAGTTTATTTTTATATGGATGTGTTACTATGTCTGTGTGTGTGTGTGTGTGTGTTTGTGTGTGTGTATTCAGTTAAGTTTCTGTTTCATAAGTCATTTGTAGGTTTACACAGGGTCAACGGTATGATGAAATGTGTTGTCAGCTCCAGACGCAATAAAAGCAGTAGTCATATAAAGATAAAATAAGATAAACATCAACTACATAAACAAAGTGGAATGATGAGGTCAATGAGTTGAGAAGCCCGATGGCCTGCTGGTACAAATGTCCTAAAGTCTGGTGGTGCACGCTGCCATGCTGCAGCATCGTGGGCCAGATACAGGGAGAACAGTCTGTGTGCTAGGTGGCTGTGGTCCACAATTAGGCTGCCTTCTGCACACCCCGCTGGTGACAGATATCCTGTGTGTGTGTGTGTGTGTGTGTGTTTATGTTTGTGAGAGACTGCACGTGCAAAAGCACACCATCGAGCCCCAGGAGATCAACCTATCACTATAGAGGAAAATACAAAGCCAGAGGAAAATATCAATTCTGAGCTTTTTGGCAGTCTGACAGCAAGGACCGTGGGACAGAATCAAAGACCTCCAGAACCTGGGGTAGACTGTAGATCTCCTTCAAAAAATCTAGAAGGGGATCTCCTTCTGCCAATCTAGAAGGAGATCTCCCTCTTCAAATCTAGAAGAGTTCTACTTATACAAATCTATAATGAGATCTCCCTCTTCCAATCTAAAATGAGGTTTTGTTCTACTAATCTAGAAGGAGATCTCCTGCATATCTAGAAGGCGATCTCCTTTTACAAATCTGGAAGGAGATCTCTTTTTGCATATCTAGAAGGAGATCTCCTTTTATCGCCCTTCTACCACCCACACGCACCCCCTTCGTATGAAATCCGCTAGAAGTAAAACACACAGCTAGGATTGAACCAAAACCTGGGGAGTTGACATTGGATCTATTCCTGGTGTGTTATATTGACTCATCACCATCCATGTTGATTCCATCTCGCTCTGCCCCTGTTTATCCAGATGGCATCTAAGCTACTGATCATTGAACACTTGAAGCTCCAACGTACACGAAACACAGAGTCCCCGCCGGCAATCCACTTGACTCTTAAAATATCAAACAGCCTCCTGCACCTCCCACTCCATCTCCCTAAGAGTGTCAATAACCCTGTCTGGCATGAACACTGTACATGTGTGCAGTTGGATGGGTTGGTGCCAGCTGAGTAGCATTCTTCTAAAAACCCAGAATGGGATTTTATCCCTTATAACATAATAAAGGGAAATGTCATCAGGTGGAAATTAGATTTGTGGCACTTGGCCCCCTGTATGATCAGAGAGAGAGAGATTTAATTCCTACATGGTTGTGTGTTCTGGTATTTCCACCTGGAAAACGTTTAACTAATATAAAAAGCATACTCACAGATGTGTTAACCCATGCAAATAGCTTTAAACTTGAACAAACATCAGGACACAGCCACTAGAAATCTCAGATCGCCTGCATGTTAGCTGACATTTCTGCCTATAGGCGTGAAGGATGACATGACATTGGGAATCCATTTTGTGACTTTTATCAAAGAAATTTGTAAATTAATTGATTTGTTTGGAAGTGATTGATTATGCGTGTTTAGAGGAGTTTTTTCTTCAGTTTTCACTCTCAATACTTAGTTCTAGAAGGAGATAAAATTGGGTTGAATCTGTATTGTATATTATCAGCAACCAGGATACAAAACAAAGGTAAAGATGAGAATTTCTGTATATTCCGGAAAGGAACAAGAATGCGTACTCTGCCACTTTCCCTTTCCACTGCTCAACCACAGCAAAAGGGTAAATCGAGTTGAATTATGAATTATGAATACATCTCCCACCAACCCCCGAAAGCTGAAACCACTGACCTTGACCGGCAGAGAAGTGCTGGAAGATATCGGAACAGGACACGTTGACCACCTGGCCCTCACCCACGTTGAACCAGCAGCGCACCTCATCCCACTGGGTCTCACAGCCTGGGAGGACAGACACGCAAAAACGTTACACCCCAAAAGTCAAAGATAAAATGCTCATTCTGTCACCCACTCAGTTGTTGACTTATTCATGTCTGTGCCTGTAAATGTGTGTGTGTGCCTGTGTGTGTGTCTGTATATGTGTGTGTGTGTGTGTGTGCGTGTGTGCGTGTGTGCGTGTGTGCGTGCGTGCGTGCGTGCGTGCGTGCATGGTGCGTGCGTGCGTGCATGTGTGGAGGGGATTTGAGTCACTGTTATGAGAATAGGTAGCCAGGGAACCAGGTGAATCTCGAGCTCATGTTTTATTTGCTCTGGCATACGCTCCCCCTCACGGTCAGATTGATTTCCAGCAGACCTGGCCCGGGTTGGGCCAATCACAACCGATTATCTAAAATGGGGCGGGTTTATTTTGACGCCTGTAAAGAGGCGCGCCCTATGGGAGCAACGTTGAAGCTTTTTCAGATACAACCAAGATGGCTGCAGGTGATGTGTTTCATTGCTCTGATTGGCTGTAGGTCTATGCAAAAATGACAGAACTGCAGGGATTCAAGAACGTCAAAGCAAATGAGAAAATAGATCTAAAATAAAAACCTATGGTGCAATATTCGGTGGGTTTTTACAGATGTCATATTGGACATCTGGTGGAAAGACAACGTCAACAATGTGGACATGTGGAAAAGAACAAGCCAAGAGCCCATAGACTTACAAATCTGAAAGAGAACGTGTAGTTGGATTGGCCACCCCCTCAGAAAAACCTGCCACAAACATCCCCCGACAAGCCCTGAAATGGAATGGAAGGAAAAGAGGTCGCCCTAAGAACAGCTGGACTGGGAAGCCAACTGGGAAGAGCTTGTTCGAAAAGCCAAGGGAGGATATGTGTCAGCGGCCTATTCACCCAAGAGGAGCAAAGGGCTAAATAATATAAAATAACAGAGTTTGGGATATGCCAATCAGCAGTTCACTTCAGTCCTTATTGAACTGGTGTCTGGGTCAACAGCTCCATCGATGGGTGAAGGAGGTCGTCAGGTCCCTCTGGTACCCGGTGTGTGACACCGAGCTCTGGGTAGAACGGGGCCGCTATGTGACTCAAGGTTGGGTCTCAGGTGGATTACAGAGGAGAAATTGGGTTTCCTTCACATCTGTGTGTTTGGTGTCTCACATGTTTGCTCTTTGTTGGTGGTATGTCTTTTCTCTTGTGGCTTCTCCGGAGGTCAAAAGACAAGACCACTAACAACACACGCACTCTCAGGCAACAATACTCACTCACAACAGACACACACAAACACACACACACACACACACACACACACACACACACACACACAAGTGGCCGTGGGACTATTTTAATTCCTATTAAATTAATATGAAATGCAACAGCAGAAGTAAACTTTACCTAAAGGCCCAAATGCATGGTGTGGTATATTTATAATTCTCATTTGAATTGTCACCCTGCCATGTCGATTAAAACGGATCGTGACCTACTTTTTGACTCAGTGCTTAAAATAAATGTCAGACATTCAAGTCTTGCAGCAACAGAGTTGCCAGATTGATGGAAAGTAAAACGTACAAACGTACTGCATTTAACACTGAAAACAACTAAATAAAAAAACACTGTCAATTGAGTTATTTCAGTATTCTGTAATAGAAAAGAATGTCCCTTGATTTTCAAATTCAAATTCAGTTCTGTATAGTAACTCAGTATTCCTTTAGTTAATTTTGGCACTGTATGATACTATGGGATGCATGAATAGTGGAATAAACATGCTTTCGGGTTACTATCTTTATGTGTGTGTGTGTGTCACAATCTGAATGAAGTGGCATTTGCATTGCATCATGCTTATGATCAAAGAATGTGACAGATGTGATTGTAAATGATTATCCAAGTAAGTGAGTGTGTTTCGGATGTATTTTCATTGTTCAAAGAAATGTTCCATTTGAGTAAAAACAATAATTTAATTTATCGATAATCGGTAAAAATAAATGTTCACATCATGTCAAATTGATAGCAGAACAAAGCATGTGTATCGAACGCGTTGGAAACACATTAAGGGTAAACACATTAAGGGAAAAACAGTAAGGGTACATTAATTAAGCATTAGTTAGCACTAGTAAATGCAGCATTACCTAACAGTTCATTAACAGTTGAGTAATGGTTTACTTAATAAATGGATATTAGTTAATGCAGTAATGACATAAATGTACAGCATAGCATAGGGGTCAGGGTAAGGGTCAACCCTATAAAATGATGTATAAATGAATACCTTAGTCAACATGAACGCCATCCCCTTTGGGGGTCCTCTTTGGGCTGGAGTTTGCGTTGGATCGGGGGATGAAAGGGCAGTTGAAGTGGCACTGAACCGATGTATATGTGTGCGTGTGTGTGTGTCTGTATGTGTGTGTGAGGTGTGTGTGTGTGTAAAATGGAGGTTTGAGAGGAACGAGTTAATAAAATAAGGAACATCGTAGGCGGTCCTGGTAGGCTTTATTTCTGTCAGGATGAAGGCGAACGCAGCCACTAGAATGTGCTCCCTAAAGAAAACCGTTGGATATCGTGGCCGTCCTCCTCTGTGTTTCTAACACTTCCAACACAGACTAAAGCTACCAAAGCCTTGTCTCCTCTTGGGTTACATCTGATCCTCTGTGGGCATCACAAAGGAGCCACTGCACTCTATTTATGTATGCGCATGTTGTGGTTGTAACGGTGGTGTGTAGGAGTGTCTCTGTGTGCAATTGTTTTATTTGTTTGTGTTTTATATGCGTGTATGTATTGAGCACCTAACAGTATGCACCTAACACACAAATGCATGCCCCTGTTTGGTGCCAACTCATCCCATTCATCCCCCCAGCCAACGCAACCACCACTTATTACATTGAGAACTGACTGCCTTGAGGTAAGTGATAAACTTGAGCACTTGGGCTATGGACTATGGATCTTGTGTTAGTAGGCAATCTCCAGTTAAAATGTCCACAACACACTGAGGTCTGAATAGGTCAATGATGCTTTTGTTAATTCCTTTGTTAAAATAGATAACGGATGACTGTGTTGTTGTTGTTGCAGAAGTATTAACCTTTTTGTAAAATTGAACTGATAGAACTGAAATTCTAATACATTAGGGCATACAGTATGTTGAATCCTAACCCATTTGAGTGTCTATGTTGTGTGTATGTGTGTGTGTGTGTGTGTGTGTGCATGCATGTTTGCAGATGTACGCGAGATAAATACATTCCTTGTTCAATAGAGTAGTTGGTTAAAAAAAATTCTCTTCAAAAAATACCAAATAATAGCCATTTGATTTAACCTTATGTCAGAAATGTCCAAAGACACCTTAAGTATGTGTATGTACTCTCACAATAGGCAGTGCTCTATCGGATGAGTCAGTGAATTAGTGCAAGAAGCAGTTTCTGGCCAATCTCCAGAGCCACTGAAGAATCAGTGATTAACTCTTTAATCCTGATTGAGGTGAGACTGAAGAGGTTAGAAGTGTTTCACACTAGAGCTGCTTGCTGCCTAGAAAACACATCCTATTTGAAACTAAAAGACACATATTTGAGGTATGTGTGAGCTATTAAATGAATACATTTACACACATTTGAAAATGATTAAATGGAATACAAATTAATATAAGTGTAATGTAGTATAATGTAGTCAATTTAGATTTTGACACCTGACACTTTTTTTTACATGAATTCTTTCTTCAGAAGCAACTCTTATTTCATATTATCATGATAGAATATCAATTCAACTCAACTTGGGCTATTAATTAAAGTGTAACAAATATTAATCTTGTGTAACAGGGAGGATTAAACAATCAATACATCAAAAGATAACCTCACCTCCTCACTCAAATTGACTCACTCGCCCACCTCATTCACTACAAAAGAGAGTGTGTGTGTGTGTGTGTGTGTGTGTGTGTGTGTGTGTGTGTCTGTGTGCGTGTGTGTGTGTCCATATGAAAGGTAGTGATTGTTCTTTAATTAATGAATGTGTTTGTAAAACTATTTCCCCTCCAATACATTTCTTCTATTTGTATTAATTAATGATCTTGCTAGTGCATGATGGTGTGTGTGTGTGTGTGGGTGTGTGTGTCACTGTAACCCTGAAAAACAACTCAATGTTCGAGTGTTAGAGGTAAGTTGTTGAACCTTTGCGGCTGCTCGAATTGTTCTGCTCCTCGCTCTCCCTTGTCTGGAGGCAGATCTCACGGCTCCGCAGGTGATGGGAAATGATGGCGCAGTCTGGGTGCATTGCCACCGCTACCTGGAAGGGGGAGAAATCCTTCAGCTCATTGCAGACAGACTTTGGAGGGATGCCTGAAGGCTGGGTTGGGAGTTTTTGGGGTTGAATACATTCAAAATGTAGGTTACTATGGCTGGGTTAGTCCACATGGCCTGACCCTAGCTTTAACTTAAGTGTAGGCTAAACAATTCAACGCCAGTGACCAAGAAGAAGAAATGCAAGTGATGGTTTTAAAGTTAAATAAATTTTCCATGTCCATGATGTGTCCTTTGTCATTATTCATTAAATGTGTAGTTTCTTCTAATGTATTGACATTTTTTCTGCAAGGTTCAAGGAAAGATGAAATGTTTTATTCCCAGCTGAAGGTACTAAGTTCAATGCACTCTCTTTCGTTTCTGTTTCTTATAGTAACATGCCCTACCCAATACTCCTTTAATGGCACGTATTTCGTATATCGTTGCGTTGGCTAAAGGTGCAAAAACAGGTACCACCGCAGCAATTGCATTATTTTGAATATCATCCTACATTAATAATCAATAATATAACAAAGCATATTGAGCCTTAGACCCAGGGTGGCAATTAAGCCATGAAACCATCTACGTTATGGCCTATTGGTTGTTGTTGTAAATTAATTTATTTCCTATCATTTAAAAGTAGGGGTTTGAATACTGACACTTTTAAAGTCCACTTCTAAATTCAGTTAAGATAGGTTAATACTTATTTTAATGTAGGATCAATTATTAAAATACGTCATGCGGATAGAAACCCTTCTATACAGATGTAACAGACAAAGAATACAAAAATAGCTCCCACCTTATTCCAAAGACTCAGGTAGAGAAAGAGGAGAGCATGTTGTTGGTTCTGCCCTCGGATTCCCGGACGATTGGATTCCATTGCTTGAGCCCTTTTATAATGAAACTGCAAACTGGGTTAATTCTTGTCCTTTCAGGTCTAAGCATTTAAGTCACATTCCTGTTTTGAAACGGTCCCATGACCGATTGATACATTTATTTGCATCCTCCGTATAACGGGTAAACTACACAGCGCGTAAAAACCAGCAAGTGCGTGAAATGTGCTTCGCGCGTAAACGCCATACATTTGTCAATGATCCGCTTCATCCCACCCGCCAGCCCTTCTCTCCCTCTCTCTCGTTGTCTCTTTCAAGACAAACAGGGGAGAAGGTGAACGACAGTCGCATTTCATATAGCCTATCAGAATCATGTCCATTCAACACTTGGCTCCCTAATTAAATATTAATTCTACCAATATGATTTTTCTAATCAAATGTGGAGATGGAAGTTTTGAATGATCGAACACAAAATATGAATTGTTCTTAGCATGACTTTTTAATGTCATCTTGTTACGTATGATGCCGCTCCCTACATCTTGAGTTACTGGCGCGTCCTGTGTACCTTTATATTTTTAAACCAGCAGGGGTCCCCAAATCAGTGTTACCGGTACATTGATTAATAGCTAGTGGTTAATATTGGTAGTAAAGGCGTCTGATCTTCCAAATCTGAATATCAAGTAATTCATATAAACAAGGGAAGGTATACGCCCAGCCATGCGTGAAAATAGGTGGTTGTAGAGTTTTTTTTGATTTGCTCTATAATAATTGTTGCACAAATATTCAAACAAAACAATGACAAAGGTTTCAGTTAGCAATCATTTAATTCTTCCTCTCAGCTTAGAATCACTGTAGTACATAACTTACATTTTGTTTTCTCAATTTCACAGGTTCAATTTTTTTGTTTCCTCAAACTTCCAGTTTGACCTCCCTCTCGTATCAAACAAAAAAGCAGATTGTATTATACAAAAATGCAAACCAATTTTCACACAGTGAATTCTCTTACAAAGTCATAAAATGGCGTAATAATGGCTACATCCACATTGGAGGAAGATAATTCTAGACATTCCTTAATGGAGTATAATATACATATAAAAACTTTTTTTTCTTTTTGAAATCAAACCTGTACCTTAATTTAAGAGATATCTTACAAGGGAGTAATCATATAAAAAAGCCATTTGTGTGTTTCCCCGTTAGACCTAGGGAATAAAAGGTGAACCGTGAACAGCAGTAACAGGGTTCAGTGGTCGGGGGGTGGGGGGTTCATTGGCTATGAGGAACAACAGAACGGGATCGGCAGCAGTTTCACTCAGAAAACAAGGAGATTGAAATAAACAATCGTTGCTATTAACTTAATAGCTGTCAACTGTCGCAAGTTCAGCCACCATCTCCTACTCCCGTCACACATCCTTGCTCGTCATTCATCACTCGATCATTCATCTACCGTGTGAGAGAGAGAGAGAGCCAACGACACTTAGCACCAAACCCTGCCTACCCATCATCTCTGCTCTTGTCGTTAGTGACGTTGGTCAATCACCAGTGAGGTGGGTAGGGAGTGGGTAGGGGAGGGGAGGCGAGATGTGTGCCGACGATGACTGTGGTGCGAGGTGAACGCGTGATACTGCCGTACGGTGTGGTCAGGCCCCAGCGCTGGTGGCTCTGGGACCCTGGCAGCCAGCCGGTTCACCGGGCAGTGAATGAGAGCAGGGGAGGGACGGGCTTGGGGAGGGGAGGTGAGGAAACAAGACGCGGAGGAAACGCAACATCTACAAACCAACGCTAGCTCAATAACAGTCCCTTACAAAAAAACAAAACAAAGAACAAAAAAGCTTCAAATCTCTGAGATTTGCATTAATGCACACGTTAAGTAATTTGGTGAGCTGAATTTTTTTTTTTTTCCAAAAGAAAAAAAAGGACACAAAATAATGTTTTTTTTTGAGGAAAAAAATATCTATGACTCTGAATCATGCCAATTGAGTGTCAATTATTTGGGTTCAACTCATGCTGTTAAAGCAGACTAAATATATGTAAAAAAAAAAAAAACTAAATCATTTCTCAAGGAAACAAGGCTGACCTTTCAACAAAAACCTGTTTTTATTTGGATTTGTCTGTTGGGGGGGCCCCTCTCCCATCGCCTTCCCCCAATACCCCCCCCCCAGCGTCGCTGGGTACAGCGCGCACTGAGGAGGGGTGGAGGTCGCGTGGGTGGTCTGGGCGTGGTCAGGGTACATCTTCTACAATACAATCTAGCAAACACACGCACGAAAAAAGAAATAAAAAAACAATCTTAAATTCTCCAACGTTACAGAATTTTGTCTTCTTCGGAAGCATAGTCTATATAACGAACATTTCCTTTGTTTGAACACAAAAAGATTAAGTGATCACAAATCAATGCGCACAGAGGTCCTTCGTCTGGGAAAGGATAAAGTCTGTGTTGGCAACCCGTGGACAGAAAAAAAACAAAAACGAAAAACTAAATAAAAAGCTGATTCTAAGTAGAGATCATTTAATATAAATGCTGAGCGAGTAGAATAACAGGTGGCACGTTAATAGTGCTTTAGTATATTAATGTATGTATACATACTCATATGTATATGTGAGTTGTGTACCTAAATTATAAAACAAAAAAAACAGAGCAAGGAGCCGCCCTGGCCGGGCGGGGCTTTAAGTGTGGCCCCGACGAGACGGAGACGCCGCCGCCGTCGACAACGACCGGAGAGAGAGAGAGCACGCCCCCGACAACATTCACTCCCGGGAGGGGGCCGGCAGGGGGTCGGCGAGGGGATCGCCGCGCAAACAATCGCCTTTTGTTCTTTTCTTTTACAACAAAAAAAAATCGAACGGCTGTTGGGTTGGGCGCGGCCTCCGCGGCCACAGAAGACTTCGGCGCCGCTCGCGTCCAAACTAAAACAGGACTCTGTCTGTGGCCGAGGGGGGAGGGATGACCGTACCCCCTTTAGCGTACCCGCTCACACAAACAGAGGGGGGGTTGGGGGGGGGGTAGTTGGGGGCATTGCAGAAACTATAAATTGAAAAACAAGTCACACCTGATGTTCTACATTTAACCGTCTTGAGCACGAGGACTCGCTCGTCGTTTGGGGCCGGGGGGAGGACGACTCGTCACCGTCCCGCGACCCGGGCGCGTACGTCGCTTGGAAGGCGAAGAAAATAACAAAAAGGCAAAGACAGCGCGCTCGCGGGAGCGTCTGTGGTAAACGGCGTACAGGCCGGGGTACGAGGACGGCGCTAGTGGTGGTGATAGCGGGCTGTGGTTCAGTAGGATCTCTGGTACGGTGAGCGTTGTTTCCCCACCTGCCTACTCATGACACGGACAAAACAGAACGTTTAACTTCCCTCCCCTCTCTGCTCAGTAAACAACGCCGTCGCGCAGAATTATGCATTTGAATTGAAAAAATACGTAGAGCTACAAATAATTTAAATTGCAAGGAAGGGCTTCCGCGAGTGTACAAATATAGAAATCGCTGTGCAACAGGTTGTGGCGGAGCAGACTGGGGAGGCTGGAAGGCTTGAGTGGAACTACCTTTAAAGAAAAAAACCTGTGTCCAACTGCATGAACTGTGTATATATACTGCATGACGGCGAAAGGCCTGAGGAGTTTGGACCACGGGAACCCTTTGCAGGAAAAGCCGCGGCCAGACCCCACCCATTCCCCCGCCGAGGTCGAGACAAAACGCAAAGCATGACAACAAATTTAAACAAAAAACACGAGGGAACGCAACTTCATAGAAGTTAAGGAGAACTAATAACAAGATAATCCCAATGGGGAGGCCTTTTGCCTGGCCAGACGGGATGCTCTGGGGAGGGAAACAGGTTCTGCCGCGTCTCTCACACACAGAGAGAGAGAGAGAGAGAGAGAGAGAGAGAGAGAGAGAGAGAGAGAGAGAGAGAGAGAGAGAGAGAGAGAGAGAGAGAGAGAGAGAGAGAGAGAGAGAGAGAGAGAGAGAGAGAGAGAGAGAGAGAGAGAGAGAGAGAGAGACCAATTAAGGCCTGTTTTCAAGAAATAAAACAAACCCAGGGAGCCTACGGAGACTACGCCAGCGCCGCTTTGGCAGCGCAAGCACAAGGGGATCCCCGTGCCAAGTCCCCCGTCCCCCCCCAACCAACCAGGAGAAGCATAAAAGTAAAGTTCCCTTATAGAAAACATGAGGAAACCTCGTTATCAAAAAGGATTTCTATTCTTCTTCCTCTTCTTTTTCGGCAATCTTTAAAACAGAATGCTTCGGTTAAATATATAATATACTGCTTTTCAATTATGAAACAGACGTTAAGATGTAGTCATAAAATGCACTTAAAGTCAGGCTTCTCCAGGTGGTTTGAGAGGGGCGCGGGGCGCTTGGCTTCCCCCCTCCCTTTGTCTCCGTAGTGTGACCCCCTCTCACTCTAGGGTGAATGGCTGGCATTTTGGGCAATGTTGTGATGAGCGTTCCGTTAAACTGCGTTTCCCTCCTCAAACAAAACCCTCTTCTGGCCAGTCGTGTGTTTCCAACGACGTGGGCGGGGATGGGTGGTTCCTGGCTTCCGATAAACTCGCCTTTTATAAGACTCTCGTTTCATAGTGGTCTGTTGCGAGTCTGTAGGTTAACTATAGGATACGATGGACAACAGGTTATCATGTGATCTGGCGATAAATACCACGTGACCGCACTGTAGTGTAGCGGATGCTCTCGCCGTTCAATACATTTTTTTTTGATCTATTGCGACAATTACACTACACAGCAAAAGTGGCAAATTGTCTAATTCCTAATTTGTTAAACGTTAATTAGCATCTAGCCTTTTTCGAACCCGTGTCTGTCACAACCGATATCACCACCACCAATTTTCCTTTTGCCGCACGCATGTCGAGATCCTAGTTCAACCAGCAGTCCCAGTAAATAAAAACAAACGAAAACAAAAAGAAGAACAAGAAATGTTATCAAGTGCCCTGGTTTCCAGGCAATGAAAGTCATTTAAAAAAGCTCATTCACAGAACAAAAAGAAAGAAAATTCATATCACGGCAGATACTGCTCATCCTCTAAATAAAACATGTGTATGTGTGTGCCTGTGCATGCTTTTCAATTGAGCGCATCAGTGTGTGTGTATGTGTGTTGTATGTGTGTGTGTGGTGTGTTCTTAGGAGCAGGAATGGACAACACCATTCTTCTGCATCTCTGATGGACCGGCTCCCGGGTCGGAGCACATGCTCAGCGAAGACGTCTTATTGGTCAGCGAGATCATGGAACCGCCCACCGCATTTTCCTGCAGACTGCTCGAACCGTTGGACACCTCCCTAGAGGGAGGAGAGGACAGAAAACATTCATTTTTTGACCGCACTGCTGTACAAACTAAAAACAGCCAACACCCCATAATAATTTAGGTTTTCGTCTGCTCTTTAAACCATCGAAGTGATGACATTTTGTGTTTTGGTTATTGTCTTGTTGGTGTTTAATGGTTTATAAATAAGTAACAGATTTATTAATGAATGAAAGTAATAACCCATTGGTCTGGTTACACTCCAATCAAACAACAATCATCATCAGTTACAGATTCATATCCACCCAATGAGCCCCGGAGCCATCTCGGGCCAAGGGTTAAGGGGGGGGCCAGCCCTGTGAATCCTCCCAACGGTCAATCACCAAAACAACCCATCATGCGCCGCTAGCCTCCGCTCACCCGAGCGCCATGGAGATCTCCTCCAGCTGGGTCTTGTGCTCGGGCTGGCCGTTCTCCGCCGCCTTCATCTTGTACTGCTGCACCTCGTGGCCCACCTGGCTGTCCTGGGGCGGGAGCACACAGGGCGCGCGTCAGGGCCGGTAAACACCGCCCAGAGGCTGGAAGGCGCCAGTTTCCAGGATACAGAAACACGCTGTGGCCACGTGGGCGGCCATAAATCACAAGAGATTACCGGGATTTCCCTGGTTCCGCATACACAGACCACATGGGGACTTGGGGTGTGATGCTAAGCGGAAGTAGGTTGATGGATGGTGATTAACCCTGCACACGCCAACAGTAACCAACCCCCAGCAGTAGTAAAAACAAAGGCCAAGGATATCAGCAGTGTAACAGCAGTGGCCGCCCAAAGGCGTCAGCTATGCAAACTAAATGGGGATCGTAAAAAAAGCTTCCTCTGATTTTTCCGTGTCTTACCATGGCCATCTCCCGGGTCCTCTTCCCGATCTCCCTCTCCACATGGTCCAGCTCCATGCTGAGCTGCTTGCTGGAGACGGTGGTGTTGCCGTTGCCCCCTGCTGGCCACTTGCCCTGCTGCTGCTGTTGCTGCTGCTGGGACACCTGGCTCTGGCCGCCCTGCCCCGGGTGGCCCGCCTGAGCACTGGCTTCCCTCTGCAGCAACATGGAGTTACTGGCAGCCTGGAAAGAGACGTCACGCCGCAGAAGGAAAGAGGAAGGGGGGGGAGAGAGAGAGAGGAAGGAAGGAAGCGGCCATGACATTAAATTAAGACGTCAGAAAAAACAAATAAAGGAAGAAGAGAAATAACGCGTGGCGCAGTCGGGGAGTGGTGCGGCGGAGGGCAGGCCTGACTGCTACACACCTCCATGTTGTGCATCTGCGTCTGCTGACTGATCTGCTGGTTGACCTGCTGCAGCTCCATCTGCAGCTCCATCTGCTCTCGGTCTGTGGCCGCCATGGGCAGGCTGCGGGAAGACACATGTGCAATGCTGCTTAGCAACCCCGCGAGGGCGGCGGAGCGCTGCGCTCCTTTGCCACCGGAATCGATCAATCTCTCAACCATACGTAACCCTTATTGTGTCACAGTGAGGCGGGGGAACGGGGTCGGTGGTGCTCACCGTTCACCGAAGTGTCCCTGAGAGGAGGTGGAGGTGGAGCCGGCCTGGTGCGAGGGGTAGGGGCCAGCGCTCCAACCCCCGTGGTTCCCATAGGAGTACTCTGGTCAGAGAGAGGGGGACGGGTGCGCTCCGTTGAGAATGATTCATGAAAGCGTCTCTCGAGTCAAGCTTTCCCACCGAATCAAGTCACAGCGCTCGGGCGTCGCCTACCCGGTGTCAAGCGAGGGAAAGCACTGGGAACGATGCGGTTCAAGCCGTCGTCGATTCGTTACGAGTCAAACATCTCTTGTTTTTAAAGCGAGGGTAGGCAATCTATTTTAGAAGCGTTCTTTCAACGTTTGATCAAATTCACTTTACGCCCCAACAGCAATCAAGGCAAACGGTACGACAAAATATATATACGTCCAGTATCGTTTGCAGATACTGGATTGTAATAAGTCTGTCCATTCATTTAATTCGGCCCGAAATGATAGGATGAACAACCTGGCTGTCTACCTGCTACAGGAGTCTCCCCCAGGCTACACAGACCTATTTCTAAAGCAGGCAGACCAGTCGATAATCACTAATCATAACTCATGAATATCGCACACACACACACACACACACACACACACACACACACACACACACACACACACACAGCAGGGCGAGGGTCTCACCGGCAGCCATGGCTAGGTGTTTGGAGTTGGGGTTCTGGGCGGCAGCGGCCATGGCCTGCACGGGTCCGGCCGTCTGGTAGCCCGTCTTGGTGGTGCGGGAGATGGCGCCGAAGCGTGACACGGTGGGCTGGGGGCCGAAGGGGATGATGGGGTCGTCGTCCTTCACCTCGGCGCCCCGACGCGGGGCCTCCAACGAGGGGTCCCGGAGACTCTTGGCCTCCACATTCTGGTGGGGGAGAGACGGAGCGAGGCAGAACAGGAGAGAGAGAGAGAGAGAGAGAGAGAGAGAGAGAGAGAGAGAGAGAGAGAGAGAGAGAGAGAGAGAGAGAGAGAGAGAGAGAGAGAGAGAGAGAGATAGAAAAATAGAGACGAGATAGATAGACAGAGAGAGAGCGAGCGAGTGACAGAGAGACGAAGAGGAATGAGCCGTTGCAAGGGTGAGAAAACATTTCCAGAGAACCGTTTAAAGATAACAGCTTTCGACCCACGGTCGGCCTTTCGAACAAACATGGCTTTTGTCCGCATCTCATCTCCTTGGCACGAGAACACAAAAGCTCCACTGAACACTCTCGTTTTGCTCTTTGTAAAACGGCGCGTTACATATCACAGTTGGCGAAAATGTCAATAAATCCCCGAGCTCTTGTTTCTTCACACTGCATGGATGTTCCCCACGACAGCCCGTGATGTGTGTGAGGTCAGGGGGGGGGAAGCCTCACCATCATCTCCATGGCACCGGGGGCCATGACGTCTTTGGGCTTGGCGTCCTTGGTGCCGATGTACGAGCCGATGGTGTCACATGACCAGGGGGAATACTGTGCCGCGTAGTCTGACTTGCCGAACGGTTTGGAGCCGTCGTCGCCGTACTGTCGGGGGGGGGGGGGTGGGTGGGTAGACAAGCATCGGGTTACGCACCATGGACCAGGTGGCCCTCTGGATCAATAACTGGCACGAGGCGGTACTCCTGCCACTGAATCAGAGTTTGTTCTGTTTATTTGTGTGGGGGTGCGTGGTGTGTGTGTGTGTACCTCCGGCGGGTAGTCGCTGGGGAAGGGGTGGGAGAGGGTGGGGGAGGCAGCGAAGGGCGGGGGGGAGATGACCTTCCTCTCCTCCAGCTGGGAGAGCAGCTCCTGGCGGCGGCGGTGCAGGTAGTCCAGGCTGGGCTGGGAGCGCCCGTAGGACGGGTCCTATGGCCAGAGAGGACACACAGAAAGGCTTAGAACCATCCAAGATGGCTGCAGTGATCGACCGATCGTTTTTCTTTTTTTCGGCATGATTTAGGGACAGTTCAATAAATGTTCCTATTTTAAATTGATTTGGTATCACCACTGGGTCATTTTTATGATGTAAATTGAGGGAGCAAAGGCAGTATCGGCTCCAAATATCAGCTCAAGAAAATCGGCAGCCCTTATCGGTCATCGGAAATAAAAAAAGAAAAAAACGGAACTGGTCGATCCTTAGTTAATTGTTCAATGATAAGAAACCATTTATCAACATAAACTAATTTTCCCGAGCTGACAACGAAAAACAGACTCCCGGGGGCCCGCCCCGTCAGAAGGTGCACTAACCCTGGGATACGCCCTCATGGGCGGAGGCTGGTTGCCTGGGGGGTAGTACCCCTCGGAGGGGTAGCGTTCCCGGGGGCCGGGCTCCTGGTGGTAGAGCGAGCCGCCCGGCCCCCCCGACGGCGGGGGCCCGTCCATCGGCGCCGGGCTCATCCGGACCACGTCGTCCCTCTGGGAGGGGTAGGGCTGAGGGGGGGGAGGCGGGGGGCCCTGGTAGGAGCCGTGGCGTCCGCGGCTGTCGTAGTGGGGCGGGGGGTAGGAGAAGGGAGGGCCCGAGTGCGGGGCTTGATAGGGGCGCTCCGGCGGGCCGTAGCCAGGGTAGGGGTCCTGGTAGGGGGCTGCGGCCGAGTCCGGGGGCGGCGGGGCGTTGCGGATGTAGTTCCGGTGGACGTACTGCGGAGGCGGCTGTTGGTATTGGTAACCTGGGGACGGGGGGAGGCACCGTCAACACTGTAATAGAGCTGCCGTCATAAATAAGCAGTACTGCTCCGTTAAAACCCCCCCCCCGCCCCAGAATCATTCACGATTGGACTGCTCTGTTAAGGATACACCCGTAGGAATTGTCTAAGAGTATCAATATGTTACTGGTCCAATAAAGATTAAAAAACAACAGCTCATTAGTGAGATATAATATGGCTCGTCACGACACAACCGACCAAGGTGCACCCATGACAAATGATCGGTTTGGTTACATTTACATTGGGGGGGATTTGATCGACGCTTTCACCCAAAGCGACGTACGACCATTCATGCACACATTCACACAGCGGAGGCGACCACGCAGGGCGACGGCCAGCTCGTCAGGGGGCAGTGTCTTGACTCGGGGACACCCCAGCAACCTGGGGTACTGCCGCCCCACGAAGAGCTCAGAAAGAGCGGTTCAGACGGGGCAAGAGGACGGGGGCGCTACCTGTGGGGTACTGCGAGGACTCGTACTGCGAGGAGGAGGGCGGGGGGCGCGTGTCCGGGTAGTACATCTCGGCCATCTGCTGCTGCTGGGGCGGGTACATGGGCGAGCCGCGGGGGACCACGGGCAACTGCTTCACCCCGGACAGGTGGTCCGCCGGGAGCCTGCTGTGGGCCATGGGGTGTGGTGGAAGAGACATGCCGGGCTTCCCCATGCCGTCATGCCTAGGACCAAAGAAATACCCAAATTAGACGCCAAGAGAGGCCAGGCAGCACATCCCCCGTGGCCTCTGCAGTCTCGCTACGCGCCGAATCGTCACCCATCGAGACGTTCAGTGCCAACCCAAACCACTTCCTACTGCCAAACCACATTTAGTGTACGGTGGTGGTAGAGGCCTTCTTCCTTCCCCATAATACTAGATACTATATATAGTTAAATCAAGGTCTCATCTCACAATATGGACACTGCAACCGCACACATATTCCACCACTACACACAGCCAAGGCTCAGTTATGGCTCCACGTCAACACAACGCAAAGACAACTCAGACACATTGACGCATTGGTGAAGCCGTTTTGGTTCTGCGTCGGGTTTTAGTGAGCAGACCAATCACAGCCCTCGCTGCTGCGTCGCCTCGACGGAAGGTTACAGTTTTTGGGAGGCACACGTCGGCCCTTGCGGTGGACGCAAGGAGGGTCCGCAAACCCCCTTGCGTTGCGTCGACGCGGAACCATAACTAAGCCTTAGGCCTGCGTCTACAACCAGACACAAGCTGAGACGGGAACGCGACGAGACAAGGCGGACTCACGGGTCAGGCGGCGAGCCGGGGGCGCTGCCCCCGTCCATCTTGAGGGGCTTGCGCAGCAGGTCGTAGGCCTCGGTGCCGCGGGCCACCAGCTGGGGCATGGAGGGCCCCAGGGCGCTGCCGTTGGGGAGGGGAGACGGTTTCCGCGTGGCCGCCACGTCCATGGGGAGACCGTCGTCCGCCATCAGCCCCCCCGAGCCTGGGAGACGAGCCGCGAGGCGCTTGTTCATCTTGCGGTACCTGGAGAGGAGTTATTAGATTAGTTATTATTGTACAATGATATTTATTTCCCATTAGTGGATGCTCAACCCCTGTGGGTTGGAAGCGTTACAAAATAACCTTACATAACTTGTGGACTGACTTATTACGATGTCAGCTCATTCAATCCTAAACGTTAAGCACAGCACATTAAGAGGAAGGTGGGAGTCTCCCTTCGGCGATGGTAAGTGATAAGTCATTATCACACCAAATCACCACAGCCCAAAGAGTGTTCGGAGCTAGCTGTGTGTGTCTGTGTGCGTGAGAGGGTGTGTCTGTGTGTGTACTCACTTCTCGAGCTCTTCCTGAGAGTGGGCGAAGGTGCAGCTGGCTCCGCGAGGACAGCCCCCCTTCTGCTTCATGTCGCGACACATGTACGTCTTGTACTTACTGTGCTGAGGAGGCTGAGACAAAGAGGGGGAGGTAGAGACTCAAACACATGGACTGCACAGACCCACAGGTATCCACATGATACACGGGCCCAAAACATGTTGCCAAATCGATCACCTAGAGATAACAAGTCGCTCTTACAATTAGTCACCCTTCTAATCTTGTTTAAATCAACGAGTTATGTTGATATGGATTTTACAATATCTCGTCCCATGACATGGTACCTGCTCATCGTGGACCCTTGGTACATTGGAAGTAGAGCTTAGATCGGGCCCAGAAAATCAAGCCCGACCCGAGCCTGAGCACGTTCTGTCGAGGCCTGGCCCGGCCCGACACATTAACTGTAATTATGAGCCCGAGCCCGATTTCAACCTGACATTATTTTTAATACATGGGCTGTTATATCTGACGTTCTCAAATACAATTCGGAGTTGTTTGAACTACAGAAATCTGTTAAGAATTATCTAATAAATAATCCAACAAGGACGCAGCATGTAACTGTGCTGTTTGTTTAATCAAAATGGAATTGATTGCAAAAAGATGAACTAGGTTGGATGGCCTAGGAGCAGGCCTAGGCTACTATAAAATTTAAACAAGGTTTTAGAATAGGCTAAAGAATTATTTTAAACGACATAAACATTCCTAAACATATTACAAAACGTAGTGCAAAGACGCTGCTTCATGTCGCCCCCCAGGAGTCTCTCCACCCCGGGGGGCCGCTAACTGTACTGTGGCGGGTGGGCTCACCTGCTGTGGGTCCGCTCCTTTCTTGCTGTGGTTCTGGATGAAGTCCACCAGGCCGTGCACCACCGTCTTCACCGCCACCAGACCCTTCTCCAGCTGCTCCCACGTTGGAGGAGGGGCGTCTGCAGACCAACGCGTTCATTAGAAAATGCATCACGGTATCCACAGGCATGCAGACGGCTTGGGGGGGGGGGGAGGATGGGAGTGAAACCTGCCACGACAAGGCGGGTCCCTGCCTGGGCTGATCACCAACGAGAACAATTTGAAAAAATATTCTATTTACATACTGGTTTCTAGATATTTACCTACTTGGGAAAATAAATTCCACGACCATTATGGGGTAAAACTACCCTATTAGGATCGCAGAAATTTGTTTTTGTTCGCTAGTTCTTTTTCTTTCATATTTGCTTCACTGAATCTGGTCTAATTATAGCAGCATTGGGACTCCCCTAAATATCGGTTTGAAAACAGCCAAGGAAACCAATGCAAACGCCTCAAGTCAAAAGGTTACATTTATTTATAGATGGTTTATAGGGCTATATATAAATTAAATATGATTTTGACTATTATTTGTATTTCTAAAAGGAGTGGTTTACAGACTTGTACTGACTATTTGAACCACCAGTGCATGATAGTACCCGTACTCTGGTACACCATAGCATCGGTCGGGACTGGAAACGTCCATCGTTATCTCTCAACATCGTTATCGCTTATCATTTATTTGAATGTTGGCCTAGTATTATATTCTCCCATCAGTTGCACAATAGTCACCTCTAATTTAAAACACATTATATATATGAAGACCGACTCTTTAATGGCAAACTCTGAATCAATATTAGAATTATTGCATCCAATCCAAAGCAGAATTATGAAACATACCATGCAAGTTAATGTAAAAAGAAATCTATTATTTGCAAGCTCTTCGTTCTTCAAGGTAAACTAATCAACACTAAAAAAAGAAAAAAACTCTTAAACCACGACGCTTGAACATTGATGAATATTTTGTTGTTGGAGAATTTCTTGAAATTTAGTTCAGTCAGAAAAGCCGTGGAACGGGTTTCAGAGATTGGCTCTAAAATAGGGCTTAACAGATTTGTAAAACGAGACGAGGTTAACACAATTATTAGCAACCAGTTTTGGGATAATCAGGTTTAGGTATTCATCAGGAATCTCGGCCTAACTCCTCAAAGCTTGGTTTTAATTGGATTTGGATTAAATAACATGGAGCAGCAGAACAACACTACTGTAAACACGCCTTCCCACAGATGACTATGCCAGCCTCTTCATGAGACAATTTCGATTTTAGACTGTTCCATCATTGGTTAATGGAGTCCATCGTGCATGTCATAACACTTGTCAATGGTGGGGAATTTAAGGGAGGGAGGAGGCATTTCTTTGGACGTTTCCGTTTCAAAATCCTGCTCTCTTCACAACTCTTCGATCTCACCTACAGTAGCGATTGGAGTTCAGACCCCGGATACATTAAGCAGGCCTATGGTGTATCTTACCAGGGCTGGGGTCAATATTAGCCAGTAGTTCCAGATGGGGCCTCAGCCTGTTGAGGTTGGCTGGGTCTCCTGTCCTCTGGAGCGCGATGGTCAGCTCCTGGACACTCTGGGCGAAGGAGGCCGGGGTCTGCAACTGTGACACAAACACACAAACAGAAAATGCGTTCATTGGTTATGTTTGTGGCTGAGGACTACGTGAAGTTATTAATACATACCCGGAAACAAAAAGGTAAGGTGACACAAAGGACACACAAGCACCACCCAGATTAAAAAAACGACAAAGGAAACAAACTCTTCTTACCTTATCTATGATGGACTGCATGTGGGACTTGTGGGACTGGTCTCCGTAGAGCAGCGAGGACCATTGGTCGGGGGCGATGCGCAGCCCCCCTTCCATGGCGATCTGCACGATCTGGGAGTCATGCTCGCGTCGCAGGGCCTCGTACGTACGAAACTCCTCCTTCAGCTGCATGAGGGACGAGTCCTCGTCGCGCTTGGTCACCTAGGTGGTGCGGCGGGGAAGTGAAAGTAAAGACGGGGTTTTTTGTCACACGGTTCACTCTGATTTTGGCATGCCCTCGTGGCTTTTGATGTTGTTGACCGCCGTCGGTTTTATGATTTGATTAGGGTCTCGACGCAGCAGGGTTTATGGCTACCTCTTGAACCGGCGTTCGAGATAAGACTTAAAAAGCCCCTTCGAGGGGAGCATGTAACCTGAAGCCACTTTGACAAGACGGTTGAAACAAATAAAAGAGGACGGCGCTAAGCTTTGTTCCTTACCTTGAAGCAGGAGGCCCGGTACAGGAGCTGAACCACGTGGCCGATGCTGGTCTTGGATGCCTGGGGGAAGCGGGGCTCCAGCCTCTGGACCACAAACAGGACCAGCACCTTCCTGGACAGAGCCGAGCCGTCCTCCAGAGCGAGAAGAACCAGCTTGAGAGCCTCCTCCTGCATGGCTGCAAGATAAACCCCCAGAGAATCGTAAGCAACAGGGTGCCTCAAGTCACACAATATCAGGGTGAAATTGACAACTATTCATACTTTGGCACAAATTAGACAGCAAAAGGCTTTTGATCAGTTATGAGAGTCCGTAAATGGTGCATTAATTACATAAACAAAGCAGTTCACAAGCTGATGTGTGTTCAACAATGGTACTGGATCCTTTTTCGAGTGCGATATGTGGCTATGAAACCGCAGCGGGACTTTAACTTGCATGGCAATTATTTTCCCTCAGATATAGCAACACAGTGAGTCACCCGCTTCAGTGGGCACTAGAAATATTGAAAGGGGGGGGAAAACCCTGTTGTAACTGCCGTTAGGGTTTTCGGTGGTATTGACTTGTATCCAACGGCTCACTGGACATTTCAAAAGGGTGCTAGGCTACCTGGGCCCAGGAACTGGCAGCCTCTGGCACGGACGGCAGCCCACAGGTTGGATGAGAGCTGCTGGGGGTTCTGGTGCTGCAGGATGAGCTCGGTGACGGTGCGCTCGCCCAGGGAGCGGGCCGCGCGCATGGCCCTGACGCGGCCCTCCTCCTCCACCAGCTGACAGTGCACCAGGGTGACCAGCTTCCTCTGCATGGGCCTGCTCAGCATGCTCTGGGCAGTGCTGCTCAGACCCACCCCTGGAGAGCGCAGCAACGGGCCGCAGGAAAGGGGTGTTAGCAAGACCGGGAGCGGTGTCCTTTAGGACGTCACAATGTACATATTGATCGATGTGGTGCTGGATAACGTCTAGGCATTGCTTAGAGTTGTTTTAAAAAATACATAAGCCACCATAAATGTTTCAAATGAACAAGTGAGCCTTTTAAATAAAGCATGATAAGAGTGATGGCTTGCTAGAATAAGCTTAAGAGAACTTCATATTAAGATTTACCAATTCTTACAAAAGCACTTAATAAACATGAAATACATTCAGCCAAAAGGTAGGGTTTCATACAAATTAACATTTGTACCAATGAACACGGACACTACCGTGAGATCTTTTCCAAACGGCTAGAGCAGAAAACGCAGGTGAAAAGAGGAACAGACTTTATGATGCAGTGTGTGTGTACCTCTGGTGTTGCTGAGGGGCTTAAGGTAGAGGGCCAGCTCCTCCACACACTGTCTGGCCTCCTCATAGTGCTGAGAGTCCTCCGGACTGGTGATCAAGGCGACCGGCTGGGCCTTAGGAACCTGAGGTCACAGTCGAAAACACACAGGGGCTTGAGCATCAAGTAGTGCGCTGCTTGGTCCGACCAGTGTAATTACACTGATGGCTATGGTTCACTGATCATGTGGGTTGATATAATATTAAGCAAAAGTAAAGTTGTTTTTGTTTATTTTATGACCCAACCCCTGTGTCAGGCCGTATTCATCCAATATTGTTATAAGGTTGTATAATACAGTCTTGTACCATGTTAGGGTAAGCGTTATTATGATGCCACATTTCGATCTCGATTCACACGATGATATTTTGTAGTATGACAGTGAAAGTTTTTAGGTTTAGGCCCTTGACAAAACTTACAATTCATGCTTTTGGATAATAATAATAAAAACAGGAAACATTGGCTGCGGTACATCCCAAAAAAACACAATATGTTGCAATGTTCTTTGATGAGATTTATAAACACAACCAACTGAAAAAAAAATAAACACAATCGACTGGCGTGACATCCCATTCATCCATGGTCAGGTGCCAACTTCTGCCCTGCATCTATGACATTGTAAGCCACTGACTATTGGATGTACCACACCCATATAAGCTGTGCCCACAGGTTTACTCTGCCCACAGCATTCAGCTCTACTGATTGCACTCTAACTTGCAACACAACTACCTTGAGCCAGTGGAACCAATACATTCAACTAAAGGATTGCCCATAATTGCAGAATGACTCATCAAGGCTCAGCTCTTTTTATACAACACAACGTAGCCTTTGTAGGAACTGGAATGACCAAAAACACCCTTGTAAAATAAAAAAAATACCACAATAACAATACAGTCTCAAACAAGCATGCAATTCCATTCATGCCTAATTTGTTACTATAAAATGAAACACCACTGCATCCCTTTGTGATTCATTAGAAACTGAAAAAACATCCTACCTGTCCTCCCACCAGCTGAAGCAGTGCTGTGTTAACAGGTAGCTGCTCGATGTCTGTGCTGATGGCTGTCTGGTCAAATGGACAGGCCTTCCGGTGCAGTTTATTCAGGCACATCTTGCAGACAGTATGTCCACAGCCCAAACTAATAGGCCGGCGAACCGTCTCTTCAAAAGTCTGCGTGCAGATCGGGCACAGCAGGAACTCTGTCCATTGTGGGGCTTGCACTGGCATGGTTAAATAGTGATGGGTGTGACTGTTAGGGATTGGGGGGGGGGGGGGCTGAATTTAGCCGGCTGTGTCTGTATTTATACACAGAGGAAAAATAAAATAATATATGGAAGATTCCACTGGAATCAAGAAAAACTTCTTCCGAACTCAATCGTTCTCAAATGTCCTCACACATTGTGGATATTAGATCACATCACATGACGAATACTGCAAAGAGAAAAAAAGAGGAAAAATACCATAAGAATTAGGATATCTATACACATATAATACACTTTACAAATTGTTTAAAATGATTTGAAGCATTTTATAAAACTGTATGTTACGGCAATGTTTTACAACTTGAAAGTAAACACCAACACAAATGAACAGTAACATTAGAGGTTGCTTCAGGCATGCTATAAGGAGTTATAAGGGCGTCTATGTGCGTTAGGAACACGGGCCTAGGAACGGGTGGAGACAATGTGCAACAATAAAGCGACTCCAAAAAGTTGGGTCTTAGCGTGAATGGTCACCTCAATAATAAAGACCAAAACATACTGTGTGGCCTACTGTGGTGAGCTGGTCGACGCTACCAGAATGGACAAAGGGTCTCGGAGAGGCTAGCTGTTAGCAAGCGCTTCAGCGCTAAATTCATCTATAAGGGAACGTCGGCTACTTATGTAGAGCAACACGTTTGTGGAACACAAACGAACGGGCTTTATCTATATCGTTACTTTTTTATCGACCATTAAACATGCTATTCCTCGGGAGACCGACTCGGAACCAGGGCTACGGTGCAGTTAATAATAACTTTGCCCCGTACAAAACAAACACCGAATCCCAGCATGCTAGCCGAGGTAGCGGTAGCTTGCTAGGTGAAAACACAAGCCGTGTTAGCAGGCTACAGGCGGCGAGTTAGAAACCACGGGCAGCGACGCTGGATTTAAACTGAACACGTTGTTCCGTGCTTACGTGTTGGTCGTACCTACACACCATAATCAAAGTAGTGGGGTAACTCGCCCACATCGTGTGCCTATGACTGGCCCACAACACAAGACCTGCCGGTGACAATATAGCGGCTGTGGGGAGTGCAACGACGAGATTATGTAACGCAATTCTACAATCATTGCTGTAGCCAGGGCAGCTATGGTGTAAATATTAAAACACACATTGGGAAAGTGGGAATATCGCAAATACTACAGCGCTGTGGTGTTCCGTTATAAGATAACTAAAAAATGACAGACACACTGGGCTAGCAGCTCCTCCCCGGAGTACAGTGGAGCACAGGCTAGCTCGTTAGCTAGCTCGCTACTTAGCCATTATACATCCAAAACGTAACCACAGCGAACTATCCAGCGCTCATAAATCACACCGCTCACGAAATCGTAGGTTTAACGGGTCAGATTACTCACTCGTTCCAAAAAACTTGGAAGATTTTCATCTTTCTTTAGCAATGTGATGCTGTATTTTCTTAGTCGCCATGTCGACTATGCAGCTTTGGTGCTGCTGAGGTTTGGGGAGGGTGTCAACTCGACAACGGGCTCGCTAGCCGGTTACAGCTAGCTGAGAGCTGCGCGCGTGAGTTTGGGGTTGGTACGTGTGTGCGCGCGCGCATGTGTGTGTGTGTGCAATGTTTTCACGGCGCCATCTAGTGGCGGAAAAATGTATACGCAATGTAAAATCGACCGTCACTGTGAAGCGTGTGTTTTTTAGTTTGTGTGTGTGTGTGTGTGTGTGTGTGTGTGTGTGTGTGTGTGTGTGTGTGTGTGTGTGTGTGTGTGTGTGTGCGTGCGTGCTTGCGCATGCGTGTGTGCGTGTTTTTGAAATATTGGACATCTTTAACTGCAAAACAGTGCATTATGCCCTCCGAATATACCACACGTGATCAACATACGTCCACTCAGTTGTCGGTAGTCAGTTCAGCACAGATCCTCGGCCAGTAGGAGAATTTAATTAAAGCAAGCACTTTTTTCGCATTTTCATTTTTGCCTAATCCCTCTGGTTTCTGAAGGGATTACGGACAAATCATGTTGGAGAGCTCGTCGACTCGCTTGGCTCGAATCTGACTCGTAGCAGTGCGCTCATGTTTCATAAACAAAAACACACGGGGGATGCAGCGTGTTTTGTGACTTCTCTTTCCAGGGGAGGGGGAAACGTCACCCCAGTGTCGTGCACATTTTCTCGGATTAGCACTCTGAGGATGCGCGTTGTAATTCTTCGCAGTTTGCTGCTGATAACTCAATAACTTTTCATTTTCAGAACGATCATTTTGTCTCAAAGAAGGATTTTGTATGCATTCATAGTCCAGGTAGGCTACGTCGACTCTATGTGTTTTGTTATTATTGTGCACCTCGTTTACACGTGATTTTGACCACGTTCTCTCCGTTGTTTGTTGTCATTGTGTAGTGAAATGTGCGTCTCTTTCACTTTAATGACATGCGTTGTAAGGATTTAAATCAAATAAATAATAGGCATGCTTTTTACCCTCGCTATTGAAACGCTTTATCTGAAATCCTCATTGATTCCAGTTATCATTTACATACACAATTGTTGATTGTGATTCAATAATGAATCATTATCGATTTTGCAGATGCTATCCTAGCCTTTATCGCTTTCGTTTATTAATCAAGCAACACAACATGTTGTCATATCTATTCCCCAGTCGCACATTTCTCTGGTTCAGTTGCATGCAAAAAGAAGCTCAAGCCAGAGGATTATCCTGTGCGTTCTGGAGTAATGATTGGATGAGACAACGTGACTCAGTCCACTTTGGAAATGCCCTCGATTGCTCTACCTTCGGAGAGAGACTATGCCTGTCGTCAACTGAGTCCGCTGAGTGACATTCAACCCTTGATTTCGAATCAAACGAGTGTATTTATTTTTCTTTGCTCGATCAGCCAATGGAGAAAGAAGAGTTGGTGGATAAGATTCAAAACCAATCTGTTCCTATTATTTTCCCTCCACCACATGGCATCCACAAGAACTGGAGCTTTCTTTCCGCTCCTTCGCTGGAGCCGTTCCCGCCGTTCCCGCCACCACCTCTCTCTTTCAGCTCTGCTTGCACTTCCCTTCCCACCACTTCTGCTGCGCACGTGCTGCAGACCAAGGTGAAAACAGTCACGCAGCGGAAGCAGCGAGGGCGGGAGAAGTGTCGAGAGCCGACGAACACAGATGTCCAGGCAAAGGAGGAGCCAACTGGACAGCTTCAATGGCAAGTCTCACTCAAACCCGGGGTCCCGGCCAAGGGGGCGGAGTTATCCGAGCCTTGGTCCGTGTCCGGCTCCGGGATACTGGACTTCCTCAGCGGTGTGGGCAGCAAGCGGGACGCAGTGCCGGAGGGGCAAGGGGTGCGGGTCAGGCTAGAGATCCACAGCCCCCCTGCCGAGGCTCAACGGGGGCTCTCGGTGGGCTCCCAGCCGGGGGTCATGGGGAAAGCGGCGGAGACAGAGAGAAGCGAAGCCCCCCCGGTTCTGCCCCGGGGGCTAGGCGAGGGGGCCAGTCTGGAGAGTCTCCTGTCGGACAACAGGCCCAGAAGTAGAACGCACGAGCCCCTCACACCTCCTCCCCTCCCACTGCTGTCCATATCCCCTTCCTCCTCCTGCACCTCCCCAGCCACCCTAAACACCCCCTCTTCTCCTTCCTCTTCCTCCTCGACGCCACCGCCTCCGGCCCCCTCCTCTTCATCCCCCAGACACTGGGCCCCTCCCAAGGGCTTCTGGAGGGTGGTCCGCCCCGAGACGTTGCTTCTGAACGGGCTGGGCACCCTCGACGCCCCTGCTGCCCCCTGCGCACCTTCCAGGGACCCCGCGCAGAAAACGGAAGCGACGGGGGGTCCGACGCCGGGGGCGGAGCCTCAGAGGAGGTCCAAGCCGGCTGGGGGGGAGGCGGCGTGCCGCGGGAGGGGTGTGGCGGCGGCGGCGGCGGCGGCGGCGGCGGCGGCGGCGGTGGCGTCGGACAGCGATGTGGACCCCTTGAGGTTCAAACACTCGGACAGCCTGGAGTGCTACTGGGACCAGTTGGAGCAGAAGCAGGTGGTCGCGGGGGGCCGCGTCAGGACCAGCAGCCTGGACAGCGTCTCGTCGCTGTCGTCGTCGTCGCAGAGCGAGGCCAAGCCCCGGGCCGGCGGGAGGTCAAAGGTCAGACGGCGGCGGAGCAGCAAGGAGGAGCGAGAGCAGGGCGGGCGAGAGAGTGGTGGACACGCAGAGGCAGAGGGTAAAGGTGAGGTCTGTCTGTCTGTCTCTCTGTCTCTCTGTCTGTCTGTCTGTATCTGTCTCGGTCAGTAAATGTCTGTCTGCCTGTCTATGCCTGTATTCGTCTCTGCTCGTCTGTATCTGTCTGTCTGTCTGTCTGTCTGTCTGTCTGTCTGTCTGTGTCTGTCTGACTGGCTGCCTTTCTGTCTGTCTGTCTGTCTCTGTCTGTCTGACTGGCTGCCTGTCTGTCTGTATCTGTCAGACCAATCACTACTTATACTGAACAAGTCACCTTGTTTAGTATAAAAAAGGTGACTTGTTTATACTAACAAGTCAACCCTCTATTTAGAGGCAATCTTCCAAACATCTGCATGCAAGCACAAAGTCAATGATAAACTGTAGGGCTTATGGGGTTTGTTGGGATCGAACCACTAGGCTTATGCCACTCTCCAGTGGCGTGGCTGGCAGCGCTTACACTTTGCTCTCCATGGTGCTGAAAATATACTGGCACACAAACTCACACCACATCGATCTCAAACACAAAAGAGTGTTTGATTGGTGCCTAACGTAGAGTATCTCTGTCAACTTACTTCATGCCTCCACCAATCACTTGTGTGTGTGTGTGTGTGTGTGTGTGTGTCTGTCTGTCTGTCTGTCTGTCTGTCTGTCTGTCTGTCAGTGGAAAGCCCGTGAGCATATAACCTGACTGATTCTCTGTGCTGAACAGATGTCAGGTCGAGCAGATGTGCATGATGTAGCTCGCTATTAATAGCCCTCCCACACACTGAGAGCAGAGTATCGCTGCTTTTGTATGTGTGTGTGGTGTGTGTGTTTACCTATGAATTGGTTGAGCGTAGATTAAGAGAAATCCAATCAATCATTGACACTGCACATACCTGTCATAGTGTGTGTGTGTGTGTGTGTGTGTGTGTGTGTGTGTATGTGTGTGTGTGGGTGGGGGGGGCGGGGGTTGTTTCTGTGTGTGTGTGTGTATGTGTGTGCGTGCATATGGGCCTGCTTTTGTGTGTGTGTATGTGTGTGTGTGTGTGTGTGTACGTAGGGGCCGGCTTTTGTGTGTGTGTGTATATGTGCCTAAGGGAGTGTAGGTGTGTGTGTGTGTGTGTGTGTATGTTTGTGTTTGACAGAGTGCTAGCGCAATGGACCAGGATAAAGGATGATAAATCACTCCTATGATCAGATAGGCTGAACGTCTCTATGGCTGTGAGGAATCTGCATCTGTTCTTGTGCTAATGGTTGCATAACCACCCCGGTGGGATCACTTATCGAGCCATCGTCAGGTCATGGGGGTTTATGGAAATCCTCCTCATCCTATGAAAACATTATTATTTGGATACTTGTTCGAACATGCATGATCAAAATGTGTGTGTCTTGTTTGGGTGTTAAATGGAGGTATGAGTTGTGACTGGCACAAAGTCATCATAATCCCTGAAAATCTGTTCAGTTAAAAAGCGAAAATGCTTACTTGAAGATATATGCTTTGGTGGAGAATGAATCATTTGTTCCAAGCAAAAAAATTCCATCACATCCCCTCATAAAAAAAACCCTGAAAAAGAATAACGAAAGATGCTGTGTGTTACCCTTCAGGCGCGTATGAGTCCTTGGAAAACGATTCTGATTCCACAGCTCTCACCCAGGAGCTCGAGCCCAACTCGAGGTAAGCAAGCAACACATTGCTATTCACAGACTGTCACAACCAATACTGTTTGCCTGGAGCGCAAGTAGACGGTGTGTGTTAGATGGTGTTGTCTTGTTTGCCCTGGAAAACACCCAATAGAAAGTCAAGACGTGTGGTGTGTGGGGTAATAACGTGGTAATTGGCATGGGTTATCAGTAAATATCAATTTTCAATCAACATAACTATCATACTAATTACCAGATAATTACGTCACTTAAACTGTTCTGAGAAATGGCCTTTTATCTCTTGGGAATCACACTCCCATAGCCACAAAGGCTATAGGAATAGATGTAATCGCACACTGCATGGCCGCAGTGTGACACTTCTCACGTTTCACCGCCATGCCGCCATGAACAAACCTCAATCCACAGGATTCAGGTGATTACACTGCCCTGCTCCTGACCGCACCGGAGAGACTGAACGGCATGCAGTCCATGACAAGGATAATCCATATGGCTGGTATCATGCTATCTTTATCACTGGGCCAAGGGGATAACGATGAGTACACCCAGCGACGCACAACACAGCGGGGCTTAGCCTACGGTTGCCGTTAAGGATGGACAGATGGACGATGAATGAGTGAATGACATTCCTCTTCTGCCCCTCGGTGCCAATGCCGTGGCCCGGTCGTCCTGCGTGACCTTACGTAAGATGGCTTAGGAAAAGGCAGCTCAATGCCCTCTGCGCAGTCCTTCCCAAAGGGGCATGCGTCCAATGAATGAGTTGAATAACATGATTATAATGGTAGTGATGCTGTTGTACAATGATGATGTGCATGTTGTCTAAGGTCTGACTAGTCCTGTTTCCTCTCTCTCTCTCTCTCTCTTTCTGTCTCTCTCTATCTCTCTCTCTCTCTCGCTCTCTCTTTCTCTTTCTCTCTCTCTCTCTCTCACTTCTCCCCCCCCCTCTCTCTCTCACACTCTCCCCCCCCCCCCCCTCTCTCTCTCTCTCTCTCTCTCTCGCTCTCTCTCACCCTCTCCCCCTCTCTCTCTCTCCCTTCTTCTCTGTGTCTGTCCCTGGCTCTGTCTCTGTGTCTGTATCTCTCTCTCTCTCCCTCTTTCTCTCCCTTGCTCCCTTCCTCGGTCTCTCTCTCTCTCTCTCTCTCTCTCTCTCTCTCTCTCCAGCGTGCTCTTCATGTTCCCTGATGATCTTCCCCTGAGCCCGAGGCATGAGCAGGCCAAGGTTCTCCTGGAGAGAGCCCGTCTGAAGGCGCGCTGTAACCACACCAAGGGGGACCGGCCCCCCAGGAGGGCCCACTCTGATCAGAGAGGCAACGCGTGAGTCCGCACACGCGCAGCTGAAGTGTGGACGTAATGTTGGGACTTTAACACCGGTGGTCTTTGGGTCATTGTGCATGCTCTGCAGGTCCACGTGTCTGACCTGTGGCTTGCATGTGTGTAATGTAATTAATTTAATATACCTCTTCTTTGGCTCGTTATAGTTATAGTTTGAGGGACCCGAAAAAATGAAAATGTCAGAAAGAAAAGACAAAGAAAAAAGTATAGTTCTACTTTGGGAGATTCCAATGACTTTGCATTTGTATTACAAATACACAGCAGACATTTTTAGACAATTTTTGTTTCATTGCTATGACATGATCCCATTTATGTTCAACTCTCTCTATTGCGGTATTTTTTTCCTCTCCCTGAAATCCCCTTACGTCAGTGAGGCAGGCGGTATTTAGGACATAAAGAGATTAGTTGTTTATATTTCGAATATATTTTGAATTCATTTATTTATTATTGATCGCATTTTGCTTAATCATCCTCAAACTTTTATTTTGAAACAGGAAGCAGCTGGATCTCCCAGCCAATCCACCAACTCAGAAGCCGCAGCGACAACATCAGCCACAGCAGCAACAGCGCATCATCCAAGCCAGAGAGGAGGTGTCCTCCACGCCACCCTCGGCGGTCTCGCTCCTCATCCAGGAGGAGCCCCAGGTCTCCTGCCTGGCCGAGCAAGGGGCCCGCCCCCGACGCAACGGCTCCTCCCCCACGCGGGTACGCTTCGAGGACGAATCCCAGCGGGACGCCCAGTCCCGCTACCTGGACCGCGTGCGGGAGCGCGGCCGCTCGGGCAACCACAGGTCGAAGGCGGGCAAGGCGGCGGCAAACAGCGCCGATTCCGCCGGGAGCAGCCCGGACAGGGGGCGGAGCCACCGGAGTGCCTCCACGCCGGCGTCTCAATGGAGGCAGGAGGAAGTGTCCATTACCAGCGCCGCCGGCGGGGTGACCACCACCACCACCACCACCGTGATCAAGGAGATCATCGTGGTGGTGAAGAAATGCGAGGCGTGCGGCTCCATGGTCAGGGAGCATCCAGCGGGGGCCTCAGACACTACGTGGCCTCCGCCGCCGTCGCCACCTCCACCGCCGCCGCCACCACCACCACCAGAACCAGAGCCACAACCACAACAGAGCCCCATTGTCCCGGCTGAGGAACCACGGGGCAAAGGGGTCTCTCGCGCGGGGCCCCCGGGCAAACAGGAAGCCAGCGCCCGTCCCAAGCAGCCCTTGACGGTCACCTTCGCCGGGGCGTTCGTTTTGGGGGAGAACAAGGAGGGTGACGGCGGCTGGAGCAGCTCGGGCTTCGGCAAGCTGAGGAGGAGGAGCCTCAAGGGTCAGAGCCGCCTGGAGTCCGGCAACGGCCCCTACGGCGCCTCGTGGGTGCACCGACGCAACTCCAACCCCAGGAACCGGACCCTGGCGCGCAGGGCGGTGTCCTTCGCCCCCGGGAGCCCCGTGGATCTGGAGCTCCGTGTCTGCGAGGCCCCCGGGGGCCCCGGTGAGCCACAGGGGCCCCCCTTGCCCATCAAGTCGGCACTGAAGTCGAGCTCGAAGAACCGCGGCCCGGCCACGGCGCAGTCCCAGGGGGGCGCGAGCCAGGCGGGGGCTGAGGGCTGCGGCCCCCAGACCGCAGACCTCCTGGAGACGGCGGAGGCCAGGAGGGAGGGCCCTCTGCCGCAGGGGAGCCCCGGCGCAGGGAGCCTGGTGCCCTGCTTAAGACCCTCCAGCCTTAAGTACTCCTCAGCCAGGATCGGCCCCGACCTGCCGCCTGCCGACCTCTGGGACGTCACTCCGGATTGTCCAGGTGTGTCGATGAGTGTGTATGAGTCGATATGAATAAGATATCGTCTGGCATGTGTTGAGAGCCTGCCATGGTGGACGGGCACCGAATTGTCCTTTAAAGGAAATGATACAGCAGTAAGCAAATGAGCTGAAGTTCAGCTTGGGTTCTATATAGTCTGGAGCTCAGCGAAATACAGGTCTACATTTTTATGTGTTTTTTTTTTTTCGCAGATTCCCTACTGGACACTATTTAATCCACTGCTAACATTTTGAACCCTCTAGACCAGATCAGACTATAGATTTGAATCCACTCTGCAAAAGCTTGTTACCTCTCAGTCTTATATGTGTTATTAGAAAAAAAAATGCAGCCCATGGGATCAAGGTTTTCCAAATTAATCCCAACAATGGTGAAGTAGCAGAAAAATGATTTCCTCTGCTCAGGGCTGGGTTCGGGATTTAAAGAATCCTGTAATCAGTTCAGTAAAGCCAGAAGAGCTAATAGTCCATAATAAAAAGAGAGAAGGAAAAAAATTATTGAACTAATCCGTGTCAATAGTCTGTAAAAAAGAGAAAATACAGAATAAATAGAAAAGTACAATCTTTTAAAACTTTTAATTGCCTCGTTTATCTCTCTCTCACACTCTCTCTCTATCTCTCTCTCTCTCCCTCTCCCTCTCTCTCTCTCTCTCTCTCTCTCTCTCTCCCTCTCCCTCTCTCTCCCTCTCCCTCTCTCTCCCTCTCCCCTGCAGGTCTGTCCCAGGGCGGAGACCCCGGGTGCGAGGGCCGTTCCAGCCCCCGTTGCATGGCCCAATCGCGGGCAGAGGACCTCCGGGCGGAGCTGCTGAGGGCGGAGCATCTGAAGGCCGAGGCCCAATGGGATGCGTTCGTGGACACGCCGTCGCCACGGTGAGCCTGAACCAATAGGACGCTGTCTTGACCCATGCTAAATGCTCTCCTGCTATTCTCTTACCCCAAATCCTCAATCCTCAATCCTCATCCTCGAAGCAAGCCAGTGACCCACCAATGTTCCGCCACTAGGTGTTGCCATTGGCCTAGCTGCGCACGTAATAAATGTATCCCTTTTTAAAATGCTTATTAAAATAATTAATGGTTACTTTTCTCTCATATCAATTGTATCGTTTCCTGGGGTGGGCTGCTGCCTAATGCTAATTGCTTAGTTGCAAAAGGCTCAGACATTTCCTTTTGAAGTTATTTGTCATTTTGATTAAATGCTGCCCTCTGCTGGTGAACTTGGGGTATTCGATATCTATCAGATCCTTGCGATTAAAACGCGCGTAATGTGCACGTGTCTCCATCTACCTAGCCAAGTCAACTGATCGGATGTCAACCAATCAAAATAAAACTCTATTATTATTATTATTATTATTATTATTAATGTTTATTTGATGTGGACACAGCAATTACGTTGAACAAACCAGATGCGTTGTTTGAGTGTTTTAGCACACGTGCTAGTTTGCAACAGTCCTCCACAATCGTGTTGCAATCGTGTTACTCCACAATCCTGCGCGTTTGCAGCAAAGCAGCGGCGGAGCGGGACGGCCGGCCCAAGCTGTCCCTGCGGCGCTTCTTCTCCTCCATTGGGCTGAACAGCGTGGGCAAGCTGGTGAAGGGCCGGCGCTCCAGCAGCATGGAGCAGCTCAGCCTGCCGGCGGACCCCCGCGGGGCCCCAGGCTCCACCTCCCCCAGCCCCACGCGCCGACACCCGGCCCCCGGCCGCCTCCAAAGGACCCCCTCGCTGCAGAGCCTGCACTCCACGGTGGGGGGTGTGTGTGTGTGTGTGTGTGTGTGTGTCTGTGTGTGTCATAGTGTCAGTTGATTTGCATTGGAGTTGTGCTGTTGTCTTGGTTGAATGTTGCCTGAACATATTTGATTATAGACCAAAAAAATATTTAGATTGATTTATAATACATTTAAAAATACGATTTGAATCGTAAATGCATGCAGTATTAAGAAACTATAATCACAAACATATCGTGTACAAATATATACTTTTTTTAAGTAAATTTTCTAGTTACTTTTGAAAAAAGTATTAGTGTATATATAGTATACTATACTCTATTTAATAAATGTATCCCTTTTAAAATGCTTATTTACATAAATAATGGATTTTCCTCTCATATAAATGTTATCATTACCTGGGGTGGGCTGCTTAATGCTAAATGCTAAATGATTATTTACGGATTACACTATTCACATCGCATAGGTTAAGCATGTGGGTGGATGTAATACCAATGTCCCGCCAATAGGTGTTGCCATTGGCCCAGCTGCGTAAGGCCTCCTCCGTGCAGAGTCTCGAGAAAAGAACAGAACGGTCGACGATACTGGGAGAAGTGCAGATACCATACGGCCTGGCACCCAGGTAGCACATGTATATTCGATTACACAGTCATATACCAAATGAAAAAAAATAAATAAACGTTCCTAACTGCATTCCTTCTGTACCGACAGTCCTGCGAGCCCCCAGGTGGAGCTTCGTCGGGGCCTGAGCGTGGAGGAGGTGCCGGTCACCTCCAGGACGGTGCGTCCC
>NC_136947.1:5328693-5331193 GCF_949987615.1 Pollachius pollachius | reverse complement strand
CTCCCTGTCACACCGGGGGATGGAGGCTGGGGGTGGAAGGCTGGGAGGGAGGAGGGGTGGGCTGCAGCCCTCCAGTCCCCATGCCAGGGTTTCTACTGCAGCATGGGCTGGAGGATTAAGATAGTCTGGGTGTGTTCCAAGGGCAGCACTATAGACAGGAACACAGCGTGGATGGGGGGCGGGAGGCGGGCGGTTGGTTTTGAACGTTACCTGCGTCTGCATTTTGCATCGTTTATAAGATCACGTGACATTATAACACCGTATTCCAGGAATCGTCATGACTTATTCCTCAATTTTGGTGGTTGGTCCGATGCCGATATATTTCAGAATATGGTGAGAAAATAGGAAAAAAAATAGAATATTTAAATCAAATAAATGTATTTCAAACCCTAGAAACAACACATATTTCCATATCGATGTATTTGGCAGTATTCAGCAAACAAATGAGTTATTATAACTGACATTCACCGGATAAGTCCGATATGACACCGTGTTCATGATAAACTATTAACTCCATGGTGTAAAGGCACCATAGAGTAAACATAAATAATGTAACTACGATTTGAAATCATATCGAGAGCAATTTTTTTCACGTAGCGCCATCTTGTTTCTGACGCCTCTGAGGCTCTTTTTTCATTTCTCATATTCTTTCATCCAAAATCAAAGTTTTGAGTTCCATCTCCATGTGCATCAGCTTGTGTGTCCTCCTTTCCTCTCCTCTCCTTTCCTCTCCTCCTCCCCTTCCTCCTCTTCTTCTCCTCCTACTCCTTCTCCCCTTCCACGTCCTCCCCCGCCGCCTCCCTCTCCCCGATTCCCTGCTCCATCTCCTCCTCTTCTCCTCGAAAGCCTACATGTCTATCCCCTCTTCCCTCCTCTTCCTCCCTCTCCTTCCTATCGCCTTCCTCTCGCCTTCCTCTCGCCTTCCTCTCACCTTCCTCTCTCCTTCCTCTTGCCTACCTCTCGCCTTCCTATCTACTTACTCTCTCCTTCCTATCGCCTTCTTATCTCCTTCCTCTCTCCTTCCTCTTGCCTTACTCTCTCCTTCCTATCGGCTTCTTATCTCCTTCCTATCTCCTTACTCTCTCCTTCCCTCTCCTTCCTCTCTCCTTCCTGTCTCCCAACCCCCTGTAACCTCTCCTCTTCCATTTCCTCCTCTTCTCCTCGAAAGCCTACATGTCAATCCCCTCTTCCCTCCTCTTCCTTCCCCTCCTTCCTCTCTCCTCACCCTCTCCTTCCTCCCTTTAACTCACCGATCGTCTCCCACCTACCTGTACCCCGGATCCCCTCCTCCAACCACTACTCCATCCCTCGAATGCCTACTTTTCAATCCCCACTTCCCTCTCCGTCATCCCTCTCCTTCCTATCTCCTTCCTCTCTCCTTCCTCTCTCCTTCATCTCTCCCTCGTCTCTCCTTGCTCTCTCCTTCCTCTCTCCTTCCTCTCTCCTTCATCTCTCCCTCGTCTCTCCTTCCTCTCTCCTTCCTCTCTCCTTCGTATCTCCTTCCTCTCTCCTTCCTCTCTCCTTCATCTCTCCCTCGTCTCTCCTTCCTCTCTCCTTCCTCTCTCCTTCCTCTCTCCTTCCTCTCTCCCTCGTTTCTCCTTCCTCTCTCCTTCCTCTCTCCTTCCTCTCTCCTTCCTCTCTCCTTCCTCTCTCCCTCGTCTCTCCTTCCTCTCTCCCTCGTCTCTCCTTGCTCCCTGCAACTCACTGTGCGTCTCCCGACCCCCCCCCCCCCCCCTGTCCCCTCTCCTCCCTCCAGCCGGCCAGCCCAAGATCGTGCGCCGCATCTTCACCAACAGCCGCGAGCGCTGGCGCCAGCAGAACGTCAACGGGGCGTTCGCCGAGCTCCGCAAGCTTATCCCCACCCACCCGCCGGACAAGAAGCTCAGCAAGAACGAGATCCTGCGGCTGGCCATGAAGTATATCAGCTTCCTGTCCAACCTGCTAGAGGACCAGGATGGAGGGCGGAACCCGGGCGACGGCGACACGGGGCTAATGGTGGGGCCCCGCGACGGGTGCCCCGTGCAGGGCCCCGACGGCACGGCGGGGGGCCTGAGCCGGGAGGACCTCCTGGACACCATGTCGCCCGGCTCCAGCTGCGGGAGCCTGCCCGACGGGGACGGGGAGGGCAGCCCCGAGAGCTTCACCGAGGATCAGGATTCACCGCCGGCGGCCCCCAGGACTCTAGGGGCCAGCCGAGGGCCCCCACTGCACATGTCCGCCAGGGACCTCAGGCGCAACGGGCGGCCCTTGGATGGATCCGGGCGGCGATGATGGCGGCCGCCGGCGAATGCAGACGGCGGACCGGAGGCCCCTGAAAGGGGCAGGGGATGGCCGTGAGCGAGGAAAAAAGATGGCTGGCTGACTGGCGCCCGGTCTGGCGGCGTTGAGCGCGGGGGGGGGGGGGTTCAAGGTGCTGCGCTGAACGTCGGAGCGTTGACCTCGGACACGTTTGAAGAACCCTCGAGCCTTCAAAGTAGATTAGCATCGGCCGCGGCGCGGA